>NC_088099.1:39938333-40261666 GCF_036370855.1 Dromaius novaehollandiae | reverse complement strand
CCACAGTTTTCTTCTTGATGAACAGGCACTCGTACAAACAGTGCGTTGCCACTGCTGGTTCTGCAGGAGCTCCAAGGCTGCCCTTGCCCCTGGAGATTGTCCTGTTCTGTAACTTCTGAAGGTGACCCTGTTAACGCATAACTGAACTATATTATTAAGAGATCCTGAGAAGCCTCTTGGGTAGCTGCTTGTTTTCTAATTTTCATGTAGATAAACACTGATTTATGTTCCAGAAATACATATTCAAGAGTATTGAATGCTCTTGAATGTGAGCACTGAATCCACGTACACTGAAATTTATACTGTCTTTTTTAATTTAACCAAACTATAAATAGATTCCATAAAATGAATGTCTTAAATGAAAACACATCTTTTTGAAAACCCATGATAAATATCTCTTCTTCACATTTTCTGGTATATTCTTTTGTATCAGATAGTCCACAGGGGTCCTTCTTACTTTTCTGCCTAGCATATTTTAATTTGTATCAGCCCAGTTATCTTATGCATTGCACTGGGTCATATCTCGCTACTTTGCAGCCTTGCTGGATTATCATATTCTGCTCTGATTCAAAGGTTCGTGTTCCTGTAACCGAAGGCCTGGACCTGATTGCTGTGTTGACTGAAGATGCTACGATCGCAGCATGGAATAACGAGGGACTGCCTGGTGAGAGTGTCAGCAGCAAATGCCACTCTCCTAACGCACTGAGAGCGCTGGCCTCCAATGATGGATCCGCAGCAGCAGGAAATTAAATGGATAAAGAATAAATATGGGGCTGACCTTAAAGTCATACGTTTAGGACAGAAAAGGTATGTGCCTGCTGAAGAACTGGCTTCCACGTTTACTGCCCTGAAGTTTCCCTAATTTTTATAACGGATTGGTGTTTGTTGAAATGCCCTTACTTGATGTCTTGAAATATTACAATGCTGCTGCTTATTTATCCATAGTATCATTTTCCATTCAAAATGGTGCTTGAAAGAGGACCTTTTGCTACTCTCTTTCTGAGTGTTGAGGAAGAAATAAAGTGGAAGCTGAGGCGCGCTTCTTATGAAGGGCAAATCGCTTTTTCAATAGGTAGGGTGCAGATTCTGATAATATGACATTACTGGTACTGTATAGTTTAGTCTACAGGACAAAGCATGTGCATCTAACAGAGGGAAAGATTCAATCCAGTGCACTGCATTCTAGGCAAAAGCCATTATCAGGTCCTTTGCTGATAAGCAAACAGTAAAATATATTTTTTTTTAACTGCCGCGTAAGTTTTTAAACAATTTTAAGGCTTTTAAAGACTAGAAAGGGCTACTTGAGTTTATTTTACTGAAATCCAGATACTACACACAATTATACAGCACAGTAAACGGTCACAGTAATGCCTTATTTTATGAAAAGTATTTACCATTTATCCTCTAATATGAATCCTTATGTTATTATTATATATTTTATATATATAAAATATATTAGAGGATATTATATGAAATATCCTCTAAATGAGCCCTTTTCCCCACCTGCCCTGATTTTTTTTTTACTTTCCCAACCCTCATGAATAATTGTGATTTTAATTCATAGCCTGCTGTATCCTTCTGCACAAAGCTATAGTGTTTACTTACTTATCCTTCCAGAATTGTCTATTTTCTTCTCTTTGCCTTTTGAAACAGAGTTCTTCCAAATCTTTCAGATTCTAAGCCTTTAAGGAAGTCTTTATTGTGTAGATTAGGATATATTAAAAGCTAGAACACAAAAATATAAAACTAAAGAAATAAGAAAAGCTGGAAGATATATATGCCCCCCCTCCAAGCTTCTATATGTCAATTCCTACATCTTCAGGGTGGGGGTCCTCATAATTGCTTATGAAAAAAGCCCCAACAATATATGTTTTGTGTTATGTGAGTACTAATAAGAGCATAGATGTAAAGATACTGAACTCAAAACCATAGAACTCTTAGCCACTGAAAAACTTGTGAACACAGTTTTGCATGGTTTAACCAAGCTTTTTAAGAAAAAATTCACCAGTTGTCTTATATCAAAGAAATGTATCTTTCTATAACCAGGACTCACCTAATATTTCAGGGTTTGTTTTTTGTTTTTTTTTTTTTTCATGATAAGTTTTCTGAAGGCTATTGAAAGAGCTTTGGCTTGTGGAGACACTGTATTAATGGAAAACATGGGTGAATCTGTTGATCCCGTACTTGGTCCCCTGCTTGGAAGAAATACAGTTAAAATGGGAAAATAAGTAAAGTTGAGTAACTGGAATTTTTCCATGACAGCTGGATCTTTTTTTTGGCCATTTTTTGCTTACTACTTCATAACCCTTCAGTCAGTTACCTATTTCTTTTTAAAATGCAAGGGCTAAAAGCTAGTGATGAGTGGGATATTAAGATATTAGTATCTGCATCCGATTAGATAACAAAATTCACTTCAAAATATAGATTGACTAGTTCATCTGAAATTCTCAAATTGAACTAGAAACATAATACAGACATACATTTGAGCTTTCTCAACCCAAAGTGAAAACCTTTACTTTCATTTTTACTTGAAAAAAGGAACAACAAAAAAGAGGAACAAGTATCATTTGGTCCAAAATAAAAGAAGACATTACATTTCCATTTTAGTCATCTATAGCAAAAGGGAAACTGATAGACTAGATTTGGATTTAAGAGTACAGGGTTTTGGTTTTCCAACTGTAATACCAGTTTAAGGAAACCATGCCTCAACTTTGCATGGTTTGTTGTGCCATCCCATGGAACAAATGAAGGAACTGCTTAAAAAAACAAAGGCTAATGATGAAAAAGATTGAAAAGCTATAACATGGGGCAAAAATGGGCAGCTAGAGATGGAAATTCTGTACATCAGTATTGCTGCCAATGTCCTGTGCATCAGAGCAGCTTAGCTGACAGCATTCACAAAACCAGCCAGGCAGGGGCAGTGGTGCTGCTGCTGGCTCTTCAGCTTTTCTTAGAAAACTAGTCTGCTTGCACCAAAGCTCACATGCTCCATTTCTCAGGCAAGTGCTCTAAAAATCCAACTGCAGAAACTATTCCAATCTCCCCCTCCCAATGACAGGACTACAGCTCTGACAGCCCTGTATTTGGGCATTCAAGTGGGAGATTCAAATTCAGATCAGGTAACAGAAGACTGAGTTAGTGTGTCTTAACTCTTCTAAGACTGCTATAGCATGAGTGATAAGTGGTATAAAGAAAGCAGGGAAACATGTTCTACTCTCCTGTGTGGGGTGTGTATGAATCTTCCGTTCTCACACTCCTTTTTGCCTAGAATATGAAAACTTGTTGTCAAATTTAAAAAATATCAAAAATATTTCCAAAGATCTAATTAAGGTACCTCTAGATATGAATTTTCAGAGATGATAATAGGAAAACTAAAGGAGTTAATACTCCAGGCCCTGGTACAAGAGAATTTCATTCTGTCGTGCTCTCCATCACTTTTCATGAAAACTTCCATTAGTGGTTGTTGAGTCTTCACTGCAGCTGTAACAGATGGAGTCAACTTGAAGAATAATGTTGATTTTTGGTTACAGAGAGTAAACCTGGTAAATCTTATTAAATGTTTCATGTCATGAACTGAAATGCTGTGTTACTGACTCTGGTCAAAGTGAGTTTATTTTGAAACCTGAAAATATTCCTCTCTTCTTTCTATTCCTAGTTTTGAACAGCACATCAACAGCTAGACTTTTCATGTTAAAGAATACGAAAAGATAAAAAGTCACAGACACCCCTGAAGCATTTCTGTATTGGCCTCAAATTTTACCCAAAGAGTGTTCAGACTACTTGCACAGTTTCAGACTGTTAAGAGAGAAAATATGAAAGTGATGTTAAATAAAATTAGTATCCAGTTTTGGTCAGATTACCCAAGTTTTCTCTCCCTCCTCCCCCACCCCTAGATTTCGGGTGTTTGGTGCCTGCACACTAAATCTGAGCAATATACAATAGCTCAAATCTTGAATACATAAAGCTCCTGGAAGATGCACCCTTGACCTGCACTTTGTCCTTTTGAAATGATTCCTTTTTGTTGCATTTTTCCATAGCGGTATTTGAAGTACATCAGAGTAAGACCAGTGTAAGATCAGAGTAAGCCTGATTTATAGAATCTGTAGTGGAGAAACTGAGTGGAGAAACTTTGCAGAAAGTTAAAATTATACTGCCCTAACAGAGAGATAGGAGCCACATCCCTTTAGTCTAACTAGTCTTAAAGCATGAGACAAAGAGGAATGAATATAAAACAGTAGAGAAAGGTTGGATTGAAAAGGACAGGGGTCACAGCAATATAATAGTGCGTTTACTTAGCAAAAGCATCCCCATAGTACAACTGAGCTGCACACGTGCACACACAGACACACGCACACACACATGAAAATATTCAAATATGAATAGACATTCCTTTGGTGAATGTTTTAGCAACATTACAGGACCTCACATTCTCTGGCTCACTGAAGATGTAGCAAGTCTCCCTTGTGGGGCATAGATGTAAAAATATCCCTTTACTACCAAATAAGCAAAGTTTTCATTGTTCTGGATTCATTTCTGTTATTTATTTGTTTTAGTAGTTGTGTCAGGCACACAGGGTTTTTTTCGTCCTAATAAAGACTGACTAGAAAGATATTTGTTGTAGATATGGTACAGTCCAGCAGTTGAAGTTCATTAATAATTGGAATGTTGCAGAGTATGAAGTAATGAATACTAATTACTCCTTTCATGTCTGACAGCACCCTGTGGACCAATACATCAGCCCAGACTTTAATTTGGTTCTAGTAATGGTTTCATCAATAGTACATTAATTCTGTGTTTGAAAAGATATACAGTTGAACCTGACCCACACAGTAGATACCACTGTCATAAAATGGCCACATACTGACAACAACTGGATAATTACAAATAATTAAATCCACTGAGCTTCAGACAATCCTAATTTTAAGTAAAATATATCTTATCATATCAATCGACAGAAAGCATATCTAGGGAGATTTATCAACTTGTACTCCTTCCAAAGCAAATTTACTAGCCTGCATATTAGAGAGCTTGCTGATCTGTGAAGCAGCTTCATAAAATTATATCTCCCTCATTGTTTACCAAAATTGTTCTTGTACTGGAATCTTAGATATTGTATAACACTGACTTCTGAGATGGTTTCTGAATGAAGACTGCAAAGAAATTCTCAGCTTCAGAGAACTTCAAATATATGTGTATGTTTATATTTTACTCACCATGTGGGTGGTTATAGTGTGAACTATAGGTACTTGTTCTCTCTGAAAATCAGACTTCTTATTTAAGTGTCTTATACTTAGAAGCCTAACAATCTTTAGGCATTCAAGTCTAGATATTCTGTTTTATTTTAACTAGTAAACCTGCTCACTGACTCTTAGTATACATTAGATTGTGACCTTATGTTGAAAATGGCCAGAAAATGTTAAGATTTTTATTAAAACACTTCAGGAAATTTTCTCTAAAGAAAGTCAGAAAAAGAATTAACTCATTTCAGAAATTGTCAGTGCATGGTACATGGGTTTATGTAAGCATGAAAGGCACAAAAAAAAAATTAAGTAAAATTTAGGTGCAGCTTATTTGCAATGTATACAAAAATGACTCAGAACGCACATACCTACATCTATTCAAGCATAGGTGTAAACAGATGCCAATTCTATACAGTTGTGTTTGGTCAGTAGTGTGCTATAAGAGGAGTGATGCAATTGAATAGGTTTGGTTTGGATTGGCTTTAATTTTTGTGTTTTATCTGTGTTTTTCCTATCTCTTCTCCCTAGCCAGTACTATTTTGGAGATCACTGGATGTGAACATTAACTATAATAGATCAATGTCATTTTGACTTGTGTGGGAGATGACAGAGGAAAAAATTCATTGTTCATAAGATTCCTATTTGCATCCGCATGAGCTGTTACACCCCTTCAAATCGTTTGCCCATTCACAAAGTGGTAGTCATGTCCTTCCACTAGCAAGATTTGATTATTACAAGGTTCTTTAAGATGTCTTCAAGTTTGATTTATGTGCAAATGTAGCTTGTATGAACAAATTTCCATTATTATGAGACATGACCATTATTCATTAAATAGTTCACTCACTTTCTGTATAGGAATAGTTTTCCTTGCCTAGAACATCTCTCCAGCTGTGCAACTTTAAGGCAGCACTTTTCCCACTGAAGTAGTTTGACCAACTTACACAGTTTGCCTGCTGAGATTGCCTAGTAACAGCTCCATTCTGCACTTGTTTTCACCTGATTTGTTCGACTTCATTCACTACATTACTTGCTGGAGTTCGCAAGTCTGTTCCAGAAGCTTTTAATTTTAAGCAGCAGGAACTGAAAGAGGCTCCTTTGGAAAATATGTGTTTATCCCTCTTTGTTCATACTGAAAAATATTGTTTCCCATTCCTTTCCTATCCAAGAATTTATCACTTCTCTCCATTCTTGCTGAGCTGATCCAAAACATTTAGCTATAGGAAGCTGTCATACTTTCTGCCGTTTAGAGTTATGGTACATTTTGGAGAGCATCTACCCAGAGATGTACCTTTGTTCATTTTGAGTTGCATGGAAGTATTTGTTAAGAAAAGTTTTTGCATAAACTCTTGACCTATTTCATAATATGAGGTCATGTTCATGTGCTCAGGGTTTTTTTTGTCTTCATCAGATGCTGTCTTTGAAAATCCAAGGCACAAGCTTGTTTGTTTCCCTTGGCAGCACATTCACAAGGGAAAAGCAGTTCTTTGTGCAGATAAACTCAGATTTCAGCAGATGAGACCAGATGGTGCATTAATTCCTAGACTTCTCATAGGTGAGAGTTTGGCTATCATATGAACTTCTGAGATTTATTTATTTTTAGTATTTGCTTTTGCTAAAAAGTTATTCCTTCAAGTTTATACAGGATTTTACAAGTGCTTTAGGAAACTTTTTGAATCCCTAAGCTACTTTATTTCAAGATTTATGAGAATTGCCCCAGGAAAAAGCGCATGGAGAACAATCCTGTTCTAATTTACTTTTATGTTCTTAAATAAAAGAAGGCTGGAGCTGGAAAGCTGGAGAAGGCTAAAAGAAGGCCTGTTCTGGGGAAGAATGGCACATTAGCACAGTCCATTCTGTCTGCCTCTACTGGTGAGTTAGGAGATTATGAAGGAAAAAACTACCAAAGTTAGATTTTGTCTTTAGTAGTTTCTTTGGAACCTATTTTTTATTATGTCTTATATCATGGACTTTGATAAAACTGTTACATTTCTTTGGAATCCAGAATTAACCTCTAAAAAGACATTATTCATTGAAAAATGAAGTTATTCTACAGGATTTTCCCACCTCTGTGTTTATCATTATTGCTTATATCCCTTGAACTGTTAGAGAGCAGTAACAAAACATTTATTTTTCCTGGTCTGTAATTAACAAAAACCCTAGAATAGGTTCCATTGTCTGAATGTTCAGCAGACATTTTGAAATAAAGAATTGTTACTACTGTTTGGGTCTCCATTCTTGGAAGAAAACATTAAAAGCAGTCATCACTGTACAGAAAATACTGTGTTTGTGCTACTGTGTAACAGGTGATTGCTGAAGATTGCCATATTGCCCGCTCTGCACATAGAGGATATAAACCTGTGGGCACATGCTCACGCCAGGCTGCACACAGAGCATACAGTGTAGTCTATAAGCAGTGTTTCCTTTTTTTTTTTTTTTTTTTTTTTTTTTTTTTTTTTTTAAAGTCCTGTGCCGTAAGAATAGGAAGGTCAAATTTACGCTGCATCATCTCCAGGCTCTGGTGTGGTACTTTAGCAGTAGTGGCATTGCTGTATGGGGCAGGTTGACACCTCTCATTGAAGGCAGGGGGTCAGGAAATGACACCTTTTCAGTAAGGATTCCTATTCAATGAATAAAAGTGAACATGGAATATCTCCTCGTTCCCTCCCCCCCCCCCCAAGTAATTGATTTTGAATAAATCATTTAGTAGATTGCCTTTAAAAATGATTTTTACTTTTGTCACTAGCCCTTCTCTCTCTTCTGGTCACGATCAATTTGTTATAAATCCACACATCTGCTTAGGCTTTTTTTTTTTAGGATTTACTGCTAGGCTATTTTGAAAGTTAGAAAAGATGAACTATATTTAAGGGAACAATTGTAAGAACTGACAGCTATCTGATTAAAACCTGTTTGAAAATTTTCCTAAGTCTGTGTTAAGTATTAAATATAGACGTTTGCCTCCCAGCTACAGATTCTTCAATACAGCAGTGAATAATTTACTGGTGTCTGCTCTATATGCAAATTAAACTATGTCAATTAAAAAATGTTCTGTGTATTCTTCATATAATTTTGGTGTGTTCAGTCATCCTTTTTTTTTTTCTTAAGCTACAGGTACTTAAACTTTGGTTCATATCCGTTTCCTGTGATGCCAGGATCATACAGTACTCATTTTTGTAATGTAGGATATTTGTGAATTGCCTGTATTAAGTGAGGTTCTCACTCTTGTGCCTTTTATTCCTTCTCAGGTATAACAAGATTGAAGACAAAGAACGTGAATTCAACAAGAGTTTCCATCTCATCCTTCACACTGATCTGGCTAACACCCACTACAAGCTAGAACTGCAGGCTCACACCACCTCCATTAATTTCACTGTCACCAGAGATGGGCTGGAAGACCAGCTGTTGGCTGAGGTTGCTAGTGCTGAAAGGCCAGACTTAGAAGAAAAATAAGGTGAAAACCATCTTTTGATCTGTCCTCAGATTTTAAAGCTAGCGTTAATACGCCTATTTGAATTTGCTGTACAGTAATTGTTGGTAACCCGAATATCAGAAAGTTTTTAAGGGTTAGATTCTGCAAAGTGTAGGAAGTGCTAACTCAGCATATGCAGCTGATGTTGATTCATTCAAATATCTGCTCCCAGGAGGCTGAGGATGGTCTAAAGTTCTGCTGGAAATTAAATATATTGTGATCTTGTTCCCACACTTCTTTCCACTGCTCTTTGCATTGCCTTTAATTTACCGTACGGGATTAAAGCCCTCTGCAATGCTTTATGCTTCAGCAATCTTAAGCCAGTAAGTGCAGATAAAATTTCCTGCCAGTCTGTAAGAGGATATGATGGCTCTGTTAGGCCCTAGGGCATTTGGTTAATCATGCTCAGAATCTATTCCTGCAAAGATGCAGTACTACAGCTGCTGCAGTCATAGTATCCACTGTACAGTAATCTATGAACAGAAATACCTTCAGAAGTGGTTGTAGAAAGGACTTTGAGCAGATTGTGGTCTATGAGCTTAAAAATGAAAAAAACCTTAGAGGTGCAAAATGATTAATAGGAATATTTCCTATTTCTCCAGTGTGCCTTTCCAGTTATCTCATGCACTTTGCATACTTCCTCCACAGGGATGCACAGCATCTCTTTGAGTTGCCACTGCCTCAATAGAAGAGCAAACTGGGTCACTGAGTTTAGTTACTCCTTGAAGAACGAAAGCAGTGTATTTGGGAACATGATCTGAAAACAGCTGGCCATTTTCCTCTGCATCTGCACATTGCTCCACATGGGACTGTATGCTCACAGCTCCCCTATTGTCTAGGTTGCTTTGGTGCTAGGGTCAGATCCACTGGAGAACTCCCAGTAACTCCAGTCACATTCTTCTGCTGTCAGAGGGTCAGTGCAGCCCAGCAGGCTGTAACCATGCTCTCCCACATTGCTTGCTGCCAAAGTGGGGTTCTCCAGCCTTGGGCTACTGTTGGTTTTCTCAGCCGCCTTACAGATTACCATTTGCCATCTTTGGCCAGATCCCAATCCCTTTGCATAGTCCAAGGAGGAAGGAGGGGAAGTCCTGGTCTGTTATGACGGTGCTTTGCTCCTTGTCCACGCTGCCTTCTCGCTTGGGGTGTCCCAGAACCTCAGTTCTCATGTATTTCTGAACTGAAGATAAGCTGTCTCTTTCAAAAATGAAATAAAAGCAACTGATGTAATTAAATCAAAAATATAGCTACAGTAGTTTTTGCTTCTGTTGTTTAAATACCGTGTTTTCATTTGCTCTGCTAGTCAGTCCTGACCAAAGATCAGAACTATTTCAAGACTGAGCTCAAGCAGCTTGGGGACAACATGCTGCTCAGTCTGTTGGCTGCCCCATGTAGTTCCTTAGGTGACAGTGAACTTGTGGAGAAACTTCAATCAATGAAGTCAACTGCAGCTGAAATACAGTGCAAGGTAACAATAGTTGCACTATTTTTAACAGTTTAAAGTCACCTGTAAAATGTGTATTATTATTTTTTGAAATATTTTTATGAGCTAGAAGTTGTCAAATTTCTGACTGTCCAGCAAGTGCTGTCTACCCGTGTATTCACAGTTTCTTATCTGTGATATGTAGTTGTCACCTACCATTTTTTTCCTCTTGAGCTAGGTGCTTGATTTCATCCCCATAAAGGGAGTAAGTATCAGCATGAAGTATGAACAAAGTCATACATGATTGTCATTTTTTCACAAGTACACAGGCACTTTGCTACAGAAAACAATCATTCCCTAATATTTGTCTGAGCAGAAGCCTACATACCTTAAACATTTGCTATTGTCTGAGATAAAGTTAGTTTTCTTGAGTATATCCATATTCTTTTTGATACTGATAGGAATGTGTCGGTAATTGTGTGTGATAATCATGATTGATGAAAAAATAAGTTAGACAACTGTCATCCTATAGATAGCTGAAGCCAAAGAAAATGAAGCTCAAATTAACAAGGCAAGAAAGCATTATAGACCAACAGCCATAAGAGCATCTATTTTTTACTTTGTTAGTAGCAGTCTGGTCAACATCAACCCCATGTACCATTTCTCACCAAAGGTAAACATTTATTTTGCTGATTTGATTTCAAAGCACAAGGGACAGAATTCTGCCTTGAGTAGTGATGGCCAATATATTAGCTATTATTTGTGCTAGATATTTACATTTGCAGTGTTGTGTGTCTTGAGTTTGAGAAAGGGGGACACTGATTCATAATATGGTACATTCCCACTAATCCCTCTTTGTTGTGTGCTTCCAGTCTAATGGTGTTTTCTGATTACACTCGTACTGTTTACCTTCCTTTTAAGCTGTCCTACAGGGTCAAGTAAGAACAGTTTTGAAGCATTCTCTATAAACAATTTACTGTGATAAATCTACCAGATTATCTGATGCTATGAGGAAGTCATGCACTTCAAATTTACCAGCTTTACTGAGTGAGAGGATATGTTCACTGAGTTAAATAAGCAAGTTAAATAAGGCGTTTGCAGCCTTCACCCCTGGTTTGCTGAAAGTTTCCTCAAAAGCCTCTTGGCAGAGGTGGTTCAGCGCCTACTGTCTTGGCATTTTAAACTGCTTGAGCTATCTCTTCTGAGAAGTGTACAGTCAGAAATTGATTTTCTTGCATGTAAAAAAACAAACAAACAAGAATTCTGGAAATAAATAAGTGAAAAAAGTTGTACTTATTTTCAGGTCTTCAATGCAGTCTTCCACAAAGCAATCCAACAGGCTGAAGAATCAGGAGATACTCAGTGACATATCTCTAACACAACAGAAGCTGTCACCTACTCAACCTTTCTTTTCACAAGCCAAGGACTTTTTGAAAAGGATAAGCTCATTTTCCTGGCCCAGATAGCTTTTCAAGTGAGGAAAAATTTTCATGTTGCTGATGCTGGTGGTTTACTGTTTTTGCTGCTTCTTAACTAGAAGGTGATGCCTTTACCCAAATGAATATCTTCTTACCTTGTGGTAGTGCAGTTTGTCAAACGTTGTAATTGCTGCTTCAGTATAAATAATAATTACAGAAACTCCAAAGATGCTTTATTTAACTCCTTTCATTTATAATGTTATAATGACTTTCTGAGGCTATACTGAGGATAAATAGCATGATTTAGCTGCTTGTGGTTTTATAATTAAGGCTGAAGTTAATGTGGTACAAGAAGTAGAAATTCACTAAAAATACATATCTGTATCAGACTCGGGCTGTTATTTTTCCTTTTTTATTTGAGTATCTGTAAGCCCTGGAAAAAAAAACAGGCTGGATTGTACTGAGAGGCAGGTTTTGCCCTGAAGAGCTTGCTCCAAAAGGGACTGAGTCACAGAGCTGGTCAGTAGCAGACGTGGGAATTAAACTAGAAACTGACAATTTAGAAGGAAGGTAAAAAAATATAGAAATTGAGGAATCAGATTTGGGGAGGGATAGGAGAAAAGGAATCACTTTACACAATGTACAAATGGGAGTGAAAGAACAGACAGAAATGTCTAGAAAAGAAAGGAAAAAGAAAAGCAGAGGGGAAGAAAACTGGTGATGATTTCTCTGAATCGTGATACAGAGGAGTTTACTCATGTTACTCAGGCTTTTAGCACTATGCTGCTTAACTGTTGTCTTCTTGGTAGCAGTGGTGCTGGAATGGATCAAGCAGCATGGGAATCTATACAGTAACTGAAAAATAAGCTGTATCATAATTACAGAGTAAACAGAAGACAGTAGGGGGCACTATAAATTTCTGATTTATTAAATAATTTTTTAAGGAGAAAGGATCTTTTAGTCAAAGAAGAAAGATTTATTTATACCAGAAAGCAGAGAGAATATATGGTAGCAGAGCAAAGGTGTGCCTTTTTCCCACTGTTTTTTGGTTAAAATGATAAAAGAACAAGTTAAAACTGAGGGTTTTTTAGTGTACATTCAGTTCATGTGCCAGAACTGATTTACTTGATATAGTTCTGCAGTCTATGTTTATAAAGTCTAAGTTTTCAGTAAAAAATAATTAATTGTGAATCTATCCTTCCATTAGTAAAAAAAAAAAAAAAAAAAAAGAAAGAAAAGAAAGAAAAAAGAAAGAAAGAAAAAGAAAAGAAAAGGAAAAGGAAAAAGAGCAAAAAAAACCAATTAGAGTTTGCAAATTTGCCCAGAGGTTTGTGACAGCTTACAATCTGAAGAGGGCTTAGAATGATGCCTGAGACATGTGTGCTCTACTTGTCCTTCCTTCTATCTTTCAAGAGATAAAAAGGATACATAATTAGATGTAATTCAAAACCCTTTACTTTTTCAGTAGTAGAGTGCAAAATAATTTGTAATCAATTTTATGCAAGGTTATCTTCAATGTGTAAGAGTTATGTTTTTACACTTGTTTACTTTACCACAAGCTAAAGAAATATAACTGCTGTTGTTGCTTAGCTCTTTTTAAATTCTGGGAGGATTTGGCTGTCAGTACATGGATGTACAACAGTTGCATTTTCTGCAAAAAGTTTTGATAGAGAAGTCGCTTTCAGTTTTGAAGGTTACGGTAAGTTCAGCTCTGTGTGAGTGTGTGAGCATGCATGTAGGAATGGTTTTGCAAAAATGTTACACTCTTTAATGACAAAAACCTAAGAATATCACTCTCTGTAATAAGTTTCAAATCAGTATTTTAAAATACCATTAAAACAAGATGTAAGTTGTTTTATTAGAGTTTTGGAAAATGCAGCCATAGGATTTCTTGTTGCTTTGTGCTTCCTTCTCAGTAATATTTAGCGTGGTGAATACTTTAAGGCAGAAGTGGCTCTGAAGAAAGTCTGATGACCTTTTTCAATTTTGTGTGCTGTCAAGATTCTTCTAAGTAAAGAGATAGAACTCCTTGAATTTGATTTCCTTCTTCGATTCACAATTGAACACACTTATGAGAATCCTGTTGACTTTTTAACTACTCAGTCATGGAGTGCCATTAGGGTAGGTTTAGAAAATTGCTTTTCAGTTCTCAGTCTTTTTTGATGTTATTTCTGGAGGCAAGCTACAACTAGACAATGTCAGATAAAATCATGTTTCACAGTAAATTTTTGTAGAAATAGTGGTGCTTTCAAAGAGTTGTCTTTGCCTTTTGGAGGTATTTTTCCCTTAGATTCTCAGATCATGTGTTGTACTTTATGAGGAAATCCTGTTTCACCAAAATTTCTCCAGTCACCTAGGAATATCATTCTGATCTTCATACTGCTCCTTACCATAGCAAATGCTCAGTGCAAAGTTTGCAGTTTGTGTTATGTTGATATTTAACCATAAGTAGACAGAATGACAATACTGACCAAAATAATCTTTTATAAATAATATTATCCATATATATGTAAATTTTCATTTTAAAGCAAGTCTTGAGTGCCTTGTGATAGCATTAAACTATGCTTTTTGACTTATCCCCAAAGTAGCAATATTTGTTTTCCAATTTAAAACTTTACACAGAGGTACATCACCTGTATTTGTGTCTGGTGTGTTTCCAGGCTATTGCACTGATGGATGTGTTCAGAGGGTTAGGTAAAGATACTGAAGAATCCACCAAGAGCTGGAAGAAGTGGGTGACTCACAATGTCCAGAAAAGGAAAAGCTCACTCAGGAATGGAAAACCAAAAGCTCCCTTCAGAAACTGATCATGTTGAGGGCGTTCCATCCAGATAGAATGACATGCACTCTTAGGTAGGAAATCTGATGGTACCACGTGCAAGGGTGGCTTAGATGCGTCAGTACAGAGAAAATTCATACATACCAAGCTATGCTGTTAATATCTAAAAGTGTATTTCTCAGTGTTAGTTCTCATTGTCTTATTAGGGCTAATGCCATGGGATGACAATTTTTCAGGTCACCCTTCTTAAAAATTCTGTGATACCAAAGAATATCGGTTGTGCATACTTACCCAACCATTTTCAGTTGTTTGCCTGTTGTACTGTTTTAATATTTTGATCCCGAGTGCTGGTCTTGTAGGCCTGATCCTCCAAACCCCACCACCACTGCTGTTACCCCATTTAATGCCATATGAAGAGAGCAGCCCAGCCACTCCTGTGTTCTTCATTCTGTCTCCAGGAGCAGACCTTCTTAAAGATTAAAGATATGGAAGCACTAGGTAAGTCTCTTGTTTTCTTCTGGTTTAAGGATCACTCAACTGTGCTCCCACTAAAGAAATAGAATTTGAGCTCCAAATGGAGGATACAGCGGGCCATATATGTAAATATATCAGTATATAATATATGTATGTACAGTTGTCTGTATGTGCAAGTGTGCGCACATGCATATGTATGCATGTATTTTTTCTAAACAGAACAAAGTCCTCTAGAACCATCTGTCATTACAATGAAGTATAAATTACTGTGGTAAAGTTGGACAGGGTTTATTTTCAGCAGAAGATTTAAGTTTTAAAGTTTCTTCCACCCCCACTGTATTCATGGTAAATGGGGTGGATGAAAAGTGTAAGGCCATAAGCACTACAGTATGAAGAAATTTTTAGACTGAGCGTTCCTCTGCTTGGCATAATGCAGGTTTCCTTTGTACTGTTTTCTACCTTTTGACTAGATGAGGGCCAGAGGGCAATTTTCTCCATGCTCATGTAATCTTGTGCCCCCTGTGACTAAATAATGGTCATTATACAAACTATATTCAATTGTATAAGGCTCTGTCGCTCTGTGCTTAGGATTACTATTCCCTACAGACAATACTGAGAATACCAGGTTAATACAGCTGTGACCTCACTGTGCTCAATTTAAACTCAGGCCTCACAAGGTGAGAGGCTTGTGCATTTCCACTGAACCAATCAGTTAAAAAACTGATGTGATATCTACCACATGTTGCTCCCTTTTTTATAAGGGAATTGCTCTGTACCCCCTGTAAGAGTTTCTAAAGCTCAGTAACAATGCCGAACATCTATCAAAATGTCAAAAGGTTCATTATCTTAAAACCAAGGGAACAGATTTCTGCAGGCTTTTTCTAATACCTGCAATAAGGCCACTGTTGAGAGCTCGCAATTTTGCTTGTTGAAATTGTAAGGGTTTAGTGAAGTGCTTCAGAAGAAGTAATATGCATTGCACCAGTGATAGTGAAATTAATGGGGCATTATCATTCTTTTGCCTTTTTTCTCTGCCAATTTTGCTATCTCCTCCCCTTCTGTCACTCACCCTCCCCCAGTTATTTCTTTTACAGGCAAAAAGCCTGGGTTTACTATAGACTCTGGAAGATTTCATAACATCTCTTTAGGACAAGGGCAGGAGGTGGTTGCAGAGGAGGCACTAGAGAAGGCTGCCAAACATGGCCATTGGGTCATTCTCCAAGTGATTGTCAAACAGCCCCTCCAATGATGGTTGTCCACTCAGTTGGAGGGATGTTCTCAGAATGCAAACAAAATGTGTGCTGGATTTCAGCAAAAGGTTTAAACAGCCAATAATCTTTTTTTTCTTTTCTTTTTTTTTTTTTTTTGCTTTGCTTTGCTTTGCTTTTGTTTCTGATTGTAACAGCGTAAGCATCATGTTAATTGAGTGAGTGTCATAGTTTGCTTTGCATTTTGTAACACTATCTTTGCGCTCTGAGGAGGAACAGGAGAGATAATACAGAAAGTCTCTGGTGACTAGGTAGGATTATGTCCTCAGGAATACACTTTACCCATGTAATTAAGAACTCCTGTTCCATTGAGTAGGCCATAATGGAGACTTGAATAAAATTGGTCTGACTAGCCCTTGGGAACCTGTATAATTAGCACTGAAGTGCTGTTCTTCAGAGATAGCAATAGCAGCTTTGACCAGCATTGTATGGTTTGAGAACCCACTCTGCAGCAAACAAAAAGATCCACACAATGCCCTAGTAAACTATCATTCCTGGCATAATCACAGAGTTGACAGGAGCACTACAATTGTTAATGTTACTGAAAGAAGGTGCTTTCCTCCCACTTTTTATGCTAAATAGCCAATGTATATTGTAACAATCTCTTTGTCCTGAAACTGTACCAGAAATGCGGGTTCCGCACCTTGCTATTTAGGAGGTCACCAGGACCAGGTTATTCCCTCCTGTTTTGTTTTTAACCTCAGCAGCATATACATTTTGTTGTCAGCCAGGTTGCCCACAACAAAGAAATAGACTAGACTCAGTGGCCTCTACCAAGTGAAATAAAGTCACCATAGGCTCAGGGTGGGGGGGGACACTTAATGTACTAAACACTGTACAAACACATACAAATTGACCACTTCATTGATATTTAAAATGAAAAAATCTTAAACCAGGTTTTACACAGCTGTGCTAGTAAGCTAGTCACACAGGTCTAAAAATAACCATGCTTTTCTATTAGTGAGCATTGAAATATGATTGTGAAGGAAAAACATGTGGCGGGTTTTCAGTGGAATTTGAAGGTATTCAGCTATTGTGGGGACAGGACATGAAAATGGAAGATGGTAGAAGTCCTAATTCAGCAGTATTGTATGTCTGAAGCCACAGTAATAGATGGAGAACATATGAGAGATTTCTGGTATTACAGAACTTCTCCATTTTCCAGCCAATTATGCCTCACTTCTGAGGAAGGAGGGAGGTGAGAATTTTACTAGGAATATTTTTGATAGTGAAAGCCTGGGGAATGTCCTAAATCAGACTAAATAAAGATTTTGGGCCAAATTCCCAATGGTGCTAAACCAGCTATAGCTAATGTAATTTGCATGTACTTAGTGCTTCTCAAGCTTCAGTCTTCTGTTTAGTGGCCCAAATAGCCATAGTCTACACTATTATGTTTAAAAAATTTTTAAAACCCAAAACAGGAGTCAAAGAGGTGACATTTTTGTTGGAGGGTGGGGGTGAGGTAAATAAATTACATATTAAAAAACCCTCTGATATTCCAACTAATCTGGCATCCTATCTGGGAAATACCAAAAAAAATTGCCTAATTGTCTTGTTTCTGGGGCTTCAGACTTATGCCCCTGAAGCAGATAGAAAATTTACTATTGACCTTAGCAAGAGGTAGGTCAAGCTCTTAGTGCAAAGCTCTTTGTGGAGCTGAAGCTGAGGAAAGTCCAGAAAGTGACAGAGCAAGAGAAAGGACAAGTATGTTGTAGAATAAGCAAAATAAGACCTAGAAAAAGGTTGAATTTTTCATAGCAAAAACAATTTGAACTGTGGTTGAAACCAGCAACTGGTTTCACAGAGCTGACAGGAGCACTACAATTGTTAATGTTACTGAAAGAAGGTGCTTCCCTCCCACTTTTTATGTAAATAGCCAATGTATATTGTGCGATACCAGCAGACAGAGGACTGACTTGAAAATTTTTGGTAGCAGGTTTACCTTTTGTGTGACTTGCATTATTTTCTCAAACTCAGACATTTGATATATCAAAAGGTTGTTTTGTTAATTAATTCAGGCTTTAATCACTTTCACTTTGCAGGGGATGGATGCAGCCTATATGGAAATGCAGGTGCTGCCAGGCCACTATCATGTCCTGTGATATGAAAGTCTCCCTCTCTTTCCATCCCCCTATCCCCTCCTCCCCATGTCAGGGGACAATTTGGGAACATCCCCATAGCAGCTCTCCTGACAAGGCGATACAGTAGCTATAGGGCATGAGTAACTTGTGTTATTCCTTGGGTTAATATGGCGTTGTAATTTCTCTTGCACCATGTGAAATTGGAAGCCAGTGCAATCAGTAGTTTCTGGCAGAGCAGTAAAGAGCTAGAGAGAAGCCATATGGTTGAGCTGCAAGTTGAGTTGAGTTGCTAGTACTGTAGCAAAAGAAAGTGGATTGTGGGCTAATGTAGGGGTGAAAGCCACTGTAGCCCATCTGACAAATCAGTTTTGAACCTTTTTCTTGCTATTCCCGTATTCCACTAATAGGTGCTTTGGAGGCAGATATTTTTCCATTACAATTAAGTTTGATGGATAACTTCTCCGACCTATCAGTGACATTACACTCTCTTCATATATTAAGAATCTTAAATACTCTGAAGTGAAATGACTTATGTTTTTAAGCAGTAGAATAGCTGTAAACGTTTTCCTTTGTCTAGCACTTCCTCAGTCTTGATCTTGGTATGCACTGGACATGTTTTATCTTAGGTACCAGCTCTGCAGGAAATTTAAGCAGAGTCTATGCTTAACTTTAAATGTAAGAGTTACCCCGCTCACACACACACACACGCGCGCGCACACACACACACGCACACACACACACACACCAGATCATTTACCCCTGAGTTTATAATATTTTCATTAATTGCAGAATCAAAGCCTGAAACTTTAGAGGTAAAAACTGAAACTTTAGGTAAAATCTCTGCTATTGCAACAGATATCAAGAAATGGCAGCAGCTTAGAATCCTCAGATTTGCTCTTTGTATCATCAGTTTACTTAATAATAAAGTGATGCTTTGAATTAAGTACCTATTTGTCATTATAAAGCCACAAAAACAATGCCTTAAGGATAATGTATTTATTTGCTATCTCACAATAAACATTGGCTCTTTTTCAAAAGGATATTCATCTAGTAGCCAAGTGGCTAGGAATCTTGGAAAAACTCCTCGAGCAATACAGTGAATTAAGTCATTCTGATTTCCATGTCTTTATTAGTGCTGAACCAGTTCCAACTCCAGAAGAGCACATCATTCCTCAAGGAATACTAGAAAACTCAATTAAAGTTGCCAGTGAACCTCCTACGGGGATGCTAGCTAATTTACATGCTGCACTCTACACTTTTGACCAGGTAAAAGCAAGATATGCTCTTCTTCATTCATTTGTTTTAATTACTTCTTCCCCTTTGGAGAGAATTGATATCGTTGGTGACTGCTCTGTAGCAGACCAGCACTTGGAGATCTTTGTGCTTCCACACTAAATTGAAAGCCACAGGATGCTTAACCATCTTTGCCCTGCATTGCCTCCATACTTCCTGTCAATGTGGGGCAGGAGGAAAGGATATATATGTATACATAATGTATACATTTATGTGTAATAATAATAATAATGTATACATTTGTGTTATTGGATGTCTAGATATAGATACATGTAGCTGTATCTGGAGAGAAAGAAAGAAGTGTATTTATTGCATCAGCTTAACTCAAATGTAGGCTTATGAAAAACCTAACTATGCTTTAAAGTCAGAGGTGTTTCATTATATGGTAGTCACCAGCTTTGCTCAGTTTTAAACTGTTGCTAGGTTCAACCATATCCATTCTCCCACAAAGTAGATTTATGTATCCAGATGTTCAGGCAATGGCTGAATACCCTGTGTATGAATTCCTGTAGTTAGGCATAAAGAAAGGAATTTATGAGCAAGGGTTGTGTGCTGTTTGTTGTTTTGTTGTTCTTTCTTTTCCTGTGTGAAGTTCTGTGGAGCTGCCTAGCAGGAGGAAGAGGTAGGTGAGAGAAAAGAAAACATGAGAATGTGGAAAACTGGAGTGTCATTCAGTGTGCGTAGCCTAATTCCCTCTGAATCCCTGACTGTCCCTGCACTGTTACCGTGAGTAACATGTGGATAGTTCAAATTCAGTGCAAATCAGCTTCTCCACAGTCGTGAAAGAGCTGCAGTAGCAAGGTTATTCATGTCAGCATAACATACCATGGTAGAGGCAACCAAACAGTGTATACTTTAGCCTTCTGGTAATTTATTATCATTTATTTATAGAATGTAGGACACACAAAAGTAAAGCTTGGGTGAAAAGGGTGAGAATTGCTTTTACAGAAAACTCCTTTAACCAATACACAGAACACTAAAAGAGTGGTGTCAGAACTACTTTGGCTACAGGTGCATTGATTATGATGGTACAAGACGACAGAAAGATATTTGTGAGAAAGGGGGAAGGATTGTGGTTTTGTGGTACATAGACAACTTTTAATGCAGCAATTTTTTCTTTCATTTATAGCTCATAATAATAATGTTTTGCATGGGAAGCTGAAAAGACTGGACAAAGTCTTTAATAAAGGCATTTTGCATGCAGTTGTTGTGCCACTTCAGGCTGTGTTCAGTTCAAGAAATATTTATATATATAGCCAGCTCATTTCTATACTGGATGCTTTCAGCCATGGGTGTTTGAGGCTTACTACAAATTCCTATACAGATGGCGTCTTTAATACATTTCTGGTTAAGGTATTTTAATTTTTTGGAAAAAGAAATTGTAATGAGAAAATCAAACTGCACCTAATTCATATGGAATTAGTTTCACGTTTTGTGATTCTTTTCTTTAGGATAAAATTTTATGTTTTAATTTTAATGATGAAACTCATGATTCTGACCTAGGAAAAGTTTTCTGTGGGGTATAATATTCTTCACTTTTGCTCAGACTTTGTTCCCTGTTGTTCAATGAAGGATGAGCTATTTCTTTTTGGCAGCTATGAGTTTCTGTCTCTAAAGTTTCTCCAACACGTGTGCATTTTCATGGCTATCAAAAATAATTTTGCATCTAACTGTTATGTTAATTACTTCTTAAACTAAAAGACAGAATGTAGAAAAATGTAAGAGAATCAAGAATGAATTCCTGCATATTTTATAGGAAAGCACCATGTAGTTTGTCTCCATAATTTAAAAAACAGCTAAATAAAACACTGCACAGAATCCCATTTTGACAAGATTCTTTACTAACATTATAAAGAATGGATGCAAAAGAAAAATGACCAAAGTTCACTTTTCAAATGTTACTTTTGGGGAATATGCAAGTAAAATCTGAAGGAATAGTATGCTTTTTAATAAATGTTAAACTAGCAAATTTTCTATTTGGAGTAAAGTGTATGGATGTTTTATGCTAAGAAACTATAGTAGTTACCTGAGTAATATTTATGGAGTTCTACTTAAGTTCTCTACTTTTATTGGTTTCAATAATACAAAGTATCTTTTCCCTAAAGCACATTTATAAATAAAAGGGTAACCATCAACAATTTTGTTTCTTAGTAAATACAGCAAAAAAATTGACTAATAATCAATCACTAAGGAACCTGTTTCTTACTCTCCTTCAAACACCAAGCTTGTGAGTGCTCCCTTTTGGCAGCTGACGTGGGTACAGCTATCAGTAACAAAGCCAGTTGTCAACTGATTAAACATATTCCTTTGCTTTGACAGGATACCCTTGAACTGTGCACCAGAGAGCAGGAATTTAGGAGCATCCTTTTCTCTCTGTGCTATTTTCCCACTTGCATCGCTGGGAGATTGCAGTTTGGCCCTCAAGGCTGGAATCACAGATACCTGTTCTGTACTAGAGACCTCACCACCTGTGTCAACATCCTCTGCAACTATTTAGAGACACATAAGAAGGTAAGAAGTAGTGTTCAGGTAACCACACAGCAAGGTTATTTTGACTCGGTCAGCTGTTTATACTGAATAAGGGGGACACAATTTTTCTCTGAAGCTGTTATTTAAGTAGCTGACATTATATGACTCTGTTGCTGAGTATGAGCATAAACCAGATCCAAAGGGTGGGGGGTCTTTTGCCAGTGGATGCTTGAACTTCATAATATAGGTCAAACCAGTTCCACATCAGTAGCTGAGGAGGAAAAAAATGCCCTTCATTATGTTAACAAAAACAGTGGTTTACATGTGCATATATGCCAAATTCATTAGGCAGGTAATGAAGCATTTGCACAAATGTAATTACATACAGCAATTCTGACAGTTCATAACATTGCATTAATAATCACTACAATTAGTTCTGATGATGGAAGCAATTTACAGCACGTCACATGTATAAATAATGGTGCATTTCCTGCATGTGTCATTATTATGTATTAAGGATGCCACCTTGTTGTGACTTTCTCAGTAATGTTCCCCTTGAGTCAAAGTTAAGGGTAGATGAGTGATTTTATTTCTGAGCCACAGCATATTTTACAGTTGTATGGTTTAAATACTCAGTTGAGGTCACTTCTGTAAATTCTGTAAATACAATGCCTAAATAATAGCAATAGTTATTCACTGCTTAATAATGTAGATGGTACTGAATAGGTTCTCCTATTTTTGTAATTAAAGAAATTTAAGATATGTATAGCTTTAAGGAAAAAAAAACAGAGAAATGTTACACCTCAATAATATATGCTTTTCAGCATATCCCCCAACTTGTAATTATTCTTAGAAATTAATTACTCTTGACCTTTTCTTTTTCTTTTCTTTTCTTTTCTTTTCTTTTTTTTTCTTTTTCTTTTTTTTTTTTTTTTTTTTTTTTTTAGCTAATAGGACATGAAACTGCTTTTCCTTCTTTGACCCTTGGTGACATGTTGAAATAATTTCTAAATGAAATAATAGTGATGATTTAGTAATGCTTCCCATTTAGAAGAAAAGTCTGTAAAATCAGCATATTCCAACCCTTATTTTTCATTAAGAATAAGTCTCATTCTTGCTGCTCTTTAAGCTCTGTTCTTTTCAAACTGCAGTTCATAAGCATGATAATTAATTGTGCTATTTAATAAGAGAGAAAGTTTTGATGGCACAAAGGACTAGAAAAGTCTGTAAGAGAATTATTTCATCTCTCCTTTCAGAATACTGTGTATTGGCCCTTTTCATTGTATTGGTTAGTGATTCATTACATTGTGGCTTCATAAGAATTTTCTGACATAGGTACCGTAGAGAGAAAGATAAAAGTTCTTCAAAATGCAACTTTTCTATGTGTGTATATGTGTACATATATATACATGTATATATGCATATATAGCAATAGTTTCACATTGGGTATCCTTTAGGGACAACTTTCTTTAGACCATCAGGGACTTACCAGAAAGCACAAACTGGAAAACTTGAGCCAGTCCATTAGTTAGTGGAAATTGTCCTAACTCCACTGACAGCAGTGGAGTGATGATCGTTTGTGCCAGTTTATAGTACTTCCTCGTGAGTATTTAGTCTTCTTGTATCTCAGTTTGGCTTAACCCACTTCCCTGTTGGTAAGATGAACTCCGCCTTACAAACCTCTGATATTTAAGGTCTCTTCGGATGAAGCACAGGGTGCCCGATCCTGCCTCATTGTCTCACTCTTTCCCTTCTACCTCCTTATCCCCATACACACATTCATGAAGTTACTACTCAATGTTATGAGGAGAATGTGGACTCCAGCCCCTCCATATCCATTGCTCAGTGTACTAGGACTACTAAGCATCAGTGAAACCCTTTCTGCACATATAGGAGCTGGACGGATGCTCCTGTGCAGCTGCTGAAGAGACGGACCAAATCAGCCAAGGTTTGAGTGATGTGGAGGATGAATTTCTCTCCTTGAGTGCAATTTTCTAAAGAGTATGATGGCAATTATGCAAACCTGACAGCCCAAAAAGGTTTCTAACTCTAAATGCTCCATTTTTTCACTTTAGTAAAAATGTCCTTCTTATATCACAAGCTTTGATTATCCCAGTGTAATCAATGTCCCCAAAGGTATGTGGCTGAGTGAGGTTGTACTGAGTTAGAATATTGCTATACTCTCCTAAAGGACACAGGAAAAAACATTTCTTGCGATAAATAAATATTAGATTAGAAGAATATTAAATACACTTTTTTTGCCAACAAAGAGAAAAACAGGTTTATTCTAACTGCAAGAATATTTTATTCTAAACCAAAGCTGTTGATGCTTTTCACAGAGATTCTCTGTTCAGGCTTCTCATCACCAGCATGCAGCATTGGTTATAATATTCTGGTGGCCTTTCTTTTCATTCATTTCAGTTGAAAAGAAAGATGGATTAGTGTTTCACACACTCAAATTGAGATAAACTTGTAGGAAGCACACTGGAATAGCTGCAGCTATTTTACTTGTTCTATTCTGTCACATCACACAATATTTAAAACCTATAATTAAGTTTTTACTTGAACTGTTGGGAGGCAAATACTGCCCCCAAGGGTGTAAAGGTTCCCATCTGGAAAGGCTTCATCACAAACTGGCATATTTTGCAAACCAGAGGTTAGCAAAAAGAAGCTTCAAATTTTGTGAAGCCAACTAAAACAGAAAGACAGTAGTTCCTTGAATAAAATGTGTTACCACTATTAATCACAAGCTCTGAGAATGGTATTATAATTCTTCAATAAACATAATGCTTACATGATGTGGTAGTAATGGGATTAATATTAATTCAATTTTTACTGAAATTCTTGAATGCACCCCAAATTCAAATAATGTAGAATTTCACTTACTCAGTGTTTCCTAGTGAGGAGATAAAAAAGACTGCAATCAGATATAAAATTTTTATTTCTCCTCTAAGAAAGGCACAGTAGGTTACCTCCCTGTCACTCATAAGGATTATGTTTTTAAAGGTCTGTATGGGAAAATACATGCACTTGTTAATGAGTTATGTTCACTTATGCCGTGCAGTGTTTTGAAAATGTACTTGGCTCTTAAAAGCTTTTTATAAGGGATTTTTTTTTTATAAGGGAGAAGGTAGAAAACATAAGGCTTAGATGATACCGCTTTTACAGCATTACTGAATTTTAGTAATAAGCTTGGTATTTTTAATCAAATATTTATAGATACCTTGCACTGGATTGAAAAAAGAAATACGTTGCAATGTAGTTATTTTCTAAACAAAAAAAAAAGGATAATGAGAATGTATAACCATTAAGCTTTCTAAAAGGAAATATTTTGATTTTCTTTTGTTTCTTGTAACAGTATTATTCTGAGCAACTTTAGTTTGTTCCTTAGAAAGCAGACCTGTTCTATTTAATGATGCATCCTGTTTTCTTGGGTAGATTTCATGGGAAGACTTGTGTTATCTCTTTGGTGAGATTATGTATGGTAGCCACATCACTAACGACTGGGACCGCAAGCTCTGTTATACATATCTGCAAGAATTCATAAGCCCACCTATGGTTATAACTTTTCTACATACTTAAAGCTTTTGAATATGTATATGGTATGTTAAACCTAAGAGAAATTAATCTGTCAGAACTGGAGCCTTCTGAGGAAGACTAGAAGCTTTCTCTTCCATGGATCCCAGCATGGGTCCCAATTTCTTGTCTTGCTGTCTTGGAATAAATTATCCAATCTGTAATGAGTAGAATGACTCATCATGAACAGATTTTGTCCCCAAGGGTTTGTGACTTGGCCTATTGCTTATTTAAACACTTCTGCAAGCACCCTTACATGGCAACTTGAATACAGTGTTTTGTAGCATTGCTGGAATAACCAGCTTAATGACAAAGGGTATAGTGCATTAAGGTTTCCCTTTTCCTAATATTCTCTTTTAAGGTGATGTTGTTTAGAAAGGTCTGGGTGGGCCTGGGAAAGTAACTTCTATTAAACTGGTAAAACTGGTAGATTCGTAAGTTAAAGCAGTTGAGAACTGCACAATCCTCACGACTTAGGTTTACTCTTTGAATGTTTTCTTCTCTGGATAAATAATAGCGTGGAAACATAATACCTTTTCTTGCTTTTTCCTGTTTCCAAAGTACAGAAAACAGTTTGTAAGACTGCTTCTCATTTTTCATGGCCCATCTCTCTGTAGCTGTAGCTTTATCAGATCTGATATGTACTGCATGGTGTGAATTTCACCATTGAGTTTTGATCAAAAATTTCGGAAGTCTTTACTAGTCAGAAACAAATGACAGAACTTTTAAGAAGACACGAAAAAAACCCTGCAGCTCTGTCTAATTTTAGTTCAAAAAAGCCTTGCTTGGGAACTACTTTAGTCTTTATATAAACACATATATATGTGTGTGTATATATAAAATATATATTTTTATATATTTGTATAAAAATATATATTAAAAAAACTGACTGCTTCTCCTAAACCTCTGAAGTAGTCACGTTAGAGAACTGACTGCACAATTTGCAAAATTACAAAAACAATTGAGATATTTTTAAACGCCTTTTCCAGACTTGTTATTTTTCTTTGTCCAAAGGTAAAAAGCTGATTTGGGAGGAAAACATTACCGTGTTACGTTTGAGCAGGCCATTTGTGGAGCTTGGCTAAGTTAGGGAGACTGCACTTTTCACCCCGGCAATGCAGCTGAAGCCTGCCTTAAGGTCCTCAGTGAAATGAGTTTGCTTGCATCTCCTTCATCCCTAACGAGTGGGTTTTCGTATGTCAAAAAGCCACACTCAGATTAACACAATTGGAAGTAACTGCTCCGGAGAAGAGGCCCAAGAGTAAGTTGCCATGGAGATGGAAAGGATAAACACTACTGTACGTGTGACCTCTGCAGAGGCTGATTTCTCCAAATGACAGCTGAGGTCATGGGGGCATGGTGGGAAGCTCATTCTGCCGGTTCCTGCTCTGTGTCTATCCTATGGATAAGTAAAGAATTACTGCTTCCAGTTTAGGCAGTCCATTAACCTTCACAAGCCTGAACTTTCATTCAAATAATTGTAAAATAAGTATAGGTGGTGAAACCTGAGGAGAATCACTGCTATTTATACGGCCTTTGGAAAGTTTAGGGACCCAACCTTGAGTGTGGATCCACTGTTATTTTAAACAATGAGATGATATCTTTCCAAGCTTTTTGCTGTAATTGAAATCTGGGAAAGTAACATTTTTGCCGAGAAAACAGAAATGCATTCATTGACTGGCAGCCAAATGAATGCAAACAGGGTGGCAACACATTTCATCAGTGTTGTCATTTTATGTTCGCTGGGGAGATTACCTTGTCTTTTACCTACTTGTCTTCCTGATGAATTCTTTTAGCTATAAATTTATTCCACAAGGTGTGTTAAAATAAAGTGTTACACAGTAATTTTGCTATACCTTGTTAGGGATTTGTCTTGTGGACAAAAGGGCAGCGAGTTCCTGCTGTGAACTCAAATAACCTTCGGTATCTCACTGTGTGCATGACTCCCAGGAATAGAGTAAAACCTGTTTTAAGTGCCACCAAAGAGAATGGTTAGTACAGCTTGTCCGATAGAATTGGTCTTTCACTCAAGGTGAATAACAGTTTTTTTCAAAACCTAGGCACTACTTGAAAGTGGTGTCTTAAGACATAGCTTATTGTAGGTGAAGTTAGTGATGCTGGTTCAGGTGCAGATAAATGGCCAGCTGCAGAACCAAAATGACTTCAAAAATAAGTGCTTCATGGTATTATTGTGAGCAGCAGTTTGTTGTTGACTAAATGCCAGAAGCCTTTAAAAATGCATTGTGATTTTGTGGAGTGGACCTTGCGTTAGGGAGAAATAGCTGTTGTGAAGAGAACCACTCATAGCCAGAAAGGATTTTCACCAAAAAAAAACTTGCAAGACTGGACTAAATCTCAGTCAATTCTGTGGCAGTAAGTACAGTAAGGAACTCTTTGAATTCAGTGAAGTCTTTACAGCCCAGGAGTCAGGAGACTGGAAAACAAACATGATTGCATTACAGCTTTTTTCCTATTCTGTCCTCAGGAGGGTAGGCCACAGAGAGTACATCTCACCAATGCACTCTGGCTACTATTTAGTTCTTGACCTGCTCCAAAGTACTGAGTCTTGTCTTTACCTAAGGGGGTAGGAGCTGCCTGTTCTACAGAACAGTGCAGCTCATAGTACTTGGTTCAATATTGAGCTGGCTGAGACCTTAATTTTTTCTGCTGTAAAATTATCACCACTGTCTATCTCATTAAGGTCAAGGATGCAATATAAGCCTCCCCTGCCCCAAATTTCCCACATTTGGAGGGATGGATTGGAGCAGCATGTTTTTCCTCTCTAATCCAGCTTCTGGATGTTCAGAGCCAAGCAGAAGAGAAAGGAAGGGGTCACAACACACAAAGAAATGTCCTGACAACCATTTAAGTGGAAGGTGCATTGGGATCACAGCTTCTGAAGAGCTGAAAATTTCTCAAATACTGGCATGTGTGCTGTCCCATTTCTATGAGTGCTACCATACTGCATATTTGTCTGATCTATCTGATGCTTCCTGTAACATCTTAAAGGTTATTATGAGCACAGTGTGTTTGCTCCTAATTAACTACACACTTTAAAGTTGTGTCTCCTGTGTTGGGATGGAGGTTCAGAAGAGTTGGGGCTCTGTTCCTGCCTCTGCCACAAGTGTCCTGTATGACTTGGTATCAGTGTGTTTCAGACTCCCATCTGCAAAATGAGATAACAATCCTTGCTTGTCTTCTGAGGAAATGCAGAAATTCAATACTTAAAATGCACCCATTTCAGTAGTGGCAGTCCTTGAAATAAATTCAGAACATCCTTATGAAGGAAAAAGAAGCAGCAACAGTACTTCAAGACTGCAGAAAATAGGAATGTTGGAAAATTATGCAAATAGTAACTGTGCTGAAAATACTGTGACAACCATATTCCACTGTATCAGAACGTATAGGTGTCATTTTAATAGATTCTAGACAAATTTCTGAAAACTTGTAGGGAAGAATGTATCAAGAAATGGTAACATTCTTGTTTTGTTTTGTTTTTTTTTTAATGAAACTAGAAGAGGGACTGGTTCTGGCACCAGGTTTCTTGGTCCCACCAAATCTGAACTATGCTGGATGCCATAAATACATAGATGAAATGCTTTCACCTGAAAGCCCAGTACTAAATGGGCCGCACCCCAGTGCTGCAATAGGATAATTAACAGCAACATCAGATAATCTCTTCAAAATTCTTTTGGAAATGCAACCGAGGAGTTCATTTGCAGGAGAGGGATTCAAGGCCAATCTGCAGAGGAAAAGTGCTTTCATCTTGTGCCTTATTGTTACTGTTAATGACACTTGTAGCATATATTGTACTGTATTATTTCAGCAAGAGACTTCATTTCTCAAAAAAAAGATGGATCAGATTAACAAAGATCAGCTGAGTGTTAATGTTAGTGATGAATAATGGGCCAAACTGTGTAATGTACTGTACTAGGGAAGAATTTGGACCAAAACATAGGATTGGAGGAGTGTTTAACTTGTTACAGAGACCATTTCTTTTTCACTTTGAATTTAGTATGGGGTGGGAAACAAAGGATGAATCTATCTTGCTTTTTTGTTTGTTGTTAAAAATAAGTGTAGCAATACTAACTTAGAAAACAAATGTTAAGATTGGCCAAGTCAGTGACTTCTGTGCTTTGCTCCAGCCTGTTGCATGAGAAATCCCTTTTGTGTAGATTCCCTGCTTCTGCTAAGCGCAGGAAGGCGCTCCCAGCCTGCAGTCCTGGTTTCTTTCTGCCACGTTCACAGCACAGCCTGGCAGTGACGTGCAGGATCTTCGTGCCAGGAAGAGCAGCCCAAGCAGAGTGTTCTCCAGCCGCTCCCCTTCCTCGGCCCTTGATCCAAATGAGAGCCTGGCGGCTTGCTCTGAGCCTGCTGGAGACTTCCCCTTGCAAGCAGTGGCTATGGAGACTTTCAGGGTTTTTTACTTTTGTGGCAGTCTGAAGAGGAGAAATCTGGGTAAGGAGGCCGTCCAACAGTCTCTCAGCCTCAGCACCTCTCTTGCACCAGATCTGTAGTTTTAGTAGTACAGTAGCATTTACCTTTTGGAGACCTTAATCCATAAAACCATATTAAGCTATTGGATGCTGTGCTGAAGGGAACAACACTAATACAGGGATAACCTTTGTCACTTAATATGGTAAGTGGAACACTGTATTTGTGTTAGATAGCCCAGATAATGCTGATATATTAGTAAAGCCTAACCGATTCCAGAAAAATTTAAAAGAGTGGATTTTAAGCATGGAACACTTGTGCTATATACTAGTGCTTAATACTTAGATCAAAAAACAATGAGCAGGTTACATCTGAAGTCCAGAAACTCCCCAGAGAGACACATTTTCTAGTTCTCTCTTGATCACAGGTAGAGTAAGATGAGTAAAACCACCCTGCAAACGAATACTGTGTAGATTTATGACAGTATGCCAATCTGTCTGCACATACTGATGCAACAACATTGTGGTGCTGCGCTTGGCTACCTGTAGACTACCGTAATATATACTGTGAGAGATGTAATTGCTGTGGGATCCTAATGGACAGTTATCCAGATCATAATAAGCTACCATCATAGTATGATATTCATTCAATTTTGTCCTATAAGAGAATTCAAATTTTGAACTCTCACTGTGGAGATGGCTGTAGTCATCAGAGAGACAAGAGAGATCCAGGCTTAGTTGCTTAAAGACATTCTGTAGGTACAGATCTTCTGCAAAGAGTTCAGCTGTGAATACTAGGTAGATGGGAAGGGTTATCTGCAGTACTGTGTCAAGAAGCAAAATGTAAGGGTAAAAATTCCCCCCACATTGTGTTGACTTGTTGACTGCCTTCTTGGTGTGCTACTTCTGAGGAGCTGCATTCCAAGACAGCTGACTGCTGGAACCTAAAAATTAAAGTTTCTAAAATTTCAAGTAATATTTCCAAGTTTTCACAAGAGAATGGGTACATTCTCCTGTTTTACATTCATACTGTTACTCTTGTCCAAGACCTGCAGTGTTCATGCAAAAAAGCACGCAATTAACTCAGTCTCCTAAATGACATTGCTGTTCTGTATAAAAGTGTATTGGATGGTGAAGCGGGGATTTATTTGGCAATTAAAAGCTTTTCCTCCTTATTAATGCTTACTTTCCTGAATTCCTAACAGCCATCAAACTGCTATTAGTGAAGTCAATTTGACTATGACTGTTCCAATGAGTCCAGCCCATAGATAGTCTCATAATTAAAATAAGACTGACTGTTCTGCAAAGGCAGCTCCTATCATTTGTTCAGGTCATGATCACTACTTATTTGAATACATTTTGTAGCGGACATTTGTGAGAACTATCTCATCTTGAATTTCTGCTTTCCTCTAAGATTCTTTCTATATTCTCCTCCTACATAGAAAGCTGCAGGAAAAGAAAATGTATTCAGAAATCTCTGCTAGTTCTGTTAGCAGACCCTGCTATCCTCTTCACCTTCCTTTCTGAGTGTAGACTTGAGAAACGATGGCCAGATGCCCCAAAAGCTTCAGTGATGTGGGGCTGAGTCTTCAGCTTCTAGTTTTCCTCATCCTTACCAGAGCTCTATGAAATTCCTCCTTCTTGTTCTGCAACTCTCTGTCTCTTTCCTTACTCCCTCTTTCCCTCTGGACACTACTTTTTTCTTTTATCACCATCAGATCATGGAGTTTTTGCAGAGAGGAATATGGCAGCTCTCCATGCAAGCAGAAAAACAATGCTTCATTCTTCCGTTTCCCAGGGGAGCTTGTGGTTTTCACATTACATTTATATTTCCTGTCCACATTAGAGTGTGTGGAGAATTCTATGTGGCATTCATCAGTCCTGCCAGAGCTACATCTGAAATGGAGACTGACCTGCATTCATGTTTTTATTTCAATTCCTGTTCATTAGTACTGTTAAGAATTGTTTTTCATGTTTGTATTGTCTTGATTCCAGAATTGGCCTACAGGGAGGGGGAGAGACACTTTTGAGGGATGAAATGTGTGTTTGCGTGTGCATGTGCACACTGTATTTTGCCTAGTGCCTAGGACAATAAGAACTGGAGTGGGGGTGGCAGAAGCTATTGAGTACTACAATAATATAAACTCTTAATCATACTTGGCCAAAAAACAGTGCAGTTTCAAGGGTACATCCATGTACAGCAGTCATCCCAAGCCCAGGGAGATGTTGGTGGGCTGTAGGGTCAATGTAACTTTACATTTTTAAGTTAAATAGAGGCTGCTAAGTGTTAACTGGCTTGCAGTCATTTCTCTCAACACTGTTGCTGAAGAGATAGCAAAGATGGGGGAGCACTGCTGTCTTACATCCTAAGAAAATGGGATGTTTGATCACCACTGCAGAAGAAATGAGAGTTGCAAGGAGAGGAGTCAAACAGAGTTCCTGATTGCAGTGTTTTCTAAAACAGCTTTATTTGTATTGGGCTGGAAAGGTTAAGAATGTCCTGGATAATATTCTGGAGAAACTCCCTGAAGAGTTTGACAAGGCAGAGATTGTGCAGAAGACTACTGTGTCACACCCCTATGCTCTTCTTTGCTTTCAAGAATGTGAGAGGATGAACCTTGTCATTTCAGAGATCAGCTCTTGAACAGCTGGACCTTGGTCTGAAGGCAAATGAGTTTTTAATAAGTAGTAGTATTCCTCTTCTGTGTATTTTGCGTTTTTTGATTTTTTTTTTTTTACATGAAAGAATAGCTATTCTTTATGATGCCAGTATGCTTTTTATTGTTCTCCAAACAACAGGGGAGCTGATGTTTTCTCCTGACATGGAATTGCTGCAATCTGCACTCTTCTATGATGCTGTGACAGATGCATGGACTAAACTAGCATATCCATCCAAGTACAGCCTTGCTCACTGGTAAGTGTGCTCCAGTATCTACCAACAGTAACTCATTCAGTTTAGCTACTATGCAGACAGTTATTCTACTGATCTAAAAGCAGCAGCTTTGTTCCACTCATTGCCAAAAACTTGTCATATTCATGCAAGTCATATTTTACTTTGAAGTGAATTTTGCAGAAATATTAAGCACTTTGCTGAAACAAGGCTTTGTCACCTCCCTTTGCCATAAGTGCTAGGGCTGTTCGGCATCTTGCAGTAGTCTTTTCTTCCTACCCTGGCCCCAGCATTTACAAGCAGTTAAATATGGGGAAAAAATAACTAGGGTTTTTAATCTCAGTGTTTTTGGAAATCACTTAGGTATCTCTGAGCAAATGTGTGCTGCAGCATGCCTTTATGCAGAGAGTCTCTGTCTTACTGTGGTGCTTCTGATTTATACTTTGCTCAGCCTTATCTTGGAAGTTTATGTGCACTACTGAAGATGGTATCAGACAATTTGCAATTGAGTAGCTATCAAACTGTTACCAATTTTTGGCAGTTTCTGAATGTGTGTGAATATGGTGGTATCAGCTCAGGCTTCTCCTCAAGACGACAAGTTAACACGATTGTGCATAGTCGCACTGACTGTGGCCAGCAAACTGTCTTGTGCTGATCACTTTCTACAATTGCTTTTAGACATCAGGGAAAGAACAAATTCCACTAAAACCAAGACATTATGGTCATGTAAATATATACTTTCTGGTTACTTCAGCCACGTACCTTCTTCATACACAAAATAATAATACTCTTTCTTACACTGGAAGTCTGTGCTGTATTTTGTCTAAAATGCACATTTGATCAGTTTAAGGCAGAAGCTATTGATGCTTCTCTTTCAGGGTTACTAATTTTCTCAAGAGATATGGAGAACTTGACATCTGTATGCAGGACCTTGTGCTGCCAGCAGTAGTGTGGCTCTTTGGCTTGTTCAATCCTCAGTCCTTTCTGACAGGTAAGCAGCAGTTGTTATAAGGATCCAGGCATATTGTTTCAGTGACAGGCTGTTTTGGGGTTTTTTTTAGATGATTTTTTTTTTTTAACCATTGTTCTTAGCTATGTTTGTGATGCGGTTTGGATTGTTAAGCGCAGTTAGCTGAAATTAAAAAAAGTAAAAATAGGCCAAACATTCAAGCTGAATGGAGAAAGTAAGAAAATGACAAAAAAACCAGGAAAACTAAGGTTAAAACATCTTGGGTGTACTGATGCATTATAGTGGGACAGCGCCTTTTTCTTTTTTTTTTTTCTTCTTTGCAAGTGTCTCTTTAGAATTTATCTGGCAACAACTTTGTTTTATAACAGGGAATCCTAGTAGTTGTCCCATTTTTCAACTACTCTAGTCCTAGTTCTTCTGCAGATAGACTCATTGGTATCAGAATAATCATCTCTTGAAAACAGAGGGGAACAATTCAAACTCCTGTTCAGTCTATTCAGAAGTGTGAAGACAAGCAGCTAAGGAAATAAATGCTGAGTTTCATAGTTTAAAAAAAGTTAAAGAGTGCTGGTTTTCAAGTTTAATGCTGTTTTCCTGTCACTATTCTTTAACCAATTCAGTGCCTGTGTAGCAGTAGCATTCTGCCTCATTCCTTGTTATTAACCTAGTTACCAGACTAAGTAGAAAAAGAAATCCATCTGCCAGTCCTCTTTGTACAGTTATTATTACAGCAGAGGATTCAAATCTTCAGCAGTGTACTGAATGTGCAGCTCCTTGCCGTGTCCACAACACATATGTATATATTTATACACACTATTCCATGACACAGTAAAACTAGAAAAGTCTGTAGGGCTCCAGCGATGGCTAAAGCAGAGGGGAGACTGCTGCAGTGGGAAGAGCACACTGAAGCCACGTGAGAGCCCAGTAACACTGTACCTCAAATTCGGAGTGGCTGCTGATGGCACTCGGACAGTTCTTTGCTATCCTGTTTGAAAGGTGGCCCATAGGACACCTCTGTCTGGCTGCCATGGTTCCCTGGAGGAGGATGGACGGTGGGGTACATCTTTCCTGGCAGCAGGAGGCAGAAGTGGGGGAGCGTGAGGGTGGACAGGCTGGCAGGCAGCTGTGCCCACTGCTGCTTGTGTGGTGAAAGGGCTCCCCAAATGGTGCTTGTTTTGTGCCAGGGTTGGAAAGCAACCCCACCACATTTCCACTCCTGCTCTCTCCAAGCTTTCTCTCGTCGCCTCTTTTTCCTGTCAAGGCATTTTGGGGGGGGGCACGGACACACACACACACAAGGCTAGAATGTATTTTGGCATTGGCTTGTTCTGAACAGGGACTCAGAAGTGACATCTTTTGAGTGTATATGGCAGTGCAGTCCTGCTCGACTGCCACAAGTTTGGGGGGGGGGGGGGGGGTCTTTGTTCTCTCCTGTACAGAACTGTTTGTTTCCAAATAATTGTATTGCAGGGTTTTTTGCCTTATTTCAATTAAAGGCCAAAGGGGTTTGGGGGGGGGGGGGGGGGATCTCAGACCATTAACAGTCTCAGGCTTGTGCACAACAGGCCTGAGAGGGACACATTAACAGTTCTGACATCCAAATTACTCTCTGGGTATTGAATTATCGAGAGGCTTATTTTTAAAGCTGTTATGCAGAGCATGTCATGCAAGAACATCTGGCCTTTGGATAAGGTGTGCTTGACTGTAGATGTTACCAGAAGGACCAAAGAAGATTATGGCCACCCACCAAGGGACAGAGCCTGTATCTGTGTGCTTTTTATGGAAAGTAAGAAATAAATTTAAATTGCGTTAGCTCAGTAATTTATTTCAGGGACACCCTAGCTTACTTCATTAAGCAGATAAGCTCCATTAGAAGCTGGACTCATGCTGTGATCCTATAAAACACATTGAGGGAGTTTAGGAATAATAGCGGATTCTTGGCTTTGGTCCATTGTGACTTTAAATTTCATACCAGCTTGGGGTTCCACTCACTGTCTATACTTCATGCATTTAAATTGCTATTAACTGAGTCTGAAGGTGGCATGCATTGTAGCAGAGCAGCAGCTCTAATCTAGCTGAGGTTCAGAAACGTCAAGACTCTTCCAATGACTTTAAATTTCACACTCTGATTCTGATCACCTAGAAATTTGCTGCAGCTCTTAGAGATGGAGAGTAGGGTTAGTAGTTCAAACTTTGCGTCAAGATATCTATACAGTTGCCTTAAAAACAAACAGAAAAAGCGATCTATCTGCAAAATCTCCTGCTTTTTCCTGTGTTTTCTGTTGACCTGTGTGAAGTTATCATTCAACCAAGCTGATCTAAATGACTGAATTTTTTCATGTGCTAGACCATAGTGTTCATAGCATGTTTGAGAAACATACCAAGAAACAAGGAACTACCTGGGAACCCTCATACTAGCATGAGGTATAAGGACACATCTAAAACAAGTGATGCATGGTTCATGTGAGTTTCCAAGCAGTCAATTACTGCAGTAGCAGTAACATAGTTACAGGCAGTCCCTGTATGGAAATTGTGTTCATCTACGGAGCTCCAACCAATCTTTTCAGAAGACACTCATTGTATTTTGCTCTTTTGCAGTTGCATTTTTCTGATACTGAAGTATCTAGTTTAGGAGTGACAGTTAAGTCCTGTAGTCAAATGGAGATTTTAGTTTTAACTTAGAAAGGCTGTCAACTAAGTTAATTAGAGGAAAGGTGACTGACTCCAACAATTACAGAAACATCATTACTCATGCTCTTCACCAGACCTGAATGTAATCAAAGGAAAGAAAATCTTTTTTTTAAGGGAGTCGCTACTGTAGAAGCTAACACACAGAGGAAGAGTTAGGGTGGGGGACCGGAGTGGTAAAGAACAAGACATTTGACTACTGCTTTTGAAGGTAACCTGAATTTTTCAAAGGACTTCTTCTATAGTGTCTGTTACTGAATGGGCAAAATACTATCCCTTTCTCCTCTGATTATGAACAAGGTGCCATAGAAGCTTGTACGCTGTGGTTTCTGTGTCTGTGTTGGTATTTGCAAATATAAAACATTTTTTGTTGCTACAGAAACATTCTTAACATGCAACTACATTTTTTTTTCTGTGCTGGTTCACGTTAGAACACAACACAGAATGAACTTAACAAACCCAGCAGCATTCAGAAAATGCCAAGGTACTTCACTGGAGTTAAGAAAGATCTGTTCTGTACTGCTGAAGTAGCTGTTTTACTATCTCACTCTAAAACCATATTCTATTTACACTTCAGTGTAATTCTCCAGCTTGTGGACTGCTTGATCAGTGGAAAGAGTAGGAAAAAAATTTGACCACTCTACTTTGACAGGCACCCTCAGAAGTACTCACAGCCCCAGCTGTGAGTAGTTTCCAGTCACTGCTGTCATGAGAAGGGCATGCTGATGAAACCAGCAGTCCTGTCCAGGCAGGTGCTATTGTGAAGTGCTATCCTGAGCATCACATTCATCTTCACATTCATAAAAAGTGATCAAGCACAAAAGGTCAACAGTCTACACTAAAACTGTATGTTCAAATATAGCTTTCTGCTAAGTATCTAGCAATAAGCAACTGTTTAAAACCAAATTATCCTGTTATAGCACTACAGAACACAATTTAAACTATGTGCCTCCGTTTATTACAGAAGCCAGGTGGGATATGCAGCTGGGGACCATAGCTGAAGCCCAGCTCAACAAATTGATTCCAGCAACGCCAGTCATTATTGTAAGGGCTATTCTAGTGAATCGAAAGGAAAATAAAAATGTCCGGTATATAAAACTAAAAGCAGAGGGCATACTTACATTTGGAGTTTTAATCTGAAAAGCAAGGAGAAGCCAGCTAAGTGGGTTCTGGGAGTAACTTTACTCTTAGCAGTTTAATACTAAGCCTATAACAGTATATGCTGCTTTCTCAGTCTGCCTTGTAGTTAAAGCAAAAGGAGATAAATACTTTTCACCATCAGCTAGCACAGCCGATTTGCCTCACAAAAGCACATTCCTCAGTGAAATACTATAATGTGTTCTATGTTGTTATTTCCTTGTCCTTCACTGCTGTGTGCGGGCGTTTCTCCATATAATGATTATACTGCAAGCGTTTCTTCATTATACTGGTTATGGGAAAGTAAATGGGAAATATCATAGCAGCTCAGTGTACTGTTTGACTCACAAATGTTTCTCTTGATTATTCTTTATTCTCTCTAAAATGAAACGTATTTTACATGAATTTTAACATAATCAGACTGCAATACAAACATGTTGCATTTAAAGAAAGTTGTCTCAAAACTAGGCTGCACATATTAAAAAAAAATCCAAGTAAGAATTATATTTAAAAAAAAAAATCTGGAAACTTTTTGATTTAAACCAGGTATGATTACTGTAAGATGGCTGGCTCAGGCAGCAGGTGCATTCACATGGAAAAACTGCTGGTGAGCAATCTTTTTTCTTTATTGGGATGAATTTGCCAATTTTTTTAAATATAAAACTTATAAAAACAAGCTTTTTTTTTTTTAATACACAAAACACTCTTCCACTTTCATGTTTCAGTGGTTAATTGCACTTTGGAATAAAAAAAGTCATCCTCCCACTACTAGGTTGCATCAGCTTTGGCTGGAATATAATAGCATTCAGATGAAAATACCCCTCCCTTCTTTGCAGGGACAAGGCCCATAAACTAGAGGGTGGAGGGGGGATAAGTTCAGAAAGCAATGATTGGAAAACTGAATCTTTATGGCCAAGTCTGGAACACAAGGGTTTTTTTGTTTTTTTGTGTTTTGTTTTTTTAAAGAGGGGATATGCTTTATAGGTAGTTGTTAAACACCCTTTCTGCAGACTTTCACATTCATATAAATAAAAATATTGCTCAAATCTACAAAAGTCTCCATCACATAGTTGCGTAGCCCTATTAAAAATTAACCACTCAAGGTTCAAGAGTGCTATTCCACTTGATGTATAGGTCTGTGCATAAATGAACGTACTGCATGTAGATTTCTCTACTGAGACGTCTTCCTGAGAGATCTTTTGCGTAAGACCAATCAATCAACAAATTCTAAATGCAGAAATGCATATACTATACTCTACAATTCTATCTTATATAAAACATAGTAATAACCTTTAAAAGTCAAAACTTGTCCACATATTAACCAGTTGCAGGCACAGCTTGAGTTCAGTGTTCTCAATTGTCATCTGCCAGTTGTTTTTGTAAACTAGAAGACATGTGAGAAAACACAGTTAGTGCTTTTAGGAAACTCATATTCCCCATAAACAGTATTTTCATTTGTGAAGATGACAACTTCCAAAACACCACCACTACAAGCCTGAAGCAATGAATACTGCTTTCAAGACATGGAAGAGCATTTCATTTTCTAAAGCAAATTAGCTGTTTACACAGAGACTACGACTCACTTTGAGGACGCTGATTTCTGCCTAGGAGAAACCTGAAGTCCAGGAGACTACTTCTGCATAGGTCCAGGACCTGCCCCAGGCCGTGTAAGTCACAAAGTATTATTTAAAGGGCTATATATTTTAAAAAGGAACTAGCACAAGTTTCATATTGGCTTAAAGTCTAGAAAGAGACTATTTCTTGTTAAAGTAAAGCCACCCATACTCAATGTTCAGTGAGACTCCGAAGTAGAGAAACACCCTTTACAGAGAGTTATCTGCTGTCAGAGAGACCAAGCCTCACACTAGGTTTACCGTCGACAGTAACTCAAGGGCTTTCAACTTCTGTAAAGCTATTTTAGAATGACACGCTAAAAGACACTTGTACCCACTAACTACATTTGAAAGAAACATTTTGAGAGAGCCTAACTCAGCTCAAGCAGTAATTTCAGAGCAAGGCTTTAGCTCACAGGATGACCACAAGGTAAAGCTCTCACCTTTCAAGGTATTCTTTCACGTTGTTGTAGCCATAGAACTTTGCCAAGTGAATGAGCATTCCTGTGGCACAGCGACCATCACGCCTGCGACAGTAACTGCAGTTACATATCCCACGACATGGAGGACAGATCCAGTCCTGAAAGGGGAGGGTTAAGGGCAAGTTTATATTCTTCTTCCTGTTACTCAAACAGGCAAGCATATGGCTTCCTTACCACTTCGTTATTCAGGGCAAGATTTTAAAAGCCAGAATCAACCAGCCAACCAAACTTGTTACACTTTCAAATTTCTGCAGGATTACAGAAATGATTAAGTTCTAATCTGTTTGCTTGAATATTTCTTACTCTGACAACTCAGGCTCACTGAATGACTTGCTCAATATTAATTTAAAATAGACTAAAAGCATCTGTAATACTGCCTAATGATAGATACTTCCTATGCTAGGCTGGTGAACTTTCCAAAAAGAGAGAAATACCCACAGTTACAAGTTTCATTAGATCTGCTGACAGAGGGCTGCCTGGCACAGCACAGGATTCCCAAGACCACATTACACAGGCTATACCCATGCACTTCCTAGCTGTTCAACAACAGTGCATATAGGTGGAGGTACTAAATCCCCACACTGCAGCACAGTAGCTATTGCTTCACTGTGCCAGGACATTGTTGTCATTAGTTTTCCACAGTCTTTCAGAATGGATCAGAGGACTATCTCTAAAGCAGGTGGAGAGAGGCGGTTGAAGAACAAGCTAAGTTGAGAGAGAATGATTATGCTGTGATGCATTTGTGTACCCATATGCCTCACACTCTGACAACAGTCTATGCACTCTACTTGCTCAGCTCACTGCAGGGCAACAGAGGAAAGGGAGCCAGCCCTAAGACTTCGAGGAATCATTCTCCCTTTTACTCATATTTAAAAATTAGAATCTGAAACAAGGAACTGCTTTGCAAGGCCATATTACTGAAAGCATAAAAACACATCCACTTGAGTCCCAAGAACAGCGTCAGTCCTAACAGTAGTACAGATCATCTTATGGCAAAAAAAGTGAACACCATTCAGCACGACTTTACACTCGTCACAGCTTATTAACAAAACCATATTCAGTATACTGTCCTTCCAAGCCAAAGAAATGATACTTACTGGATCTAGCAGTGCTGATTTCACATCTTCACCATATCGATTTCGAAGACAAGGGCCACAGAACTGTCCCCTTACACCTCCACAGCCCTGGTTACGACAGATTGTCTTTGTATCAATTGTCTTTTGTCGACACTGGTGGCAAGTACTACCCTAAAGTTGGAAATGAGAAAAAATACATATTTGTGAAAGACATCTTAAATGCATGTTGTTGAAGTCTCCTACTGCACCTTTCTCTGCTGACAACAAAGCACAAACTTCAAATCCAAGTCAAACTGAGCAATGAAAATATTAGTAACAAAACACAGCTTCTGTTATTATGATCAATTATATAGTATGTGGAGATATGCTAGGGATTTTACAGAGACAGCGCCTGTCCTCAATTGCTTTGGAGTCTCAAATTATATGAACCTTATGTTGCAGTTCTGTTCCCTTCCTCTCTCTGGGGGAAAAAGCTAAAACTAGTCAGAAGATGAGCTTGTGACTCATCTCTGCAAATATAATGAGGCATGAAATGTATAATAAGATGCTCATCCAGATCTTTATGACCACTAATAATAGCCAAATCAGGTGAAGGAAAGGAGGAAGAGTTTCATCAAGAGCTTTGGAAACTAGCCAACCCTTACAGAAATGTAGTTTCTGGGCGTACAAGAAGCAGCAGGACTCAGTATTATTTAATGATACAACCATAACAACAGTTATTTATGTTAAGTGAGAATGAAGGATAAATGGTACTTCAACTCTTATCAGTGATGAGTCATAGCTATATCAATTTCCACTTAATAGCTCTGTGGCAGGAAAGATTTGGTCTCAACAGCACTTCTCTGCAAAGCCAAAAAGGTGGTGGGGCATACCAACCAGCATAGGCAAGCCCACGGAAGCTTGGCAAAGCTTTCAAGCTGTACTTGCACAATGTGATAATGCATGGCTGCAGTCTCCAGAACTTCAGGAAGGCACACCTTTTAGCAAGCACCAGATGAACTGGAAAATACTTTTAATTTACAGTGAATGGACAGCATAAAGAAAATAAGAGCCACTTACTAGAACTTTATCATAGATTTTGTCTTTAACAGTGATTGCAATGTTGTCCAAGTCCTCCTCAGTAATATCCTCTACAGGACGGTAAGATGAGTACTTCGATGACCTCCTCCTTTTGCGCACTCCACAATCCCCCTGCTAAACAAACTCATCTCAACACCTTTGCCTGGTGGCACAAAGGCACCGTCACCATCCTTGGTGACAAATTCTTTCTTTTAGAACAGATATGCAGGCCAGAGGGGGCGAACTTCAGGCCCAGGGACCAAGGGAAGAACAGGGAATAGAGCTAGTTTCCATCAAAATCATTACCACATCTTTCTCTCCCTCTCTCCTTAACTCTTTCTCTACTCTGTTTATTTTTTATTCTATTTGTAGGTTCTTCCTTCCATAATTATTTCCTTGCTACTTCTATTCCCACAAGTCCCTATCACGTTACAGCTATCTCCTTTTCTTTGCATTCCCTGCACACCTCCACTACACATCTTCACACTATATTTCTTCCCCCTCAAAATAAGGAACTACAACCACCTACTTTTCCCATGCTTTGCTCTTTCAGTCTCCTAGCATGCTCTCATGTTGGTTTCTCTAATGACAATCTCTAATACCCTGCAAAAAATCTTACAGAAATTTTGGGCTAAGCCTGCCATCCCCAGCCCTTTCTTATTATCCTTTTCCTTATTTGAAAAAGAGAGTCCACTACAAATGATTAATTGCTCTTTTTCTCTTCCAAACATCTTTCTCTTTGACCCTGATGCACAGATCATCCACACTTCTCAGGAGATTTCAAACTTCATATACATGTCTCATCTGATCCTTAGCTTTCCCCCTACCCTATTCTTAACACCTTATTTGTCCTTCACCTTAGATCAGCTCTCTTCTCTCCATTTACCAGACCATGTTCTCATTCAGTGCTGCTCTACTGTTTTAATAGTCAAGTTCCCTCTGTAATGCTTCAACTACTCCCAATAGCAGGACTGGGATTCAGCCTCAACCATGTACAGATACAAACTTCTTCCTTATAAAGGCTATACAATGAATAAAAACCACGCAAATAAGTATCATGGGCCAAAGGAGGGAAAAACAGGAGATGCAAATGAATGTATCAAAAGGAGATTTAAATAAATGGAGAAGAATAAAATCTGCAACTTTGAATGGCTGAGCAGTGTATCAGCAGTTGGCTGGTGCAGATTCCCTTCACTCACTCAAAGTTCAGTTATATAACTCCTCTCTATCCTCTCTCTGCTGCCTCCAGAGAGGAGTTCTGGCAATTTTTTCCTTGGCCTGAAGATAAGGAAGGTCTGTCCTGCCATTACCACCAGCCCCACTGCCTTGCCACTCTGAGGCCTTGCACAGCGTTAGCTCTAACAATTTTCAGATAATAAATAAATGTTAGAACATGAGTAAACTGCCTTGTTATGTTTGGACAAGACACAGTTCACAGATAGAGCCTAGTCAATGGCTGAAAGGGGAGACAAGAAAGCCTGCAAGACAATTTCTTCTGTAGCTAATCCCAAACCAAAGGTTGTCATTAACTTTCCGTAAAACGTGATGTCTGCTCTAAGTGTTGGACAAAAATTTAAATGAACGTTTCCTAATCCTTCATTGCTGGAGATATCAAAGTTGGGCAAATACCACACTGAGTCTTTTCTTCAAGAGGTTTTGCTGTCTGTAGCTACGGAAATGTTCCGCAAACTTGGCAGCAGACACAGTAAATTTTTCCAAGGCAAATTTCTCTGGTGGACGGGCATTTCTGGTTGGGTTCATGCGACGCTCTATCTGGCCTTCAGAAAATGTCCTCCTTGGGATTTTCTTCTGTTTCTAGAGACAGAAAAAATTTCCGGTAACAAATGTTTGTGGTGTTAAACACCAGCAATTATCTCAAAATGTCTGCTTGACGCTTGTACAATTACGATTCAATTTGTTCTTCTTCCACTCCCTATTTGTTAAACCAAACCTCAGCAATTTCTAGCATACTTAAGAATTTTTCCCTACATACTATACCTTTTTGTTCCTTTAAGAAGACCACATTCACAGTCAAATTCTTTACCAATTAACATCACTAAACAGTATAAAAATTTCACAGATGGCATTTTAAGGTGGAAGGTAGCTCTCACTGTTCTTCAGCAGTTCAAGATCTTCAACAGTTCAGATCTGCCTACAATTTGAACACATCTTCAAGGAGTAATTCAAGTTCCAGATTATCTTCTTTTATATTTTTAAATTGAAATGGCCATGCAAGAGGATTAAGACGTGTCCTCTCCTATATTCCTGAAAGGCACAAGGTATCCCCTTGATATCGTCACTCCTGCCAATTACTGCATGATTGAATTCACACAACAGGAGACCTGCATGGCCACCTACCACAAAGGCATCTATAGAAGTGTCACCATATTAAATCTGACAACATAAACAAGATGTAGAAAGTAACTCTGCTTGCTACCATACTCTCTAATTATTTCCTTAGAAAGAGTGAAAGATAGCAACTTTCACATTACAAGGAGACATGCTGGAAGTCAAAAACCAAGCAGAAGAGCTAATTAGTGTATTCCTGCTGTCCTCCCCCCTCCTCAAATAAAGATACTAAATAAAAATAATAGGCTTATGTATATATTAAGAGAATGTTTAAGATTCTATAATAAGCATTTAACTAGAGCTAGCAAGGTAGCAGCCTTTTGAAGATTGTATAATTTGTTTCCACATGACAGTTATCATAGAAACAGTTTTACATGGCTTTAATAAAGATGTGACTCTATATCTTTCTCAAATATCTTCAATTCATAACACTCGTGGATTAACATTACTCTAAGGAGATCCTAGAGGGGCTGGGAGTTCTCTGCTTCAAGCCAAGAAAAGCTGCTCAAAGTAACTACAGTATCATCCCAGTTTTTATGCTGGAGTGGTTGAATTTCATCATCATAGCTCTAATGGGAAATGTGGATTTTATAAGAAAAGCCAATGAGAGGGAAATTAACAGGATCTAAACACAAAGGAAAGCAACTACTCGTCTGTTAACTTCCTCATTCTCACATACACAGACATCTGTCTGGCATCTCAAAAGTCATTCTGGGACAAAAGTGATAAAGTAGCATCTGATCTTGGTCTATACATTTGTTTATAAAGTATCTTGTAAAACTCCATTATCATAAAACTTTTGGTACTTAAATATTGATGAATAACAAGTCCATACAAATAAAGTGACCAAAACCAAAGAACACCAGAACAAACTTGGTAAAGGTGTTTCATCAGGAAACGTATTAATCATAAGTTTAGCAAAAATATTTGTCATCTGTAGTCTGTCATGGAGACTTACCGAAGGAGTTGAGGTGGGTGTTTTCACTGGAAATAAGTCGGGTATGGAATTCAGTTCTGCTAATAGCTGGGCAAGCTGAAATCAACAGTCATATTGTATTGAAAACTGACTGCAAACTTGAAAATATTTGACACACATCATCCACTCCCTTCACATGCACTCTGAATTATTTCTAAATACATTAAGTCTCAGCACATGAAACCTTTCTGTAGGCACTTCATTTAAATAAGGCTCATAAAGAGGACTTGTTTACCCCTAAATGAGCAAAATTCTGGGTTTAACCCTGCAGCTCCCATTGACTCTTACTGGAGTCATGCTGATAGAATTATCTCCAATGTTGTCAAAAACAGCAGTGAAGTGTGTGTTACATCATGCTTACGATATCTATGACAGATAATGAGAAATTCACAGTTCACAGTTCAGGAGGGGAAAAAGGTAGAACTGGTGCCCAAGGTGACCAGAGTGATGATCTAAGCTGTGTCAAAAGATTGTAAGAGGTTTCCTGTAGGATACTTTACTAACAAACTGGTGATATACCTGTGCTTCTTGCAAGTGAACAAACTGACAAAATGAGCATCCTCTTAAGCAGTGAGGAAACAGCAGTGAAACTCTGCTTGTGATTCGCAGTGGTCTCTAGTAATGATGACAAGGAGCTTCCTTTTTTTCCAGCATGAGAGCTGCTGCTGATTTCACAAACGTTGCGAACCCCGATCAACAATGCTAATTACCAATTGCTTTGAGTTCCCTCTTTGTGCATATATACACAGTGACACATGCCCACACTCATCTGCAAAGCCCTCAGCCCCCCGGTCATTTCCCCAACCACAGTGTAGGCAGCATCACAAGCAATTTGGCAGGAAGATTCTGTTGTACCACGTGGGAGACTCAAACGCATGTTTGGCTCTTAACAGAAACAGTGACTGACAGATCCAAAACAATATGACTTGTTCTGGAAGACCAGGATGAGGATACCTTCAGAAAAGCCAGCAATAGCCGAGGTGAACCTGGCTAGCAGTTGTCTCCGAGACAGCCACAGCAATCGTGAGATTAAAAGCTGGATACAGCATTTCTCAGTTAATACTTCAGTGTGGCATTTATTAAGATATATTTAATGTCATTACAGTACTATAACTAGGATGCTAATGAATTTCATAATGGCTGAACTAGAAGGAAGGCTAGAAGTAAGAAGGAACAGCAACAAGAACAGAACAACAATAGTGAGAAAACAAGACAAATTAGAAATAAATACAAAACTAAAGCAAATTTTTACTTGGGAGCTGCAAGTCAACACACCTAAAACTGAGGGAGCAACTCAGGACTCAAACTGAAGTTGGATTTGCACAGCAGTGTGATAAATGAGAGCTGGAGGAATTCTGGACAACAGATGGAAAGGTGTTATGGGATGATTAGAGTCTCTCTCTTCTCCCCCAGGTACACACACACACTTTCACTAGCTACATAGTGAAGTATTACTGTAAATATCACATCTCACACAACTGAAAAGTTACATGTACAATCCTTATTTTTTAGCAGTATTTGCAATTAGTAACTACAATAGATCTCTCAGTCACAAATGGAAATTAGAAACGTTATTGTGCAGATGACACTATGAACCATAAGAAGGGACCAGCTGTTTCTTTTTCTGACATGTTCTGAATATAAGACTTGGGTATCTGTAACTGGTCACAATCATATACAAAATGTTTGATTCAAATTTTCTTTCAAAGTTGAGCTGGCTGGTTCTACTTGAGGCTATTTTAGAGGTAAACATCTGAATGCTGATGGTCCTCTAGGGTGTTCCCAGGGGAAGAATTCAAACACAAACCACCATGAGGTTTTCTCCAAAGTCCCAGCACAGCACCTGCGAGAACCCCAAAATTCAAATATGCTGGAGCTAAGTACTCAGATGCAGATACCAGAAAACAAAATATTCCTCCTAAGTCTTACCATGGCTTTATTTTCTTTAATATTCATAGCTCTTTTAAGCAGAGCACTGGAATTTTCTTCCTGTGTTTCTTTAATGTCTTCTTCAGATTCTGAACCAGAGCCCTCTAGTTTGTGCCATCGCTTGGAACTTCTTTCTTTGGAAAGAGGTGTGAGGTCTTTATTGTCCTTAAAAGGTAACTTGGAAAAAGCTGGTTCAGGCATTTTTTTCTCAGAAGACTTTCTGGTGGGAAACTGAAATGCAACACGAAGACCAAAGCTTCTTCTTTTGGGGGAAAATTTCTTCTTCGCCTCTTCCTCCTCTTCTTCCTCGCTACCCAATAAATTACCATGTTCTTCATCGCTCAAATCTGACTCTACTGCCTACATGCAGAAAGAATTCCACGTTATATTATCAACTGTGACACAAGAAAAGGTCGGGTTTTAATCACTAATTCTAGGCAGCAGTCTCATCACCTGAAGGCATTGTTCTAAATTCACCCAAACCAACAAATTCAAAAAGGTCACAGCATGTGACTTTTCCCTTTGCAGAGACCACCATATCTACATATTACTACTCCCCAATACTGTTTGGAGTACAGACAGCCCAAAGTTTTGTGCTGGCTGTGTTCAGAGGAGCAACCTTGCCTAACACTGTCAGTCCTCAATGCTACAAGCATGGGAAGATGTCCTCATTTCTAGTATGACATACTACATTAAATTCAGCTTTCCTTTTCATACAATACATATTTTTCTTCAGCATGAATAATGAACATCATAGTATATCAGAAATATTCTTACTAGAATATGTTGTTTATGAAAAAGAGACAGAAAATAAAAAAGAAGTCAACATATACATTCACAAGTAGGTGAGTGCATGCATAGGTGTACTGCAACAGTGCTGCCTTTACCAGAACTCGTTTCTTGTTCACAACCCCCTCACTTGAAGCAAAGCCTTCAAACGCTTCAGTTTCAGAGTCTGTGTCTTCAGTGAAAATCTTCTGCAGCTCTTCAGTAAGGTATCTGGACTGAAGTCGAACATCCTGTAAAAATACCAACCAGTAGCTATGAAAGACTGTCATATATAAAGTAGTCATGCGCAATCAAAAAGATTCTAAGGTTTACACAAGTACCAGCTAGATGGCAGGTACTGTGAGAACATTTAACAGGCAAAATTTGACAAAAGAAAAAAAATAGAAGACATTCAGAGTTTCAGCATCAAGTTATTTTAAATTAGTAGGATTTTTTTCCTCATTTTGAGCATAAGACATTAACTGAGCTCTTCTCATGAGAGAAACTTTCTTCATCACCTCTTCTTCCCCACTACTCAATAAGATAAATTATCAGGGGTTTTTGTTTGTTTGTTTGTAAATTATCATGTCTTTTGGTTTGTTTCTTCTAGATGTTAAAAAAAAAAAAAAAGAAACAGGCCTGAGATAGCTTTGTATTTAAAAAAAAAAATCAACACAATCACAGTAAGAAAGAGCCTTCCTTTTTTAAATTAACAGTAGAAACAAAATTCTTCTCTGGTTTGCTGCAGAAGTACTAAAAGCTCTTGGAGACGGAGTCTGTTCCCTCTCACACTATTCCAAAGTAACAGACACCAACACAAAACTCAAGAGCTTCGAACAGGCTAATTAAAAACGCTCCACCTTCCAAATGCTCAAATTTCTCTGTTTAAGTGCTGTGGTTTATCTTTTTATCATTCAAAGATGTTCTCGGCTAGATAGATCCCAAATTTCTGTTATACAGACTAGTAAGAAAAAAGTCATTCCATGAAAAATCAAATAGAGTCTCATTAAAACACTCTTCAGGGCATGCACATTACACACCAATAAGGCACAAATACAGTGTTTTCTTTTGACATCTTTAAAAACAATGCATTTACTAAATCAGAAATTCATTTCCATACTTCTAATTTGAATCAGTATTACAGCATCTGTAAATTTGTCCCTATTAGTCTTCTAAAAGACTTGTTCATGGTAGGAACATACGCATGTTCATACCACATCTGCCTTTTGAAAGTCAGCAACATTTACTTAAGATAAGTTTGTTTCCCCAATTTTCCTCTGCTATTTCTTCCTCCCACGCAAGATACAGAAATGACCTTTAATACGATGCACTTGCTAAATATCTTTATTCCTCCTTTCAATTCCCTCCCTTCTCTGACTTTAATTACAGACTTCTTTACGTTAAGATAATATCTGGTGCAAAACAGATACAATAGATGAGTGGAAAAACTTACAGGGGAATGGGAGGGGGAGCTACTGCATATGCTGGGGGTTTTTTGCACTTAAAACATCTACAAATTATTATGGGTAATTGGAATGAGTTTTCTCTAAGCAAAATTACTTTATTCTTTTGTTGATAGCTGCAGTGCAGCTGCTTGAGAAAGGAACAAACACAATAGGGAAGTTACTTTAAAGTTAAATTGCATTTCTTGGAGGGAAACTGAAGTTTGTATGCATTCTCACACTGATGGTTGGGGGTAGGGGGGAACCCTTAAGCTGTTTCTTAGCTAAAGCGACTGAAAGTAACAAACCTAGAGCTATGCTATACCTATAAGGAATGGTCGGCACATGGTAAAATAATTACCAGGGCAACCTATAGGAGAAACCACTGAAACTCAAACACAAACACGCAGATTACAGGGACAGGATTGCAGAAAGCCCTGAGGAAAAACAGACATGCAGAAGTCAACACTTGTAAAAGCACTTGCACGTCCACATCCAGGGAACACCTGAGGCACCTGATTTGTCCCCAGGTAACACACCATTCATCGCCCAGCAAAGCAGGTGCCTGGCTTTCTAATAACTGCATTTTTTTTTCTTAACTTCCCATCACTTTGCTCTTTCACATCAAAACTATTTTGTTTCCTGCAGAGCAAGCACCTATGGTCTTTCACAGCAACAGTGTCACTTGGCATCATACAGGATGAAACCCAGGGAAAAAGCGGCCTTTTCCTGTACCACTTAGTGGCAAAGGAGTTAAGGTCAATACTGCTGGAAAATTAAAATAATTCAGAGCCTAAGGGAAATGCGGAAATGATGAGGAAGGCTATCTGTGCTAGCTGTAAATTCTGAACAACTCTCATTTGCAGGCAGGAAATACTGTGTGGATTCCCAGTACCGCACACTAGATCTTACACAGCATTTTTCATCAGAGGATTTTAAAACGCTCCGCAGCAGAGACCATTATCAACCCTCACTTTACAAATTGGGAAACCAAAGCACAGAAAACTAACATAACTTGCCTGCAGTCACCAAACAGGCTAGCAGAAGCCAAACCACGGGCTCCTGCATGAGGCTTGCCCCACCACCATCTCTACGTTAATCATTCTTCACACTGTACAAATCCAGAAATACAGCAGGCTACCTCCTGGTTTTCTGAAGTTATCAGTACCACTGTCGAGCACCAAGATTACAAAAATGATTTAGAGCCCAGTATATTTCATTTTTTCTTAGCAACTATCTTTCTCCGTATCGTAGACTGCAGCTCTGCTCAAAAAAAGGCTTCCACATTTTGTACAAGCCTTTCATGGTGTCATTTGCTTATCAAGTCCCAATACGAGTACATGCTCACACAATCATCATTTTGTTTGTTCCCTTTATTAACACTAATCAGCATCATAGTCTTCAGCAACTCTTTACCAGGTGCTGACCTGGTGGGCTAAAAAAAGGAATTGTTTTCAATTTTGTTATTAACGAAATGGAGAGACCTTGGTTAGGACACAACTGACACAGATATCATTTAGCACATTAGCCCATCTCTCTCTATAGTTTATAAGCTTCAAAAGGACGGAAAACAAAATTTTACAACAGCCAAGACAGAACACCATTTCTCTTTTCTTCCCGTAACCAACTCAAAGAAAAAAAAATTAAATCATAAAAATACTAAATCACTATGATGATCAGCTATTTCACCATTAAAATACCAGAGAACTAGCAAATCTTAAAATCATAGTAAGAATTAATGGTTTCTGTGGGTCATCACCATTGAAACAGCAATTTTAGTGCAGAAACAACAATAAGAGGATATGAATTTCTGAAAGAAACACTGTCCATCTGCAGGGATACTCACAAAACCCATCTCTTGTCATGCATTTCTGCTTAGTCTTATACATCTGCTGCAGACTACCACTGGATGGTCATTTTCTCTCTCTTAAAAGCAATATTAAAGAGTTACGGATACCTATTTCACTTAAGCCTACTTTCTAATGAAACCCATTTTCCTTTTTATATTATGAAAGAGTCTTAAAAAGTAACCAAACCCTAAAAAGGACAGCAAGTTTGTTTATATTTAATAAAAGGATTGCAGATTCTGGGTTTTGCTGTGAGTTACAGCTTGTACAGCCTTGACATAGGCTCAGAGAAATACTACTGTACCAAATGAGCATAACTGAGCCATGGAAATCTGTTCCTACCTTTTTGCCTGATTCCAAGAATTCAAAACTATCACAGCTGTCCTCTGACAACAATGTCTGTATGGGAGCATCATCCTGGAACCCCAGAAAATCTTCATCATCACTGGGGGCATTAAAAATGTCAGCCACTTCTTTGGGTATCTGCTTCCGATTCAAAACGAGACAGAAGATAAAGTCAGACGTGCCAACTTATTAGGGAAACTCAAATGGGCAATGGTACAACTTCATCTACTTTTATACTCTTAGTACTTTTTACTTACTTTACTTTTTACTTAGTACTTTACTTAGTACTTTTACTACTTATTTCAAGTAGAAATAAGTATTAAGAAATATTTTGCGCAGCAAGACTATCTCATTTAGCTAAACTCCAGGACAGACTCCCAGATTTGGGACTAGAGAGGGGATGTAATATGCAGATGTTTAACTCCACACAGCAGTGCCTCTCTCAGATGTAAGAATATATGTGTATCTTCACAAGAGCATGATCAGGGTCCCCTTCATCAGTAGGGCCACCCATTACTACTTCTCATCTTGTGGAGCAACAATGGCTCAGAAGTGAGACCACGCACCTCTAAACATAAGAAAAGGCTGAACAAATAAAATGAAATTTCACCATGTTATTTGTCAGAGTATTTTACCTATTCTAACAGACACTTAGCTAATTCCAAAAATAAAATTCTGGGAATTAATAATTAACTAGTAATTTGGAGTTATTAATTAAAAAATAAAATAAAAGCTTATTTTCTTTTGTCAGTAATTATGCAGCGCTTATTCTGAGACACTTGGTAAGAAAGTGAAAACCCACTTTATGAAGAACACTTCCTGTTTGCTTGAAGCCCAAGATTTAGCCAGCCAGGAAGCACTGCCACAGGCAGACAGTGGCACTTTCTGAAGTGGCCAAGTTCATCACTTAAGAGTTCAAGAGGTTCAGTCTCAGTACTAAAGGAAACTTGTGTCACCAGAGCTAGCCATTTCCCATTGTCAACTACTTCATCAGGCGTTTCAGATAAGCCTCACTATGTAACAGGATAGTCAGGAAGCCTCCAGACAGCTCTGACTCAGGCTATTTTAGGATTGTGTGTGTGGAAGGACAGGATGAACAGACCCAACCTTAGAAAACCGGGGCAGGAGGTAATTAATGCCCATTTCCTACCGTGAGCTTCAGAATACATTTTTATGCATACTAGTATCCTTTGCAAAACCATTTTACCACTCACAGAAATGCTCAGGGAGACAAGTGTCTGAACTGCTCACCAGGGACCAAACGTTTGTATTCTACATCCAGGGGACACACATTTCATGCATACTGCTCGCATTTAAAAAGAGCCTCCCTCACTGCATGTTGTGCACTAAGGCTGCAAGTGGAATTTCCATTGCTCTGATTAAATCTCAGAAATATGCAAGTGAGATCAACAGCTGACTGGTGAGGAAGATATGTTTCTTGTCCAAAGGAGAGGGTCCCCAGCAAGTTCAAGAGAATATCCCCAAGATGAACTCAGAAATAAAGAGCAGCCTGGACTTGTCTGCTGTCACAGACAACCGAGGTACTCATACAGGGCCTCATGTAATAATTTTTCTGTATTTTTTATTAGTGCCAAGACAAACATCCCATAGGCAGATCATCCTCCGAAAATAACATTCCTGTTAAAACTCCATTTCTGTTAGAACAAGAAGCAGCATCCTGACCAAAGCCTCACTCACTGAAATAAGTAACAGGCATACATGGGCTTAATTTCTTGCTTAAATTCTTTCTCTGCTTTTACTAAATTGATGTAAACAGACTCAAAACTGATTTACAATGGCTTGAGCAAGAGCAGAATTCCTCTGTAAGCAAAGGACCCTCGCAGGCCTATTGCAGCAGCATCCAGCGCGCTGATGCAGAAGTCATGCTGTCCGTACTAGAATCCTTTTGGATATCCCCTCGCCCCACCTCTTCAAAGGAACAGCCAGAGTCCCGCTCCATTGCTGCGAAGGAATACACTCAATACGGAGCAGCATTAAAAATGAAGCATTATGCATTTTAATGGCGTAATGGAAAAACATACAAGGAGCTGTGAGCCTTGTTTCTATGAATAAATTGCTTCCAGGAGCTGCTGCATTAGTTCTTGTGCTATTGTACAGCTGAGTTAGCCACTGCTGCGATTACTGTATGCCTAACTAATTTCTTCTTCTTCGTCTATTACTTCTGCATCTGCACCTGAGGAGCCATTATGGGGGTGTAATTACTGATTCTGAACAAAGAAAAAAAACACTTTCCCAGTAGAGGACCTTTTTTTGATCTTTACCAAATACTGAGGCACTGATTTAAGTAACTTACTGCAGAACTTCAAAGATTTTTATTTTGTGACCTGCTGCCCACAGTCTGATTATCAAGAGTCTCATTCAATTGTTCAGGAGTCCCCATTCCACCTAAATGTCTTAATTTAATAACAGAAAACACCTGATACATGTAGGGTAGACATACTGCCAGAGTTTAAAAAGGGCACCCTGAAAATGTACATTAACAATTGTGCTCTTAGCACAACGAGCTGTCCTTTTCTTCCATCTCCTTTAAAATATTCCCTCCAGTTTATCAGTGATTTACTGGCTACTGCGAAGACCAGATACAGTGCATTCTTGTATAGTTACTCTTGCAGCCTATAGTCTAGTAGTACCAAAAAAAAAAAAAAAACCCAAAAACACCAAAGGAACAGCAACACCTTTTTCTTTTTCAAAACACAGGAAAAATGATGGCTCAGAGTACAGACAGAAGAGTGATACTGCATTACAGAGCTTGACCAAAGTCTCAGTTATCTCCTTCAAATGTTGCCAGATTTAAAGCAGAAATCTTAAACGTGTCAACTGCTATTTTACAAAAGACTGATGAAGACTTGCACTTCTAAAGCACCTGGTCCCTATGTAAAGTAAGAAACGTGATCGACACAAGTCTAGTTTCAAGCAGCTCTTAGAAGCAAACAGGATGTGAATGTAAGAATAATTCTGTCTCCATACATGTGCGCAGGTTTTAGGCTTCAAGTGTAATTCCTAATTCACAGTAAAAAGCAGTGCCTCTACTCATCTACAGAAGCCTTTAACTCCGCAAAACAGTCGTGACCGAAGTCTGTCAAGGAAGGCACACCCAGCTCCCTGCACCAGACCGAGGTGTACGCGCAGCCTAATCACCACACACCTCTGCACCATCCTCACGATCCACCCTATTGCCAATATGTCTATACAAGAAATCACGTGTCAAGTATATTGCCAGTGTGCATCCCTTGTCATCAGCAGGCACACGGACACCAAAGATGAGCTAGCTCCAAAAACCTTTGCTAGAAGCATTCTCGTGTGTCTTGTGTAGTCCTGGAAGTCCATGGACTTTTTCAACCTTAAGTTTTAATTTAAATACATTCAGAAAATGATTAATAACATCACATCCTACCAGTTTAGCTCTGACAACAAAGTAGACGCACACCAAGAAAGAAAATACATTTTTGCCTAAACACACATGTTAAAAGAGTAATCTATTCTAAGCACTTCAAAGACAGAGGCACTTCAAGCGAAGGTCTTTTTGCTACTATACCCCCTCAAAAAAAGAAAGAAAAAAAAAAAGATAGGAGGCCAGAGAGGTGCTGAACATTTCAAGTCTGATCAGAGAAAATATTTCAACATGAAAAAAAAACAGGTTCAGACAAAATGGAAGTCTGCAGGAACACTGCAGAGATCTGTGAAATACTGCTTTTCAAAGATATTCGTTCCAAAAAAGTAAGTACTGAAAATCTAGTAAAAGCAGGGAAAAAATTATAGGTGCCAAAAAAGTCTAAATATCCTTTCTTGTAAGAAATTTTATAATATCTATTGACTGAAGTTATTTTTGCACATAAACTAAGTTACTTGTTAAAAACACCTGCAAGTTACTTTTCAAAAGTAGAAGAAAACATTCCTTGCTATGAACAGCATACAATCCAGTACTTCCCAGAACGACGATGCCTTAGCATGTTTTTTCAGCAAAAGATCAAAGTTCAATATACCCTCAATTCTGTTTCCCCTTCTCTAAACTTGGAATAATAAAATACTGCCAGCACACCCAAAAGTACACCCGCAATAGACAGGCTGAAGAAAACTATTGTTCTAGTGGAATTGGGAGAATCATCTCACTTGTAGCTATGCAAATTGACAGACCTGCCACCAAAAGCAAAGAATGACGAAGACAGAAAATGAGGCTGGGAGAGACATTAGAAACTCCAGTATTCAACACAAGCGACAGACAGTAACACACCTGAGGTCTCCGCAGTCAAAACAATATTTTTTTTTAAATGCCATCCCCACAGATTTCACCTATCTTGTTAAGCAAGAAGAAAAAGAAAAGCCTTAAGTGAGACTTTTTTTTACTTTTCACATCAACAGTAAGAATTCTAGTATCTCAATTGAGAAAGCAACCTTATTGATACAAAATAGATGCAACTTCGAAAATAGATGCAACTTCCCCTTCTGCATGTCAGTGCTTTGCCAGGCTAAAAAAAGAACGCTTGCCTGCACACCCTCTGTTTTGGTGGAAATCATGAAAATTAAGTTATTTGTAATCCACTGTCAACCGTATCCACAAATACCTCTTAACCATTTTAAATATTGCCTTCATTGCCAATTTTTCCACACTAGCATGTTTTTCTGTAACAACACATCATCAGGAGAATGTAAAGTATGAGAAAGCAGGAGAAAAGGTAATTCTCTATTTTTGATTCTACCACAAAAAAAGAAAACCTGAAATGTCCTCCCCTCATTCAAGTTTACACAATGTATAGATGCTCATATTTCAAGCAGAGAACGAGTAATTTCAGTAATTCAGAAGATTTCAAATCTTCTATTTATTCATTTCAGTCAGACTGAAATAATCCTCGTTTAATCTCAAATTAATATTTATACAAACAAAATTTGTTTAAAAACACATCTTCGACCAGTGCTGTGGAGACCTCTTGACACATTTAGGGCTTGGCACGCAGGCAAGCCCCGAGGGATGCTACCCAACGGTTACAGGCAGTGCAATCAGCATGCGTCCCCCAAATAACAATTGCAGAGAGAAGCAGTCCCAAGACGACAATTATCACCAGCGTGAGGAGAACAGAGGGCCCAGCCAGAACGCTGGTAGGTGCCAAACCAAAAAAACCAAAAGTATTTGCAAGTCAAGGCTCTAGTCCCTCCCCTGGAACCACAATGGTGAATAGCATTGTAGGAGAGCCCCATTTTGAACACCATATGAACATCCGCAGAAGAAATGAAAGGCAGGCAGGAGCAAAGCCATGCAGTATGGTGGGGAGGAATCACACAACTACACACGGTCATACTGACTATGAAGACCATCTGAACAGTTTGAGGCACAAGGCACCTCCCCCCCCCCCCCCCGAAAAGAAAGAAAAGACAGGAAAACAGGGAGGAAAAAAGAATTTTCCACAATTTCTCGAAAGCATCAGAGCACAAAACCCTGAAACTTTCTGGATGATGAAGTATTCCTGGCACCAGTGGTAACAAGGTGGAAAACAGGAAAGTGTTAACAGAAAAAAGAAGAAACAAGATTAAAAAGAAAAATAAGTTGTCGTCACACAATTTTAGGAGTTTTGAGTAATACTCTGATTCCATCAGAGGTGAAGATGGATTATCCCTGTCCTGTGCATCTGTCATAGCAAGGACTCCTGGGCCTTTCATGGTGGTTCACCTTCCCATGAAAAGTTATGGTCATTTTCACCCTGGTCAACCTACTGCCGCACTAAGTATTCCATGAAATTATAGTAAATTTGGCTATGTTCAGAATAGTAAAGAATGGTTTCTACACTGCTTTAATCAAACTAGTAATTAAATAAGCTCAAAACCATTGAGCTATTTATCATGACCACATGGCAAATTATTAAAAATATTACCTTTTATAGGCAGCTACTTGAAATCTATCCCATACTTTTCAAAAACATTGGTAATAATGTAAATACAAGCCTTCCGGCCTATGAACACAGCCCAAACGCTGCCTACTGCTATAGCTATTCTTTTGTAATATCTAATCTCTCACTGATCCAAACAGTAGTAACTACTATTTCTGAATTAATTTTGCATAATTCAAGAGCATCCCTTTTATCTGTGGTTTCTAACTGCTTTCTGAGTCCCAGAGATCCAGGCAAAACAGCTTTGTACAAAGTCACTGGCTCAAGGAGTTGGGCACTATGTATATTTTAACGGTACAAACACAAATAGGCACCATGGTTCAAGAGTCTGCCACGCTGTTTCACAGAAATTCAGGCATGAGACAGGTCCCCCCCCTTCATGTCTGGACCGACAGTGTCCGGGCTTTTGGGGCTCCACAATTAACTCATCAGCACCCCTTTAACAAGCTCCGAATACTGAAACTGCTGTACAAAAATCTTTTATATTAGACCCCAGGATGAGAAACAGACCCAACTGCTGGTCTTGCAATTCAGCGTAGTTTTGTACTACTGACTTACTTGGCAGTTACCTACACTGGGGACATGCAGCGACTTACAAACTAGCTTCGTAGCCAGCAGGTGACACATCCCTTCAGAGGGACAAGGAAACCCGAGTCCTTCTGGGTCAGCCGGAACCAAACCCGCTGCTGACCAGTGCGGCACAGAGGAGCAAGAGCCAGAGGAAGGCCACAGGCCCCGGTCAGCTGCAAACAAGCTCCCACAAGAAACATGGGACCACTGAGAAAAGACCACATCTTTCTCCCGTTTGCTGAGCCTTAAAAGAAACATAACCTCCTAGCTTTTATCTCGTCCACGGAAAGGTGCCTAGCAGACAGTAACAGCCTCTCTTTATAGCATCAGACATGACAAATAAGCGCTAGCCACATTTATTGTTCCCTGTCAATCAAAGGATCTTAAAGTGCTTTCCAAACAGTCGGCACCCTACAACGCCGTTATCCCCGCTTTGCGGGTGGAGAACCTCAGGAACCAGCTACACAGAGGTGGAAAGTCTTCAAAGTACCACACTGGACACATGTACCATCGGGTGCTTCAGTCCTTCTACAACATCCCCCCAATTCTTCTTCCACAGAAACCCACATAAAACCCAAACCTTCTGTCAGTGAAAGTGATTAAAACGCGGGTTTTACCCCCCTCCCATGGTGTGTAGCAAGACTGCAAATACGCAAGCAGCCCCGTGTGTCGAGGCATGTGTCACACCTGGACAAGACCACGCTTAGGCGCACAGATCAAAGCACGCTTGTGTTTGGAGGCCCTAAACCTCCAATGCTACAAATACCGGTACGTACTCAGGCAATTCCCGTATGTGTTTGCAAATCTGGAAGGACATAAATTCACTTTTAAACGAAAAGCAGATGGAATTACGAGAACGCGCACTTTTTTCAGAGGTCACAATTCCCGCACTTCCGGAGGAGACTTTTCATCGAAAAGCCCCTCTCCCGCGGATTAAACGCAGCTCCCCAGGCTCCGTCCCACCCGTGACAAACGCAGGTGCCGCAGCAGTTCCCGTAAGACGACGGGGCGCGTCCTCGCTGCAGGGGGAGGCCAGGCGACGGCGACGGCTGCTCTCGCCCCCCGGGCCACAGCGGATGAGCGGCGCTTCCCCAGCACCGCGCCGGGCCGGGCCGGGCCGGGCCGCCCCGCGGGGAGGAGCCGCCGCCGCCGCCCCGGGCGGCCCCGGGCACGGTGAGGTGCCAACCCCGCCGCGCCACGTGGACCGGGAGCCCCGCCGCGGCCAGGTCCGCCCCGAAACAGCACCGCTCGCCGCATCCCGGGGGGCGTCTTTAACGTCGCCGGCCACGGCGGCACAGCCAGCGCCGCCTCCCCCGCGCCGCGGCCGCCACCGGCGGGGGCGAACAAAGGCCGCCGCCGCGCCCCGGCCCGCGGACGGCGCAGAGCCCGCGGCGGCGGCGGCCCCTCCACGTGGTGGGAGCGGGCCGGGCCGGGCCGGGCCGGGCCGGGCCCCAGCGCGGGCCGCCCGCCGCGCCGGGGTGGGCGCCGCGCCGCCGCCGCCGCGGCCTGCGCCGCCGCGCGCGGAGGGGACGAGCAGGGGCACGGGACGGGCCCGCGCCGCCGCCGGGCCGCCTCACCTTGCCGCGGCTCGCCGCCGCCCTCGTCGCCGGGCCCGCCGCCACCACCGCCGTCGCCCCGCGGCCGGCCGCCCGCCGCCGCCGCCGCCCGCGCCGCACCATCGCGCCAGCCGCCGCCGCTCGGCTGCTGCGGGGCGCGGGAGGGAGGAGAGGGGCGGGGAGGAGCGCGGGACGCCGCCGCCGCCGGCTGCGCGGGCAGCGGGAGGCGGGCGAGGCGGCGGGGTGGAGCCGCCCGGCGGCGGCGGGAAAGGCGCGGGGGCCGGGCCGGGCCGCCACCCGCCGCCAGCGCTGCCCCGGCGGGCCGGGGCCTCCCTCCGCGGGGCCAGGGGACGTGCAGCGCCTGCGCGGCCCTGGCGGCGGCGGCGTTCGCGTTGGGGCGCCGGGCCCGGCGAGGCCGCGGACGGCGGTGGGGAGCCCCCAGGGCCCGAGGGCCGCGGCGGGGCCGGGGTCCGGCGGGCCGCGGCAGAGGGGCCCGGCCGGGGCCGGTTCTCTTCGCCAGCGCCCCGCCTGCGCGGGAGTAGGGGGTGGTCTGAAAGCAGCGCGGCCGTCTGCCGGGATGGCCGCGGATCCTCCAAATAACTTAACTTTTTTACATCTCTCTCTTTCTATATGTATATATATATTACACAAGGATAAAGCACACGCATTTTGCAAAAGCTAAAAAGACGTTTGGAAATAATTTTCAAGTGCTCTCCGGAAGCACTGCCAAGCTTTGCAAGCTGGGTACCCTTTACTCACGGTGGTTGTGCCAGTGCAAGTGAAATCAGAAGATGGGAAAGTAGGAGAGGGTGCTGAGCTGTTTGGTTTTGTTGTTTTTCGACATCAGGTCTAGATGAATTCAAATTTAAAAATGCTGCGGATGGTGGAAAGTAGATGGAATTAGAGTATTTTACTAAAAGATGGAAAAAATGGGAATGCATTAATTGTGGAAACAAAAGATTGATATATTTTCCTAAAGCGATTTCCTACTTTATTACATTTTTCCAGGCTTCAGCTAGCAGGGAGAAAAATTAACACACACACACACAGAAACTATATTTTTCTACTTTTTTCCAAATAGCCTCCTGTTTTCCTTGGTTAGGAGTTTAATTTTGGTAAAAATTTGCAACATTTTAGGTGTTACTTGATTAATCAAATCAATACTTACTAGGCATTTTATTTGGTGATTACTGAGTAGTTCAGTGAGTGAAGCAGCCGGCTGGGCAGAGACCAGCTCCCAGAGATACCTGGTCCCAGCCGCACGCAGTGAATGGTGGGACAGAGGCTCCTGCGCAGCTTCTCCCCGTCCCGCTGGCACTGTGACTCCTCCATTGTTCGATGCAGCGTGAAACAGGCCACAGAAACCTGTTGAGATGATGTTTTCCTCTTTTGGCTTTGGTAGTGAAAAAGTATAATTCCCAAAACATGTAACTAACTTGACTCTTGTATTTAGGCTGCGTTTTAAAAAGCTCCCCTCCTTTTTCCCAGTTCTTCAGTCTGAAAATTTCTTCCTGGGTGGGCCTGAAGAGCACTACTCATCTTCACATTAGTGCACCCATCGCCATCCTCTCCAACCGTGGGTGTCCCCAACTGCTGATCAGTGATCTCAAAGGGATGGACTCCACAAGTGGCTCGCAGCTAATACTTCTGAGGGGGCTTTATCTCCAGTGTTTGCAATTCCATAAAATACATATATGTCCTCTTAACTCTACTGTTCTCTGGGATCAGGGAAAACAGGAGAATGCTCACTGGTTGTGTCTAAACCAGCGGGCATGGGATAAGATCTGAGGCATGATCCTACCCAGGTTTCTGTCTAGTAGCACGTTCATGTGCTTCCACAAGCCATCTAGTCTGGACATTTGGACCAGAAAAGCAAGGTGTTCATCTGCCCTGTCATCTAGCTGAAATAGGCCCATGATAACTGTCTTTGCAGTTTTCGCATTGATTAAAAAAAAATGAACCAATTGTATTCCTCTGTAGCTTGCCTTCAAAGCCAATTTTGAACTGCCACATGAGTAACAAATTCAGAATGTTTTGACTATTTTAATACTTGCTGAATGCCATCAAATGTTATATATATATGTTTTAATTTAGGGAGGACTCCAACATTCATTGTGCAGTCTGCCTACGACAATGGGTTCTGAAACCTGATTAGGACTTTTAAATAGTGTAAGGTAAATATCGACTTACAATAAAACTCAGAGAAATGTAATTTTCCTGTAGGAAAGTGAAAAGACAGATGAGAATTTTCTTCTGATGCTCTTTGAAAAGCCACCCAAAAAAGTGGAAGAAGACCCTCTCTGTGTAGTATGGTATTTGATCCTCAGTGTAACACACACTGATTCCCAAGGTGGACTACCCAGCTGAGCCACGAAGTACTTCCAAGCTTTTATATTCCAGCCATATAGAGAGTGTTTGTTAGAACTAAATCTGAGGCAAAGTAGTTACATGCAAACAAAGAATCGTTTAGCTAAAGCAGGCCATTTAAATACTGGTTTGCATTGCAATATCCACTATAGAGACACCTGCGGTTGTCACTCAGGGTGCAGAAATAAGCTTTGTGGATGAGGTAGGGAGGAGGGGAGAAGGGAATTCAGTAGAAGACAAAGGGTGGGAATTACATATAATGTCAGCAAAATTGAAATGTACACTTTTTAAAATACAAAAGTGTATAAAATCTCTTTTGTAATAATACCTAGCCCATATACTCCTTAAAGACCTGTATTTTATATATGCTGTCGCTGACTCTGGTTTTCGTTCTTTTGTTTGTCCCCAGCAGTTTACGGTATGAAGGACTTCATTTGTTAAAAGCTGTCAAGACACTAGCTTGGATTGTGAACAACAGATTTGGAACAATTGTGTTGACTGTCCTGTCCTAAATTAGACTGAATAAAATTGCATTCTGTTATAATACAGATGTGTGACCGTTGCGCCGTTACATATACATTAGGAACTGCCCAATAGTATCTTGTGCTATTTTATGCAGTTTGTTGCTTTGTTTCTTTTTCTGTTAACTTTCCATTTCATTTTATACTTTCACAGTCATTCTCCTTCCCAGCATTTTCAAGTCATTTGTGTCATTTTCAAGTCATTTGTGTCATTTGTGTCATTTTCAAGTCATTTGTGGTTTTTTTTAATTTCCTTGGTTTAATTTGATGGCAACTGTATCTCAAATACTTCTCACTGTGGATTTTCTATTACTGAATTTGTGCCCATTTTGTTTACCTGCTTTCATATTACTTCAAAGTTTGTTTATCTAACACCCAATAGCTTTCATATTATTGCCTTGTCAGTAGAATCTCATCAGCTCCTCAGATGAGGTACAGCTAGATTTTAGGTACTCTTCAACTTCAGTCTTATATATTAAGCCTGGATTATTTTGCAACGACTGGGTCCAGAATAGCCTCTGACCTTGCTCTTCATCCTGTAAGAGCATTGCTCATAATGTCTCTGTCCAGACTTTGGATTCCTGAACTATGTAAAGAAACTCAGAGCAGTAAGTTCTGTCTCAGGCTTAGGATGACCATTAGAATGGGACTATAACTTTCTGAACAGAACAAACGTACTGAAGGAATTATTAGCTGCTCTGTATAGTAGCTCCATCAATTTTTGTGGTCCACCTCACTAACATGCTGATGCACAGTAAAATTACTGGATAGGACCAGCATCTCTATGGGGTGGCCTTGTAAATGAAAAGTAGTTTACCATTAATTTCAAATGAATAAATACCATCCTGGGTTATAAGTCTGGACTTCAATACAGTCAGTTCACCAGGCTGGATGAACATGAAGATCAGTCCTAATTCCTGAGCTGTGTTTTCACTGCTCCCTCCAAAAGGGAGTCTCTAATTTGTCTCTAAAAGTCTCTAATTTGGGGGCCATTGTAATCATGACTGGGGGTTTTGCTCCTATCTTCCTGCCACCACATTTCTCTGAGACCTGTCAAGCATTTTAAGTAGCACGCACTTTCCCACACTTCTCAATGAATGCTGACATACCTAACTTAAAAGGATTACTTTCTGCTGAGAGGAATTGTAATCCTCTTTTCCTGCTCTGCAAATCCTCTAGTAAGTGAAAAAGAAAGGCCAAGATCTGTTCTGCTGTGCAGGGCAAATCACCATCTCAGAAGGTATAGAAGAAAACAACAAATCTAAGATTTACTTGTGGTCACGCTTGTCCAGGAGCTGTGTCCCTGTGTATTAACTCATTGGCATCTTCCATCACTATTTTTGGTGCTTTGATATTTTGTGTTTTAGTTTATAATAGCTATATGAATACATGCTCTGTTGCTACATGAATGGTGCTCAGGACAAAACAGTTCTCTCTAAAGTATTTATAAAAAGCTGCTGATTGCCTTAACTTGAACACAATTTTTAATATTAATTTATGTATTCTCTTAGCAAACCCTAGAAACATACTTTTAACATGTTACAAAAACCAGTGGTGTCCAAACTAAGGACAGTCTGGACCTTCAGGAGAGATCGCAAAAGGTGGTGTTTGAGACCACAGGTGGTGGAGAAGGTTTGGTTTCTGAGGGTGGGTTGTCAGTAGCAGCTGACACAGGAGCACAAGCACAAATGTCCCTGCTACCTTGATTCCCACCCATCCACCTCAAAACCTTTTCCTCACATGCAGCGTTTGTTGCAACAAATAGGCTGAGGGGAGGTGAGGCTGAGGGCAAAGTTTGTGTGATCTCACTGTACCAACTGCTACTGAAACCTCAGATTATTTTGTTGCAATAGTAACCTGAATATCAGCTAAAGAAAGACTTCTCACACTCTCCCATAGTTCCCTCAGAGGAGCTACACTAAGGTTTGTAGGGTTTTGGCCAATAAAGTTTACATTGTTGAAATTTTAATTTTCTTGTTTCACTGCAAACTGGTATTTTGTTTCCAATCATTCAAAAAGGTGAACCAGGATTAGAATTCCCCTTTCCATTACCCGTATTAGGCAGCAAAGCTGTACTTACAAGTTTGTTGAACACCTGCTTCCATCTTCCTCTCAGGAGGTTTTTTTTTCTTTTCAGGGGCACTACTGCTGCAGCAAAAAAGTCACACTCTGAAGCCAAATCCAACTTTCTGAGAACATCTTTGGCGTTCTTTTCTTGATCTAACTCTGCAGGTCTCAGTTCAAGGTGAACAGCCATCTGTTAGTCCTTTGCTAATTGATCCTAAAATTCCTTGCTGATATTAGGGGGTGTCATCTGTTAGTTCCTCTTTTTGTTAATTCCTAACTATATTTCAGCCCACTCTGATTGACGGCTGCCTCCAAACTGCCCGTGAGGGGTTTGCGCTAGTGCTAGCTAATTCCTCCTTGGGCAAATTCTGCAGCATCAGCAAAGCTGGACCATTTCAGTTGGATATGGGGAATGCCCTTCTCTCCTCTACTTTCCCAGCCTTTCATCTGGGACAAATGAGCCTTATTGTTTGAGAGAAATGAGCTTTCCTATCAGAGGAAGTGTTGTTTTGTAGCATGTGAGCTGGGATCATCTGACCTTTCCCCTCTTGGTCTCCATGGATTAAAAAAAGGCTAGGAACACATGTCAATGTCCCATTTTATAATACCCCTATAATCTTTCATCCTTTTAATTTCTTTCTGATGTTGATTTCTCAGTTCTATAAATCCTGCTGAAGATCATTTTTAGCAAACTCCAGATTAGCCAAAATTTGCCTGGCATAAGTTTTCTCCAAAGATCTGCTGTGTCCATGCCAATTGCCAGTCCATTTTGATCTTTGAAACCGTGAGAGCAATGTCCTCTGACTTTTCATACGCAACAAGGTACAAGCAAAAGTACTTTTCTCTGGTATGAACTGTCACCCTTCATCAGTTCCTGGGATGCTTCCGGCTGCTACTTTCACTACTTTTAGCAAGTTCAGTTTCAGTTTCAATTTCAAACATGTTAGTCAATATCTGAGTTTTGCAAGCACTTGTACCACCTGACATCATAAGAGTTTCCTCAACTCAGTTACATCTTGACACAACAGCTTTTTTGCTTTAGAGTTGGCCAGGATCCTGTGGAAAGATGTGTGCATGCTTTCTGTGACCAGAACAAGGGAGGGCAGTAGGTTTGTGCTGGTTTTCTGTCATAAAGCACAAAACCAAACTCCTCATAATCTGCTGTATTTTAAAAATATTTTCTTGCCCAAGTCAGTATAGCACTATGGGTCAAGGAAGTCACGAAAGTAAAAATACAATCTAGTGCAGCAATAGCTCTACTCCTTTCTTTTGTGTTCATGTATTGATAACTAGAATTATCCTCTCCACTGTATCAGTGCAAAGACTCTTTGGATCAAACCCTATCCTTAGTAAACAAAAACACTTAATCCATTAGTCCAAAGACTTATGGGTGTATCTATTACAGGGATGTAAGTTTATACTACCATGCAATTAGGAAAGCACTCTATATTTAAAAGTTTATGCCATTTTCTAAGATCTTTTTCTTTTTTGAGTTTTTATAGAAGTGAACTCATTAGAAATAGAGCTTACTCCACACTCCAGAGGACAGCAAAATAGTAATTAAGTGAATCGTACACACTCCTCACCTGCCCTTACTAGAAGTATAGTCCAAAGGATGGCTAAGGGAAAGGCTACTTCCCCCACAAACAGCCAGAAGCTCCCGCACTCTGCTTGGGGGTACAGCTTTTATTTTGGGATTTCTATGCTATTTTAGCCTGCATCACCTCTCTTTGTTGTACCACCCATTGAGTAGTTGTGTCACCCATTTTTTGAGAAAATAATATATCCATTCTGAGGAGATGCAAAAATCAGGAACTGGGAACAAGGCAGATTCAGAGATTCAAGAGGAGTCAGGGCCTCATATATGCTCCCAAACCACAAAAATTTCCCCCATAGGAGCAAGGGAAGGATGCACAGGACAGGGGAAGCCTTTTGATACTGCCAATCTTTTCCCAACATTAATAACAGTTGTCTTCGGTGACCCCTCTCCCATATGCACCTACATTACACTGAATGTATTTTTGAGCAACTCATAAGGCAGCAGGTACTGGCTGAGTGTAGTATATGGAGGACCAGATAGGAAGGAGAACAATTTGAGGGAAACTAAAACACAATGAAAAAGCTGAAGAGAACAGTTATGTGTCCTTGGTTGCTGGCTTGTACTTTGCCTGCATATTACATGTATCTGTTTAGTTAGAGAGCTCCCCATGACAGGGACAATACCTTCTACATGTTTAAACAGAGCCTAACAAGATAACGCCTCAAGGCATTCTGGCAACACGGTCAAAAACCATATATATAAATTGATTGACAGAATGTGGAGAAACAGATCACTGTACTTAAATTTCTCTCAGGGTGTTCCTATTATAAAAGGGGCAAAGCCGTCACTGAATCCCCTAAGTCCCTCAGGACAAAAGGTGATCCCTTTACTAACATAATACAGCCAACAGCAACAAGAGCCTGGAATTTTTCCATAGGAATGAATGCTATTAAAAGGGTGGTAGTGCCTTGCTTGGCTGACCTCCGTGACAGGCTCTGTGCCCGCTCTGCTCAAAGAAAGCGAGAATCTAAGTGAGGGCTCAGGAACAAACACATCTGTGGTCCTCATCAAACCCAAACACTTGGCTGACTTCAGATATATATCCTCAAATATTTCCTCTCTGGGAAACAGGCAGAAATGCAAGAAAATGAGTGATTGACTGTTTCCTCATAGTCACATAGAGAATGCAAGAAAGGGAACAGGTTTGCGGGAGTGCTCTCTCTCTGCCTTACTCCCTCTTTTCTTAGGCAGCACTGGGCAGATTGCAGTTTGGTTTACCCTCATCTATGCAGCTGGTAGGGCAGTAACTCGCTCCGCTCATGGGATGTGAAGAAAGTGGGCTGGCTTGGCCTACGTGGTTTTTCCTTCCTCTCTCCACTAACCAGCATCTCCCTGGGAGTCACACTTCAGCCCAGTGCCCCTTCCCTCCTTTTGTCCTGGGTTCTTGGCAAAAATTCTCCTTTTATAATCAGGAAGGTAACTGATATGGGTTGACTGGAAAAGTGGGACTTTGGCAGACCAAGAAGAAGCTGAGTTCTCACATCCCAGCAAAGAGGAGGTGGTGACAGCCACAGCAGAAGTGACACATCTCCTCAAAAATGGCTCAGCACCAGCAAAAGTGTTTTGAGGAAACTCCAGTTTTTCGGAAGTGTTCTGAGCTGCTCTTGAGGAATGCAGTAACTACAGGGGTTTTCCTAGCTCATGGGAGAGCCAAGATTCATTGCCTGACAGGAAGAAGATTCCTTCAAGATAACTGTGTGATGGGGCAACCATCACTAATGCATACATCTTGCCTCCAGTCTTTGCAGTTGTAACATATGTTTATAGTAAAGCTTGTTGAATAATGAGGGCACAAGATGGTCCCCAATAGCAAAACTATGTCATGTCTATGCAAGGAGTGAGGTCACTCAGCACAGTCCAAAGCAGCACAAACCCGGGGTCTGCTGGAGCTGAAGAACCAGGCTGTGTGTGTACAACCTGCCTACTGAAGAGAAGCTACAGATACTTCTAACAGGAGGACATTGAGTAGATTAGGAGGCATTAAGATTTGTAATGGCCTGAACAGAAGTGTGGTGCTAAAATAAAGTTTCACTGGTATTTTGACAGAGGTCCTTGAAAAATCCATTTGATTTTCCATCTGTTAGACTCACATATTCTAACTGCTAGTCCCATCTACCTCCTGCCCATTTCTGCCTCAGTTTCACTAGTTACTTAAAGGGTACCACTTCTTCTCAGAAAGTGTTAGGTTTTATGTGCTTTTGATAGCCCAGAAGAAAGGGTGACACACTGTAATCAGTTGCTGCATCTCCCAGGGGATGAACATTTTGTAGGCTGTTCCCCTGGCAGGAGGTTAGGAATGAGGAATACCTTCCAGGCTCTTATTTGCATGCTGTGTCTCCTGCATTATTGCCACACAAATCTTTTACTGGAAAAAAACAGATCAGTCACCCTGAAACCAGTTCTATACCTGAACTTTACACTGGAACATGGGGTAGAGAGAAACACGTGCAAAACCTGTTGGCCTGTTGAGTCTAGTAGGCCAACCCTGAGCTGAACAAATAAAACACGTTTTTTAAAAAAGCCATGTGCCTCCTGCAGAATACAGCTTTGTTTGCCATCATTGTTTGGCAAATAGGAAAGGGCTTATCTCTCCTTACCAGAAACTATCGCTGCTATAGAAGAGCTCCAGAAACTTGTCAGTCTTTACTAGGAGAAAAATATTGGTTTAACAACCCTTGCCAGGAAATTATCTGAACCTTCAGAAAGAGAGAAGGTCTAAAAATTAGCTCACTGGGCCATGCCATTTTTTGCTGATTTTTAATGTTCAGTTCAAATTCAAGGATCTTATCAGGTGTGTTTTCAAAAGCAAACCATGGTAACCTTTAGCATTAGACCATTTCCATACTAGATATTTCTTAGTTAGCTAAAAAATTAGCATTTACCGCTCCAGTGCAAAATATGCCATATTTTCTTTTATTAATTTGTAATTAAAATTAAAGCAAGTGTGTCTTGTTTCTAGCAGATGGAGGCAAAGGCATAGCTTTGACCCTAGTTACAGTTTTGTTTAACCCCCTCCAGAGAAACATAGTTACTGTGCATTAATATACAGCCTTTCACCACCAGACCTGTTAGTGTACATTATGGACTAATAATACTAATTATATTGTCAAACAATTCAAACTGTGTAACAATACAACCTCCTCTGAAATGAGAAGCGCTATAGGTAATGAAACCTACTTTCCTTTATACAGCCAGCTCAAACCTCTTTTTGAGCAATCTGGTGTTAAATAAATAATGGGCCTGATTGCCCCCTCCTCCAGGAAAAACCATGGGAGGGAGCAGAGTGGGAGGAAATCTCCAGGAAGTTTTCCTTATCAAGATTGTGCCCAGGTTTTTTCTTGGGGGTGAGGTTGCTTATTCCCTACACTGCCCTCTCTTCCCATGCATGTGAATGGGGGTGTAAAAAGACAACCCATGTGGAGGAGATTTTTGTGAAGGCCTGAGGCAGGGAATGAGAGGAAAGTTGTGCTGTCTCTGGCACATTGTGGCCACTCAGGTCACTGCAAGTGGCCATTGCACTTGTGGTTCCCAGGATATGCAGAAAGAATAAGCTGCCACGACAGCTCTTCTCTCCAGGGCCACGGGGCCTGAAGGATGAGCAGAGCTTCCTCTTGGCTCCAGGGCCATGGCCCAAGCTATGTGGTAGGGCACATACCTATTTTGACTTGAGCAAGCATTAATGACCTAAACATTTCCAGAGCACATTTTTACAGGTCTCTATGCTGCCAATGAACTCAATATACCTAGATGACTCATGCTTCGCACTAGCACTTTTTGTGAATTTAATCTCTCCTTGAAAACAAAACTGAAAGGAGCTTACTACGGAGAGCCATGAAGCAGGAGAAGCTCAAAGTCTCCTCCAATTTGGGTACTGTAGAAGCTGGAGGAATCTGGCAGATGCTTTCCTAACCTGGAGCATGTGCTCGTGCAGGATTAGTGCGACGAGCAGAACACCCAGCGCGCAGTGCAGCATGGGCTGCTGATGAGGGTATTCATTTGAGGAACTTTGTTGGTAGTTGTTCACTTCCAACCTTTCGTTCAAAAGTTGTTTCCCCACAGGTGAGATGCTGCAATAGTTATAGTCCATGTCAGCTGCCATAAATCTTCGCAGTCTGTGGGGCTGACTCTGCCCTGGACTGGGGTGGGAGCACACACAAGATCATTAATGTGGCTGCTAGGATGACAACCTTCAGCAGTGATGCAATAACAAACACAAAGAGAAAATAATGTCTTAAGTTGCTTCTGCTTCGGACATCTCTGTGTGATTGAGGACACTATTGGAAAGCAGATACTTGCAAACAAAGATGGAGGTATCAGGAGAACATCATGGGGTGGGAGACAATCCATTAGTCCACTTCACACATTATAGACTGACGTATGCCAGATGTGAACATGCTCTTCTAGGCAAAGCCACATGTCGTTCCTGTCAGCAGCCCCGGCGTGGGGCTGTTCCGCGCTGCAATGCTGCCATCTCCTGGGCGAAACCCGAAGAGCAAGGTCTGGCCCAGATTTTTCTGCGTTTGATAGAAAAGTAAGCTAGAGTTTTCCCTCTCTGCCATCACTAACACTGCACTCGGATTCAAATTGTTGAGTTGGGGGAGAGGCCAAAGGACTCGGTGCATACGTATAAGCACTGTGCATGCAAGGGCTTGGTGCATATGTGTGAGTGCCCTGCATATACCATCCTAGGAAACACTGTATCCCGGTGACTACAGAAATGGCAATGTACACAATTTGGGGAGCTGCACGGAAAATGTTAGCCAAGGCAGCTCCCAGGGGCAAGCAGACTAGATTTGCCAGAACTATACTGGGACTTCTACGAGGAAACTGTGGTTTTTGAGAAGCTCAGCTGAAAAATCTCCATGACTGAAATCCTGACTCACACTTGTGTATCTCCTCGGATTTTGCTGGAATGGGTCCTGTGTAAGTGAGAGGAGAGCCAGGTCCAGAGCAGACACCTGGAGCTGAATTTATCATGCAAAAAAATTTGGCTAAGTCATCTTAGCTAGCACTTAGAGCTTTGCATACACGGAAAATATGTCTGTTGTATCTGGCCACCAGTCCCCAGACCACCTCTCCCCAGTCTCTGAGTTATATGTTGCCATAGTAATTGCTTCAGGAAAAAATTATAAGACTTGACGTAACAGTGAAACTAGGTAAACTTTCATTTTGTTCTTCAGAGCTCTAAGCAGGTGGACATGCTCAGAAAATAACTGGTATCCAAAGCATTTCTAAGAAAAAGATTAAAAACCCTAGAAAATTTAAGAGACCTATTAGTTCATTCTATCCACCCCCAACAGTCAAAGAAACAGTGAACAACAATTCATCCTATAGCACAGTGTACTGTACAGTAAGAGCCCAAATTCTCCTCCTACTTATATTGGTATAAATCAAGATGCCAGCAGAGTTACACAGGTATAAAACTGGCATTATCAGTTCTGAGGTCTTTTTAAGTATTACCGAAACCTACTGCTGATTCCTTCTTTGTTCGCCTGTTAGAATTGATTGTTAAAAAGGCACATGCATTTATTCACAGCACACTGTATCATGTGAAGAGGTTCTTTTATTTGCTTTGATCTTTCTTTTTAATTTTATTATTTCTTTGAAGAAATGCAGGATTATTATCTCAAATCCAGCCAGCTGGCCTGCTGGGGCTCCCTTTGCTACATCAGGGGTTTCTCTTTTTTCTAATCCTCTCTTTATGGATAATCCTTCTCTACCTTCTAATGACTCTTGGCAAAGGAGAGTATTTTGTTATTACTACCTGTTGTTTAGAAATTCATTTTATTTGGTGTAGGTGTTGCTAATTGTTTGCTAATGAAAACCTTATTACAATCAATGCAGGTCAGGATTATGCTGGTCTTTGTGGCAGTTAACCCTTTCATACTATCTATTCTTGTTTAGATTTCCCTATGCAGTTCTCAGATTTTAAATATCAAGCGTAATTCTACATTTTGGGGCCTAAGGTAGAGGGTACTGCGCACTTCCACAAAGCACTGGGTACATCTAATACCCATGAGAGTTTAGAAAAGGCAAAAGTTGGCACTTTGTAATCTGCAAAATATTTGTACATGCAAATGCAGTAATGTCTAAAGTAAGCCCAAGAGCAAGATGTTTAGGATAAATCTACATCTTCAGATGAGAAATGAAGATCATTCTGTTTTGCAGAAATGTGAATACTATTCAAGCAGGGAAGACTGTATGCTCTTAAGCACTCTTTGGCCAATGTTTCTGCACTTACGTATATTATTTGTATTCCACTATATTGTGCATGCTATCTAGACATAAAAACGTATCCTCTGTATACACAGAATAAAGAATAAGCCCTGCCCAGAATAACTTACCTTTTCAAAAGACTAAGGAAGATTAACAACACTAAGAAGACAAAGAGTAACAGCTGCACAACATACTAAAAGTACAAAGCTTGTTGGCTGCAATTCTCTCTTCCCTCTTCACTTCACTTCCTCCGAGTTACCTGATATCACAGGAGCTTCCCTACGTCCACACCATGGAAATGAATAAGGGGCTCAGGCAGGTGAACTCCCCCAGCCCATGCACAGCCCACGCAGTGGGTTCCCAGAGTCTTGAGGAAGATACCAAGATCTGCTGAAGGAAAGTCAGATGCAGGACACATCTCCTCAGGCAGATGTGCCCAAGAAGCAATCCAGCTGCAGCCTGTGCTCCCCTGAGTTCATACTTATGAGGGTGGAGTTTTGTCTCTACTTCTGAACTTCTGGAAGAAAGATGAAGCTCCTTCTATGTGAGGATAAGCTGCAGATGAAGCTTACATGGAGAGGAACACTCCTGTGCCACCTTCTCCCTTCCTTTCCTTATGAACGGAGAGTTGGGGTTATTTCACTTGCAGTGGATATCCCCTCTGCATGCAGAAATGTTGTGTGAATCAAAGTGTGTAGCAGTGTGCTCTTCTGGAAAAGTCATAGCCAGAAGTCCTGGCGCTTCAGCATGGAAAACCCATCAGACTCTTGCTGATGAAAGATTCAGATATCTGACCTCTCGCTCTGCCGAGGGCAGTCACAGCTCATCTGTGGCTGCATGTCACTCCCATACTGAGCAGCCTCAGGGCCTCTGTGAATTAATTTTACCTCAGAATAGGTTTGCTTTTAAAATCCTGAGCCTGAATATCTTCGTACTCCAGAGTGTCTCAGATTTGAATAACAAGGCTCAGAATAGTCTTTAACTTAATGCTTTACATGACATATACTGTATTAGCTGTGATGAAGAATTCTGCACTGTAAAAGACCAAAGTAAAATCAGAAACACTACTATTGTTGGTGGAGGTAACAACTCTAACAAGCAAGGAAGAAATTAATACTGAAAAAAGAGAAGGAGAAAAAGGATCATATCTTAAAGGCCTAGATAGCTTTTGTTTGCTTCAGTATTGTGCTGGTTGCTGAATACTAATGGGCTTTCGCTGACTCTTTTTCATGAGAGTCTAGACCCTGCTGAGTTCCTTTGACAGCTGACTCTATGAGACCAAAGCATTATGGTACATCACTAGGATGTTATTCAGCTGATCCCTCCATAATAAAAATATAAATGTCTTTATTATTTTTTCCAGTCTTCATTGCCAGTTCTGCAGGATGCCAGAGAACAGTGCTACTGTGTGTGACCAATGGCACCCCGCCAACCTAGTGTAACCATATTATTCATTTGCTCATTTAGGCTCAAAGCTAAAACAGGTTGGCTCTGGCTTTTCAAAGCTGGCTTTAGCAAAGGCTCCTTTTTTGAGCAGTGAGTAAAAGGGGAAAAAAAGAAGGATAGGAGAACTGGAGCAAACCAGGTATAAAACTGAGTAGCCAGGGCTGCTGTTAGCTTGCACGGGTTGCCCTTCTAGTAACTCTCTAGGGGAATGAGGGAGTGAGAAAATGAGGAAACTTGGATATTGCAACAGACCTGAGCTTCTCCCATGACCATGTGGGTGACATTCCCCATCCTCTCGCATATAGTTTATACTTCTTTGGCTCAGATAGAGGCTATCTAAATGTACAATAGCAACTCAGGTCGGGCACCAGTCAAGCTGCATGTTCTCCGCATTGATCCCTGGCAGCAAGCCCATCTCAGAAGCAGGAGTGCGAAGCAGAGACAGTCACGTGGCCCCGGGCCTGGCCAGCACTGTGACTGAGCTGAGCCACCCTGCCAGGCTGAAGGTAGCACTGCCAGGGCTTCTTACCTTGGGCTCGATGCCAGGCACTGCAGGTGACTGCTTAAAGAGCTGCTGGCTTCAGCAACAGCACTGCGGCATTGGTGCAGCACTCTCAGACATAAGCTAATGTGCCAGGTTGCACCCAAGCGGGCTTGCCTAGGGCGATCTTGAATGTCTCTGAACCCCTGGCACAGGTTATCAGCAAACCGGACAGTCTGCCACAGATGAAGAAGAACCGAACTCCTACATGCTGGGCCATTCACCTTGCCCTGTAAGTCTATGAATGCTTGCTGGCATAGCACAATGTTAATTCAGCTGAATGCTGAAATGGTACAGTAACAAACTAGGGCCTGGCAGGACTCTCATAGACCCAAGCAGTGCAGGCACAAGTTGCAAAGCATGATGTGCTGATGCTAGGGAGATCTTGGAGGAGACATGCAGAACAAGAGGTGTTTTGGCCCACAGGCCATGATGGTAGAAAAATCACTGTAATTCTGAATATAAAATACAACAGATTCAGTTTAGATAATTTTTGCAGAAGAAGGCTCCAAATGGTATGCCATTGTCAACTAAAAGGGTTAAAAATATAGGATGAGACATGCTTGTTAGCACAAATGCAACACACTTGTTTGAAGTCAGAAGGGCTTTTAAAATCTGTGTAGAAGTTTTCCTTCATCTCTTTCTCCTCTTCATTCACCATTTTCAGATCATCTCTCTCATTCTTTTGTCCATTCAGATCTTCATTACTGGGGCCAGATTCTTCTCCTGTCTTCAAGCTCATCTTAGCAGTTTCAGCTTTGGAAACCAGACAGCAACTGCTGCCTATATGCCCTAAACAAACAAATAAGCAGCAGAGGAGAGTAGACAAACCTCCTGATTCTGTCCAACTATTTTAAAAGCAGAGAGCTTTTAAAGAGTGGGGGCAGTGAAGCTTTACCATGGACAGACAGGTCCAAGCTCTTGTTGTACAATTCTTTTCCTATACACTTTTTATCTCTAGAGAAAAATGATAATATTCTGATTTGAGGTAAGGGCTGGGTATTTGCTCTCCTGCCCTTGGATGCTCAAAGGAAGAGAAAAATGCCTCCAGCACTCAGACAGACCTGGAGGGGTGAATATTTGACCAATACAGGAACGGCAAACTGCTGACTTCCATGCTAGTGTGAAGAAAGTCATGCAAACTGAGTTTGGAGAAAGTAGGAGGGCACACTGGCTCTCCATACATAACAAGAAATTTGGACACCAAGCATGTAAGTCCAGGGAACATGTGTTGAACTGAACTGAGACACATGACCAATAAAATCCATAAAAGTACAGCCCATGTTGGCATTGCCTATGGTTTGCCCTTTATAGGTTCTTATGAAGATCCATTAAGCCCTTACTTAAGCACATTTCTGTGAAGTAGTAAGCAACGTTATAGATTCTTGTCACATGCATTTTCTTGGTCTCTTTTATCCTCTCTCAAGAGCTTTGTAGTGCAACGTTTTGGGATGGGCCTTATGAGGTTCTTCTATAGTTTTGCACCTGCAGCTGCCAAAGATTTGCCCCAGTCTCTCTATCAAGCTCTCATTAAATTGTCTGCCTTGATGATCACCTATTTTTTCAAGTCTCTACATTTTCTTAATCGTATGGTCATATTGTAACACTATGGGATTAGGTGGAAGAGGACTGTCTATATTTGGGGCTCTGTTGCAATAACCAATTTAATCTTGTATACTCTGGAGGAACTATCCTCATTCATGAAACACTGCCTTTTTCCTTGAATTCATCTGGCTTCAACCTTGCTTCAGTCTTGCTGAGTTGTCACTTAGTTGTATTTATTTGTTCTCATGAAGATCAGTGCAGATTTTTTCTTACAATGCAAGACTTTCAATATATTTCAGTATTGATCTCAGTGGGTTTTTCACCTTGGGTGCAAAATCAAGCACACATGAAATAAATCTGGAGATGCACTCTTAAGCCATGATTTCCAGCAACTTTGGCTAGACATATGGAGACAAAGAGCTAACAGTAATTGCACAGGAAATAAAATGTAGCTAATTTAAAATATCTTTTTAATCGCAAGCTGACTTTCCGACATTAACACAAAGACTTCTGAATGGGGAGGTTTTGTTTCCCATAATAGTAATCTTTTTGCTATTAAATGCTTTTTTTCCCCTTCTCTACTTCTGGACTAAATGAGTGATATGGAGACACATGACTGGCTTGGTGAAATCAGACACACAGCAACACTAAGACCAGATGCCCATGCAATAGAATGCCAAAGAAAAATGCTGGCATCCTCCATGGCTGGGAAAAACGACTGGATCAAATGACTCCATGGCAACCTGGTCCATAGGAACTGCAGGGAAGTGCTGCAGCCAGTGGCAAACCTTAGCATGGCAAATCTAGAGAGCTACTGTCTATCACCCAGCCATTACTCTTGCAAAAGCGCTGTAGACTTTTTGCAAGTGTGCTTGCAAAGGGCACACTTTTCATGTGCTTGCACCATTTAATTGACAGTGACAATCAGCCCATAATATGCTGCCTGCTGGCATACTGGTGACAACAAAGAGGTGGTATTCTGTGGCTTTTACCTGTTCTATTAATCCTTATTTCTTCTTTGTGAGGATTTCAGTGTTTACACCAAATGGCACAATAGTTTAATGTGATTCCACTGCAAACCACTTATTTAAATAAAAAATGAAACTTCCAGCCTTCATTTCTGGGGAAAAAGCCGGAAACAGTGAGTAAATTAAACCTACATTTTCAAAGCAGAAAACAAATATAAAAGCTCAAAAGATATTTTGTTTCCGAATCCATGACTTTTAAGACAATTTCATTATTTCTGGTGGCTAAGAAATGGTTTTTGAATGTTTGATGACAAAATTTTTATTCAGAGCTTCACTTAGTGAAAAAAGAAATTGTCATATTGCTGAGGAGTGATGCTTAGCAGTCACTGAAGAGTGAGAGTAACCCCTCTGAATGGATGTTGTGGTTACCCCTTAAAGTCATGTGATTCACCGGCCCATCTATTCTATAGGATAACTAGACAGATGTCACTGACTTGAAGCATTGAATACACAGCCATTTCATAGAAATCTTTGTCACTGATGCCCTTGGTTGATCTGAATCATAATCCACTGGGAAAGATGTAATCTGAATTTTTGCATGAATTTTGCATCAGTGTGTTTAAAAGGTTAAGTAATTTTTCCAAGAACACATGTTGGTTAAGAGTCAAAGCAGCAGTATGACCTTTAATCTTCCATTTTCTGCTACATGAGAGGAAAAATGGCTATGTGATTCAGTCATTTGACTGGCACTAAGGGCATCTGGACTGAATTTCCAGGATCTGCTAGAGGCTTTCTCTCTGTTGGTGAGCAAATTACTGTAGGAAAATTTGTGCAGAAAATTCTTCCCGATTTCACAATTCTTTTGACTTCTTATAATCTATGATAAGATGTAACTAGGTGGCTAAATTATACTTGGGAATGCTGTGGGTGCTAATGAGAAAAAGGACTGGGCTATAATTGGCAGGAATCAGAATTGGAAAAGAGGTCAAAGGAGCAATTGTATTTGGAGCTGCCTACCACATGGAAACGATACTAGACTCTGATGGTCGGGGCCTCAGACACCTCGGGAAAGCTGTGAAGAGGCCACATTGCTGCAAGCTCTCATTTGCACAAACACTAGAATGTCACTTATTAAACTGTGAGGAGAAACCTAAATTGCAGCTGAGCAGAGTTACAATGGCTGATTATAATACAGAGCAAAGTATTTCTAGCAACAAAAGCCCGAAGCATATTAATTCATTCAGCTAGTTGCATTGTGTGTAATTCTTGCTTACACTTGCTGTCATGCAATCAAGTTAAAATTTACAATCTTTCTGATGTGAGAAGATATTTTTATATATACTACTTTGTTAGCCATTTTGCTTCCTAATAATCAAATCCCCAAAGAAGTATCATGTTGGGGAGTATGGATTTATTTGTGTTATTAAGCTACTCTAGCAGAGCATTTCTGTGTGGTAACAGCTCTGCTACAATATGGCCCTCTTGTTTTATGACAAGTTACAATTTTCTTGTAATGTTGGCTGCAATTCATCTCAATAATTATGCTAAATTAAGTACTCGTGCACATATAGAAATAAACATTAAAATACATTAAAATAAAGTGAGAAACATAATTTAATCTCTCTGAATCTAAATAGAGCAGGGGTTGCTTGACAGTCCTTAACCATCTAAGCCTAGCTAAAGAGCCGGCTTTTGGGTCTCCAGGGGGACCATGGGTCTGGGAAGGACTTTGTCTGCCACCATCCAGCAGAACTTCAGCCCCTGCCTTTGATGTGCTCAAGTTCTGTCACTATCCAAGCCTGGTTTCCTGGCCCCGCATCTCTCCTTGGATGGCTGTGCCAGGGCCTCACTACTCTGATGTCTGGAAATCCCCTTGCCTTCAGAGCAGCTTTGAGATAGGCTAGCAGCAAGGCATTTCTCAGCCAAGGACACAGCTCATCCAGAAGCTGGGAGATGGTCGTGTCTCTGGCTTGAGGGAGGCTGTCTCAGCTTCCTTTGCTTCTTTGTAGAGGTCAGCTTGGGGGAAAGAGCTTCAGTGCTGCTGCTGGTGACCTTCTCAGCAAGGCCTCAGCCCAGGGGGCCTGCTGTGGCTCGGGTCCAGCTCAGCCAGGCCTTGCTGGGCTGGGCAACTGGGACTTGTGACAAACTATTCAGTAAAGCAGTGACAGTGCTGGGTACTGACCTTAGTTTCTCAGTGGATTCCCAAGTCCTCAGCCACAAGCCCGTTCTCAGCTACTAGACTATTTCCACTTAGAAGTAGCTCTTGGGGAACACTGCTGGTACTGCATGGGCAAGAGGGGATATAGAGAACCACAGTGGCTGTATGTTTAACTCCACAAATGTATCTTTTGTCCCTGATACAGAAAGTTTACTGCAGAGGGAAGGCAATGTGCTTACTTTTGGTCAGCAGAGATTCAGGTGGAATTCTGTTACTTGGACTGCCTAGAAAAACACAGAATACTGTGCCCAGTCAAGGGTTACATTTTTCTTCATCATGTAGAGGGTCTAAAAAGCACAGATGTTTTGTGCTTACTCTCCCAACCTGCACAGTCCTGCCACACCTCTTACAGCTGACATCCCACAGGAGTGGAGGGGCTTGCAAGGCAATGGACCTTGTGTCAGACTTGCAATTAGGAATTACTACCACTGGGGTGGCACCAAGGGCTGCAAACAGCGGGTCGGTGCCACCACGTTATGCTATCTCCAAAGGCACAGCATGCAGGAGGGCTCAGGGAGTCTATAACACCGGCATACATCCAGAAGCAGAGAGCATTGGACAGGCCAGCAAGGAGCAGTAATAAGGCACCAGCTGTGTGCCCACATCCTCAGGAGGCTTAGCCACAACATGTCTCTCACCCCTCTACCCCTTCCTTTGTGGACACAGCAATACACAGTGAAAGCTATGTGACTGGGGAAAGGGGCAGGGAGGAATCTGGGAAGGAAGCAGAAGGAAGAATATGCTATCCTATTGCTTTGAAAAGTTGCTTAGCCATCAAAATAGGAACTATTAAAAAAAAAACCTAAAGGCAGTTATTGAATCCATTGTTAAGTCCTTTGTAAATGGGGTGTATGCTGCTATTCTTTTTCTTTTTTTCCCCTTTTTCATTACTGTTGAAGAGATTTGTTTTTTAAAAAAATACTTTCAGAGAGGATTGTGTTCAGAATGGCACCTCTTTAAACATCTATCATCCAGAACACCTCAGCTGAGGGTTAGAACCTCTCTAACCATGCACATTATTTGGAAAGCTCCATCTTAACCCCTAGAGGATGAAGGTTATAATGGAAATGTGTTGCAGACCCTCACCTGCGGTAGGTCTGCTATGAGCCATTCTAATAAACAGCACGTTTTTTCCCTCTCTCCTTTGAAAAGAGCAGAGGTTTCCCTAGAAACCATTTTTCTGGTAAATAAAGTCACTGTTCATAGTTAGATTTGCTGAAAATGCTTTAATGGCCTTAAAACATAATGACAGGTTATGTGCCTCTGACTGTCCCTATGGAAAGAAAATGGTGACATAAAGGAAATAAGACAAACACCACTGGAAACACAAAATTCTTGCAGATAAGCATTCTCCCAAGATCTCTTGCTTCATGCAGGTTTCCATCTTCAGAATTACCCAGCTGGCCAGCACTACCTCTGTCCCTAGCATTAGCTACGTGTAGCAACTGCATGGTCACTAGTCACAGCAAAGCTACGTAGACCCATAGCTACAATGGCTACAGTTTACTCCCCATTTCTCTCACAGAAGAGCAGAGAATGTGTAGAGCAGAGCATGACATGACGCTTTTTTCACCAGACAATAAGCTCTCCTATCTGTAATAATAAACTGACGTGTCATTGTTGTCATCCCTTATGAAGTAGGGACTTCCAGAGAAAAGGTGTTTTATTGTCCTTCACTTTTCAAAAAAAATCTAGAGCCAAATGTCTCTCTGAAACAGCTCCTCCTCTTTGTCTCACTAAAGTGAAATAAGTGTTTTCTTCCTACATTTGCTTCCCTGAAGCCAAACCACCCCCTCAGATGCGAAATGCTCTATGCTGCACAGAGAATGATATAAACACATTTTTATGGATATGTACTCGGATTTTTTTCCTTTGAGTGGAAAAGCCATTGCTGTGGCTAAAACACATCACCTCTTTATTTATTACAGCAATTATATCATTTTGGTATCTTTTTGTCATCTAGGAAAGTAAACACCACCAAAGATAAAGCCTTGGATGATGTCATGGCCATGAGTGAATATACTGTTTGAAGTTACCCTGCTCCATGATTCTGAATTTGAGCTGCCTTATCTGCTTTATTCATCATCACTCACCAAGAAGAGACCAGCAGGTGTGCTCAGCATCTGGGAATCCTTGCTTGCTACCTGTCTTTTGCTGTAAATCCATTTTCTGTGTGATCTAAAAAATAAATAATAGCATTTTTAAGAAATAGCCTGACAACTGAGTCAAAAAGCAGCAGGGTGAGAACAAGGAAAGGTTCACAGATAAACTTTCTGATTCAGTTTTCCCTCTTAAATTGTCTTTCCCTGGAGGAGAAAAACTTAATCACACTTAATCATCTCATAAAATGAAGCCCAAAGTGATCAAAGCAGAAATAAAAAAGTGGCTTTGATACATGTAATAAATCCAGTTGAAGAGGTTGTTTGATTTCTTTTTAGCGCGCCACGGGATAGCGCTATGGAGTCATTCTCACCACTCAGTAGAACACCTCTCCCTGCCCTTCCCCCCCCCCACCCCCCCGCCCTGACATCTGTATGTACACTAAGGAGTAGTTTAATTTATTAAACTAAAAAATTACTAAACTAAGTACTAAACTACTAAAAAATTAACAGCCCAGTAGGTAGGGCACTCTCCCAGGACATGAAGTACAATCGGTGAGGTCCCTATATGAAATGAGACAGAGCAGAGACTCTGAGCTGGGTGTGTGTCCCTTAGTCACAGAGCTATTTGCTCTTCTGAGGTGAGGGGGTCTCTTTATTTTCCCTTCAAGCCATACCTGTATTCAGGAGTACTTTTGCAGTGAAAACAGTGCAGCAATCCTGCCATATTCTGGCAGTTTGGTATCCTCTGGTGAAAATTCTCAAGCACTCTAGTCAGTACCAACAAGACGCTATTCAAAACAGGAGGATCTCTTGAACTGGCGACCTCATATTTGGAGCCAGGCTTGGTCAGGAAGTGTGAAAAGGTCTCTGCACACACACCTTTGCCTACCTGTCTACCAACCACATTCAATTGTGATTAGCATTAGTTTAATTAGGTTGAGAGTCAGACTGATGCAATGGCATACCCAGAGCAAAATTCAATTTTCTTTCATTGTCACTCAGGAGTTTCAGATGTATGAGGAGCTTTGACTGATACCAGTTGAGGCAATGGCTTAATGTACTGAATTATTTATTTATTTATTCCACCCACCCTTCTCACCTTTTTTGGCTTTTTACTTAGGTAAAGGCATAATCTTAATTAAGGCTGAATTAGCAGCAGAATGGATTCCTGCAGGCTATTACACAGTTTGTGATATAAAGCAGCAAATAAACAAGCATGCTGCACACTATGTCTATAATTACTGTGCTCAGCTGTATAGCGTAGGTGAACTGGCTTTGCCTTCCCCACGCCTATTCTCTGCAGCCTCCCTACTTTGATGTGCTGTAACTCAGGATCTAGGAACCCTTCCAGTGTCCAGCTTCATCCTGAGGTGGGTGAGGAGGAACGGGCCATAAGGAGAAGGTTCGACACCCACATTTTTCTTTCTCACCTGGCACACTTATCCCTTGGGGCATGAGTCTTCAAGCATGGGGTCACTGGATGGCAGAAGGGAGTGTAAGGTAGTCTCACATGTAGTGCCTGGGACATGACAAGTCTGCAGGCTAGTGCCATGGCCCCTCAGCCGACCGCACTGATATGCTGTCAGTGAGCATCTCAGTGTTTCTTTTACTTTATATCATGTGATGAGCCATTCCTAACTGTTCCAAGGCTTGTCTTTCATTTAAAAGTTCACCATTTTGGGGGGGATATTATTCATGTTGCAGATGAAGGTGGAGAAAGGAACAGCTTCTTGATCAACTAATCACTTTTTTTTTTTGTCTTTGGCAAAGGGGGGCCTGAGCTTCCAGAGCAGACAGCATGGCTTACCTGTGGGGCAGCAAGCCCTGCCTTTTCTTTTTGCTGCTTCAACTGAGAGAAAGACCTGTCTGAATAGACTTCTAGGCATCCACAGTGTGGTTTCATCTTCTCACTTTGCAAATGACAGGTGATTCATCTCATGGGACTCAGTGAACACAACTCTAGCTGGAAGATCTTTCTCCCTGATGACCATTCTGGGTGGGAGCAAGTCTATGGGCTGGTGCCAATTACGAACTGCTAGCCAGCTGGGAGGATGACCCAGCCTGGCCTACAAGGACAGCATATGGCAGGAGAACATATGGCAGCTGTAGGTCCAAGAACCACGTCATTCTTCAGGGCGTCCCTTAGAAGTGTAGGCTCACGTACAAATACAAATGGCACGACTGCTTTTCCTCCTGAAAAATGGCAACTGCTTTGCTCTTGCAGCTTGTACACACATTCAGAGATGCTGTAAGACCAACACTCACTCCCTGCCTGAGGATTTTTTTCTCACTTGTTTGCCACATTGCGTATCTGTGGGAAACATTTTAATTGCTGGTTTGATCCTGACTTTTTTAAGTGGGACATATACCACACACATTCCAGCTGTAAAACAGTGTCTTGTGTCAAAATTCATGTACTGCATAGATTAAGACAACTGTTTGCAGGGATATGTTGCTTTACAAATAACAACATAGCTAGTTATAAAAGTGTCATTGTCTTAGAGCAAGTAGGCAAGTATTTTCAGGCTCTTTGACTTTTATTTTCGAGACTGACCCTATTTACCACTGGCGCTTCACATTCAAGAATTCCTAACCAAGTTCTTAAATAAGTAATTTTTATTTGCTGAGGTTGCTTATTTTGTTTTCCAAACTGAATTTTGACTGAAAATTGAAACCGTCTTCATCTAATAGGTGTTCAGCAAAAAGGAACTCTGAAATATTTTGAATCAGTTGTGTTTGGATTTGTGATAAATTAGATTATTTGCTTTCAAAACTAATTAAATGTAGAAGTCGAAGTTGAATTAAAGAGTCTACTGTCCTTTAAAATTTTCTATTACTGTCAACACTGTCCTGAAATACTCTGTACTTCCTAAATGCAGCCTGTGTACTGGAAAGTATTTCAGTATCCATAAATCTGTATTTCTCTTGAGAAGTTTAAAATGTGTTTCAAATGCAAATTAAAATAAACAAAACCATTAGCTCATGAGTTTTTGTTGATGGGACAGTTGTGGATTATTTTGATCTTTGGAGGCCAGGTGTAGTATCTCTTTCTCCAAATAATAAACGACATATTGAGCTGCACACTGGTAGCTAAACCACCAAACACTGTTATGCTTCACCAATCCTGAATACAGTAAATTGATTATTTCCAACATATTTGGAACTGGTGATTGTTCAGTTCACATGAGGTACTGAAGTTAACTATTTTTTTGCAATTTTCTCATTTCTTCAAGCTTTGTTCATTCCCAGTGCTTGTTGATGCACAATGTAATGAAATGCCAAAAATGGGTGTCCAAATGCTTTTTCAAATACTGCAATTAATCCTACATTCACACAAAATGTACTTGGTGTGCCATCTGTTACAACACATACAGTGTTTGATTTGTCGATATCAATTTCAGACTATCATTTGCCCTATTGCTTCACAGGTATCTTTACCCTTTGTTGTCCTCAGAAGTTTTAGCAACTTTACTAATTCTTCTCTCAGTTCAATGCCAGTTTTAGATGTTTTCACCTAAATGAATAGAATGCAATTCACTTTTAAGTTATTTTATAGGTAATTTCTAATTCATCAGTAATGCCTAATTCTTCTTCCAGCTGTATAACATATATTTGACACATTATCTAATCTTTTCTTTTGCTGTCGAAGTCTCCAGGTAATGAATTCACACAAAGTACAGTGTTTCCTTTATGCAATCACTATCAGATATGGTTTTCCATAGAAAGCGAAGCAGCCTGCCAGTTGATAGCTTCCTGAAACAATATTGTTGCTATTGCAAACCTCCACCATTGATATAGTGTTGTGGTAGAGGTATGGTATAACTGAATATGTTTGGTTCATGTTACAGATTAGTTCATTTGTTTTTCTTCTTCCATTCTGCCATCTAATGTGGAGATTAGGGAAAAAAAAAAAAAAAAGAGGGAAGGCAGTTAAGCCCACTATTTAAACTGGAGTTCTCAGTGACAACATTCCCGTTATCCACTTAACTTCACATATTCTTACCAACACCCACATCATGCTTTTTGCCCCTAGATATCAAAACACTTCAGAGAAGAGAGGGTTAACATCATTATTTTCACAAGCAGTATCACATGCCAGTGAAACAACCAGGACTGCTATAAGGCTGGTGGCAGCACTGCTAGCAGAAGCTAGATTTCCCATGTCCTGGCCTCATTCACTGGGACACATTGCCCTCCACAATGTCTGCAGCTCATCACTTAGGACCTATAGCAATGAATAGAAGGTCTACCGTTACAGTCTTCTCTGAATAGCCGTACTGTAACTCTGGAATAGCTTTGATGATGTAAAAGCTGGCTCGAATTTATATTCCTGCAACTGATGATATAATTCCAGCTGTCTCTTACATGGCCCAAACAGAAGCTGGAGACATTCTGGCATGAAAATCAATATTGATGAGCATAAGACAGCAAGAGTAGACCAGAATAAAGACTTTTTCTCTGATTTTTGTGGCTTTAAAAACATCTTGAGAAGGTAGGAGAGAGGGAGATTTTTTTTCTTTAGACAAGTAGCCTTTAGGCTAAATTCTTAAAGGTGAGAGTTTAGACAGCTATAGGAGAAGGTCTTGTTAAATGAACATAGTTCTTACTAATGAATGAGAGTTAAGAAGTATAATGATTACTTAGCTAACCATTTCTTGCAAGGCTCGCTCTCCTACTAGGCTGACTCACAACAGCAATCCACCAAGAAGGGTGCTACCTTGGGGACAATCACAATGAAATCATGTGATTTCTATGAACAATTTACTCTGTGGGAAAATCCCTATCTTGTAACTGCTGTTCGTTCCTGGAGCCTTGTTTACTTTTCTTTCCCACAGCAGGGGCAACTTTTTCCTCTCAATTACTTCACTAAAACTCTGCCTGTGAAAATGAAGAGAATGTGGCTTTAGAAGAGGAAATGGATGCTATTGCTCTGTAGTACTGAAAAGTGTTTCTGCACTGATTGAACTTTCTTTTCTTCCACTCTACCAATTTAGTTTTCACAACGATGTATGTATGGACTGATTCCTGGAGACTTTTGAGAAAGAAGAAAGGTAAACTAATTCAGCTGAGTTAATGCAGGACTGGGACAGTGCACATAGATTATTTCTGCTTAGATCAAACTTGTATTTTCCTCTCATTGAAACAAACAAAAATAATCTGAAAATTTCATCTGTCTCAAAACAGTCCATTCAGCTCATAATGAAACACTTTGAGTGCTCCTGAAAGAAAAGAAGAGCTAGATTCACAAAAGGAGGAAACAGCATCTGTTTTCTCAGGAGATCAGTCATTGGTGCACTAACCCCAGAATAAAGGAAATTCAAGTTTAAAACACTTCTCACCTCTCAAAGATTTTCCCTCACCTCTCCCATCCTCATGCCTTAACCACTATGTTTTAAGCAGTATGCAAACTATTTACAGAGGGGATGTATTTCACTTGCACTTCAGCAGGTAAGAGTGAACATCCCCTCTGTAAACTGTCGAGTGCAGTGATTTGGCTGCCTCCCTTAGACATGGGTTCCCTGGGCAGAGGGGAGATAACATCTGAGACTTGGGCTTTGCATGGGAATGCTAAGACTCTTGAGCTACTGCAGAAAAAAGAACAATGACAGCTCCTGCTCTACTGTCTATATTTGCTCTCCTCAGGTTTTTTTTCCCATTAAAACTGTCTGTCAGCCCCTTCTTAGAAAAAAATGAAGGCTGAAGATGCAGCAATACATCAGGAATCAAAAAGGGAGAGCAGAGTGCTTGTAAAGAAACTGCTGCAGAATGATGAAACAAGCCAGTCTACTCAGCACCAGATGTTCTCTCTCAGAGCCCAGTCAAATTAAAGAGGAGTGCATCTAACTCCTATCAAAACATTTTCCTGCAACCCCATTGTCACATTAGTGCATCATCTTAACTTCACTTTCCCCTAAAATGCTTAACTTAACTTTGCATCATTCCCTCATCTACAGTGGACCCTTTTTATTTTTATATTCTAAGTTTTCAGAATCAAGGCACTTGACTCTTCCTAATTTGGCAGAAAGTGAAGATATTTCATTTTCTTTCAGTACAGAAGCTACCAAAGGAGGGAAGGAAAAGCAAGTCAGAATTATTAACCTGGAAGTGATACAAATGGGCCACTAGATGTTAATGCAAAAAAAAAAGAAAGAAAGAAAAAGAAAAAGAAAAAAAGGTAGAGCAGAAAAAGCTTTAGCACCAAGGATTTGAGTTATTCTGTTTCCCAGATTAAGGTTCTGTATCACCAACAATAACCTTAAGAAAGGGAAAATTTAAAAATCCCAGGAGAATCACTGATAACTTCTAATTCTCAGCAAAATAAAGGAGAATCACACAACTGTTGCTATAACATGAGAACAACAGCAAATGCCAGAACTAACACATAACTATGAAGAATAAAAATCCTACTTATTTGCTGGAGATACAGAAAAACATACAGATAGAAATGAGTTAAACATGAACAATTTAGCAATCTTCCCATAAAATTTAGCAGAAACATTCAAACAGTTGCTGTATCATTATGCCTACTAGACACTGATATGCCACTGAGTCTGCATTGTGCAGAAAAAGAGGCTGTGGACACACGGGGGATTGTTCCAAAACATCCTTTCAGCACCTTGATAGAAGCTACCTCTGATGGGCACAAATATCAGTTCTGATGAGGGATCTCAGAGGGGATAAGTGAATCTCTCCAGAACTTCCCCTCTCCGATGCTGTGGCTTCCTAGGCTAAGCATTGCCCCTAGTGAGTATGTCAGTTCAATCAGCATAGGCTCATCTGTTCAGATTCAGATGCCTACATCCAAACTTTCATTTATATTTTCTTCACAGGCAACGATCAGCAACAGGCGCATTTTGGTAGAGCTCATCTCCTCCTAAGGCAGACATCTGCAGTAAGTCAGAACCGCCTGCTAGAAAAAAACATGTAGCTCTCTCAGATGGCTCTGCCAGACACAGCCATTGCACATAAGGTGTGATAAACTCTCTTCCAATATCTAACAAAGAGGACTGGGGATATTCCAGTGTGCCAGATCAAATGGCATTTTTTTCACTCTGGTTCCAGTCATATGGATAGACAACCATATTCTGCTAGCCAGTCCTTTTTCATCTCCTGACATTCTTTTATTATTCATTTAGATTTCTGTAATAATAAAAAGGCACATTGTTAATGAGCACTACAGCTGTGTGGACTATCTTGTATCTCCAGATGGTACTGCATTGACCTACCAAGAACTCTTGACCTCCAAGAGCAGGAAGGCTCTGTTGCCTACAGAAGTCTTGGTCATAAACAGTTTGTGCTGTCCAGGTTCTCTACTAGACTGCTTATAGGCCAGGCAGCACAATTATTAAGGACTTTCCAGAGTGAATAGCTTCAGTAATGTCAGAATTTTACCCAGTGTCTGGTGGACGCGGACTTTCCCGAGCTACCCAGTAAGATATATTCACATAGCTATAGAATTAGACTGGATATAGAAATGCATGTGTGTAACAATTTCCCATTGTATAGCACTTTCAGTGCTTAAGAGGTTTATTCAAATCCCTTCCCCCTCCCTTTTTTTTTGCAAAAGATCTCAATTACAATGGTGCAGAATATGGAATAGATGCAAAATATACTAATGCTTTTAGCTGAAGACAAAAGTGGTTTTTAAAAAACAAATTGTGGCAGGAAGCACTGACAACCATGCAATTTGAGCATTGTACAGGAGTGCCAGCAGCAGCAGTATAATTGTTTTTCCATTTTTTTGTTTGGTTCCCATGCTGGCTCACTGTGTTAATCTCCATATGACTTTTTTTCTGAACTCAAGTAAATAAAAGAAAAACAAGGCTCTGGATATACACATTGATTTCACTTGTTTCCTTGTCTAACTGCAAGAGGAGGATAGGTTATGGAGTGATACGTAATATACTGAAAGCTGATTCCAGGCTATTTTGCTACTACTTGCCAGGGAAGGGAAAAGAATGTCATTCACGGTTCTTTGGTTAGGAAAATAAGAACAAGTTCACAGTAACCATATTAAAAGAAAACATTGTTTTCCATCAGATAGATAGCCCAAATTTTGCTGAATACTGACATCATTTTCATTTTGAAAAACAGAGCATGCCTTTCCATTGCTTATGGTCACAGCAACTGAAATTTAGAGAAACTATAATATTTAACTATTTAGTTTGGTGCAGGGATAAGTGTATTTATTCATTTAGGCACCTCTTGTTTTCTATTTCTTCATTGCCGTCAACTTTTTTTCCAAGCCCTTTTCTCTGTCCTCTTACTTTGCATCAACTTCAAAATGAAATTAACTAATTTTTATCAGTTTAATTTTGGTATTCACACACTTCTTTCTTTTTCGTGATTCACAAGCACTTGCAGTTTAAAACCAGTCAGTCAATGGCAGTGTGGCTATGTCAACATGAATATCTCCTGATTCCACAGTCTTAGCCCTGAAATCAAGCTCCAGAAATGTGTGTCCAAATATTGCGTCTTACATTACATGTAGGCTATCTAGCCAACAGGTAATATTTCTAATACCAGCAATCTACTTTCCTTGACACTTATCTCTGGAACAGTAAATTATTGTCAAGTCCTAATGATTTTCTTTTAAAAACAGAAGAATTGAAGGTAATTAAAATAGCAAAATCTTAGAGAAAAATAATGACTGCAACATTTTCAAGAACATCAGTTCACCCTATGTAAAACTGTCCTACATGTGAGCGCTTTCTTTTGCTAGCTGCCCCAAAATCTCATTCATGAGGATGAAAATGGTGACTGGGGGAAAAGATTAATTTGCTAGTTGTCTTTGCTGACAGGAAACAAAACAGAAGTGGCTGTTTGCCTCACTGTTATATGAACAAAACTTGATAAAGAGATGTTCCTCATTAGGACTTCCCTGGTTATTTTGGGGTCCACGTGGAACTGTATGGCATGCCAGGTTTCTGATTTTGAATCCAGTATCCCTAGAAAGACAGAGCTTGAGCATTGGAGATAACCAAATAATTCTTCACATGTTGGCCATGAACCATTTTAATGATGGTATAAATATGGACTTTGAAGGCTGAAGCTGAAACTAACACAGAAATATTCAGAGAAATTTCCTGATCTGAGTAGCGAACACATCCAACTGGTCTTCTGAATAAAATTGTTTTGAGATCTATTAGACTTGAAACATGGGGACAGTATACTGACTTATTTTGAATTAAACTCAGATTCATTTCTGAATGAAGTTTGAAGCAAAAACATTGAAATACTTTGCCTAAACCCTTTTAACACTTAAATTTTTCTTGCTCTCTTTGATTGCATTTTATTGTTTTGTGAGGAGTTTGCAAATAGCTTTCATTGTTTCATATGTGAATTTTGATGACCATAAAACGTGATGGAGGACGTAGAAGAGTCTCTCATGAGGATTCTGAAGACAGTCTTTGGACCCTACAGGATTTCTTTTGTTTAGTCCACTGCTTGCTTAAAGAAATTTTGTTTTTAAAAGGCACTGTGCCAGTGGAGATGGTCTCAATAAAAAGCATAAATAAATCAACTGTAAAAACATCTCTCATATATGAGTCATTATAAACAGGCACCTGTCAGTGTAAGGTTGTGCTGCCGTCAGTTAGGATGCAGAGGCTGCAGCTCACCATCTGAATACATGAAACTCGTAAATTCAACACAAGCCAACTCCTATTAAATATTTTACAATTTTTACAATGATAGCATTTGAGTTAAGCAACTGTTCAGATAGCCAGATTTTAAATTCGTCTTGCAATACTTACAAATGTCTGTCTCAAAGACAGACTTTTAACACTGTTGTATCTTTTTTCTTTAAATTTGGATAACTGAACAGTTTTAGGGGCTGTTTTTGAATGCAGAGCTGCATTTCATTTCCTGTCTCAACACCATGCTGGTGAGATGCTGTTCCATTCCCAGTTAGAGACACTATTGGTCACAAGCATATCCCAGAGTATGTGAAACTTCTTAAAGCAAGAAGCTGAAATTTGCTAGACAGGCAATGAAAACAGACTTCCCTCATGCCCTCCAAGTCAAAATGAATGTGCAAGAATAAAACACTCATTCTTAACCTCTCCATCCTTTGGACCTATGTTCTTGAAATCATGGGATTAGATATGGTCTGGTAGTTAAAGCAATGACCTGGGCATCAGAGTCAACTTACCTTTCTGCACCAAGCTCTATCATAAATGTTAGTTTGATGTTGGGCCAGACTGCCTTGGTGGGTCGCACCCTGCTCTTTACACAGAAGAGTTGGAAAGGATCAATGGCGATTGTAAGAGTGCTTTGTCCATGCAGCAGTAAAGACATGTAAAGCCTGGCATACTGGATCACATCCAAGGCCCATCTAATCAAGTGTTTTGTTTCTGATCAGTAGCAGGTGGTCAGGAAAAGAATATAGGAAACCAGGAAAGTAAGTACAGAGTGATCATTTCCCTCTCATAACTTTCAAGCTGGTGGTGAACCACAAACTTCCTGCACCACAGGCTATAACCTGACAATTTATAAACATTGATAAACTTCTCCTTTATTAGTTTTCCTTTTGAATTATTCCTACTTTGATTTCCACAATAACTATTGGACAATAGTTTCATACACTAAGTTAAAAAGTGCTGCCTTTTGTTTGTTTTAAAATCTCTATCTGATATTGTGTCTGCATTGTGAGAAATCCAGAGTAATCCACCCCATTTCTGATGGTATGAATCGCTCATTCTCCACTCTGTTGTATCTTTTCCCAGATGGAAATCCTAGTCTCGGGTTTGGAAGGTAGTCCGTGCCTGTGATATTTCTGATGCCCTTCTCTCACGATTGTCCTGTCTGTGATGGACTGACCAGAACTGCAAACAGTAATCAAGAGGTGAGCACATCAGTAGTTTACAGAGCAGTGAAATGATGGTTTCTGTCTTGTTCTCAGTTCCTTTCCTAGTAATTGCTACCTTTTTGTCTGCCTTCTGAGTACTCAGGTATTGGAAGTCATGAACTAGTCACTGCAGCTGTCTTTCACATGAGATCACTTGTCTAAAGGTTGCAGTATCTTCATACTGAAGAACAGACTGGGAGAAACCAGAGAAATTTAGAGTACATAGACCTAGGGAATTAGAAGTTAACAGAGCTATCCTGTGAGTCTTCAAATAAGGGAAGGGTGGATCTATGATACTCACTAAAAATTTTTTACTGTAAAGGTATAATGCCATTATCAGTTTTAGGTGGAATTTATCTCCTCAGATATAAAGGTTGCATACTGGGGCAAACAAACAGAGACCTAATAGGAAAACAGTTCAGAGTGATCTCCTCCCAGGTAGATGCAACTTGGCAAATCCTGCAGATCTGGCATGTACCATACCATGTGCAAATGGTTGATGGACCAAGATCATTTCTGTCCCAGTGTCATAAAGAATCCTTCATTGCTGATAAAGCAGAGAATATGCTTAATGAAGTAGATGCCACAAGCTGACAGGAGTATTGGTAATGAATAGAGAGAAAATGGAACAATCATAGGCAGAATTGGCAAGGAGAAGACTGGCTATTAGGCAGAGGGAAATAGAGTGTAGCTAAGCATCCACTTTGGCCAGCTGGTGAAAACAGAAATGGAGCACAAGGAAGTAGTAAAATGAAAAGCTCAGGCAGGCCAGAGTTTGTTGTAGAAATTCAGCTTACTCTTGAAGGAATAGATATTAAAAAAAAAAAAGCTCAGTCCTGCCAAAACTGCACATTACTGGTAAGATGGTGAGACAAAGAAACTCCTTTGGCCCAAATTCTGTAAGCAAGAGAAGAGAAGTGAGTTTCTCTAGGAAGAGAAACCAGATAGCAAAGGAAAAACACAATGCATGAGGAAGAAAGAAGTGAATTAATTTTCCCTGCCTTCTCCTATTTTTTTACAAAAAAAAGGGCCTGTATTCTCACTGTTTTGCATTTTATCGTCACTTACAAAAAGTGTATTTAAAGTTCTGCTGAACAAATAGCAATCTATATCAGCATAAGCAGCCATGTATTTAAGAAATTATTATATTTCCCTTTTCCATACAAAGCACCAGTCCTTCCCTCCAACATGCTTTTCTTCCCAGAAAGTCCAGTAGCCTGTTATCAAAATCACCAAAAACTGAGGCAATTGTAAATTTCAGATTTTTCAGCATTTTTCTGTAATGAGAAGCTCTGTCAAAACTGATGGAAGCCTTGTTCAGCTAAGGATGAGAATATTTCACAACCACGAACTCTTCCTAATTCTTGGAAGAGAAGACTAGTTCTTTGGGAACGATGTTTGCTTGGCTTGTGGGATTTCCTCATTTAACTTTATAAAAATATGCCTCATATTGATTTGTGTTATTTGACTAAAGGAATCTGCGTGCTCTAATCTTGTTTGTTACCAATTTGAAGGGATGGGGTGGGGTATGTGTGTGTAGATGCATGAAACAAAATGGATTATGAATTTGAAAATTGCCAATTATGTTGCATCACACAGCTCAGAGCACTGGCACAATGATGAACCACAATCCAGATTTTTCAGCTTAAATGGCTTTACATTCAAGCAAGCAAATTAACCATAAAATAAGGGGGGGGGGGGGGGACGACAAAATATCCCAAGAAAGAATAAACTGCAGATAATAAGCACCAATCTGGTGTTGAATGCAGCCCAAGATACCAATTGTTTTAAGTCACGACAAAGACAGCTGAATGCTCATCTTGTGGATATAGAGCATGGATGATTGCTTGCCATGAGTATCTTCTCTCACAAATAACAGTTTTTTCGCTCTTAATTTTCTGCTAAATTGGAAGCTAACTGCTTCCCACATTGTCGTCGGAGCACCTGCAGCTGTGCTGGATTTCTGCGCACCATTTCTTTTAGGTAAAACAGCACTCCACTTCCTTGAGCTCATCATTATGTTTATGTCTTCCTTTCATTGCACTGCCGCACTAATGATTCAGGCAGGCTGGTCAGTCATTAAGTGACAAGCAAATGATACCATATGCAACGTGTGACTAATCGGTCTGAACAAATGAAATCACAGACTTGCTTTTCCCATCATTCATTTCACAAACAGTAGCAATGTGGTGCACAGCAGGTAGTTCAGTTAAAACCAGCCTTGTAAAACAAATTTCCTGCAGCCGTTTAACTGTGCTGTGATGGATTCGATGCTTTAGCTAGCAGACGGTGCCCAGGGGAACTAAGGATGGTTTGGGCAAAGGGAAGTAGGGAGGAGGAGAAATGCTCCATACATACATTACAGTAATTAAAGGCTAAGTTATCTTATTGGTTTGGGCATTTTGTTTGTATGGATCTCAGAAATGATTAGTGGATCACCAAGCCCAAAACATACATAACATACACAATGCTCATCAAGAGAAATACACAGCTCTTTAAATACAGTTCCCCAAATATGCACATTTTATGAAGATCTAAGCAAAATTATCTCTGATAGCTATAGTGGGAAGATGTACACATGCAAAAGTAGATACCTAAATCTCTCCTTTCTGTGTGCCCAAAATGCCATTCACTTGTTTTAAGAAAATATTTTTCCCAGTAAGGAGCAAAAACAAATACTAGTAATAAAAATTAGTATAAAAATTATTTGCTTATGTCCAGTAAAGTCAAAGCAACAAAAATAATTTCATCTACTATCACTAGAATTTTGTTAATATTAGGTAAAGTCCTGAGGAGCTAAAGCCACTTCCTGACTTGTTAGTTATCTGTTTTACTTTTGTCATGGTTGTATAAAAGCTCAGAGCTACACACAGCTGGTATCTCATTGATAAGGTAACAAAAAGGACCTTTGAGTTTATTATATTAACTTCTTCAGCATAGGCATAAAGGACCCTCTGTCCTAGAAGAACATTCCCTTTCCTCAGTGTTTTACTCAAAACTGTTCTTTGAAGCTGAAAGAACTACAAGAATAAAAATAAATCAAACCAGCGTAATTTTTTAAACATAAGTAAGCAGAGAAAATCTAAAGTCATAGTGAACACTTTCACACAACCCAAATCAAGATTTTGAGAAGTTACAGTCATAGTTAATGAAGAGACACAGAAAGAATTTCTTCAACTGCTAATGTATCAATGTTAGGAGTCTAGACAGGAAAGAATTAGAATCATTCATCTACCAGCATAAATGTCAGCCCATAGCTATTTCTTAAAGCTAGTGGAAATATTTGCATAATTAGAATCTAAAAATCAATTGTTAACGAGGATCAAAGAGGCAAAGGGTATCCCGTTTTGACCCTTTATGTCGAAATGGCTTTATGAGTTTCTGAATCATTGACAATTCAGAGACAGAGGATCATGAATACTTACAGATCCATTTTCTAACAGATAAAAACACAAACAGGAGCAGGTTGTATTTTTTGCAAATCCTAGTAGATGACCATCTTCCACAGCATCCTTCTGTTGCAAAGAAAGCACAGTGTTACAACCATGGATACTGAGTAGTTGGGGTGGTTTGTGAAATAGGTACAGGCAAGTAATTTGCTTTTCAATACAACCAAACATGCAGTTTGAATCCAGAAACAAAGTACGCAATATATCTTTACTGAATGGGATCCGCTGCTGCCAAACACTGACTTAGGGCAAAAATTTGGAGTCCTGGTGAACAGGCAAGATGTACATGACCTCTCAGCATAACACCATTGCCAAAAGGCTGATGTGACCTTTGTATGTATCAAGAAAGGACTGTCACGTAACTGCAGAGAAGTAATCTGTTTTTCTTACTGAAATGCTACCTACAGTTCTGCTTCCCAGAATTCAAAATCTGCACTGACATATTTGGAGAGGTCAAAAAGTGCCCTACAGTCAAATTTGCCTTACAGTTAAGCAGTTAAACAGTCAAGAGAGCACAGTTTAAATATCCAAAGATCAAGTCAGATTAAAAACTAATGTGTTATTTGACAAAACTTTGAAATACCTATATGAGCACTACAAAAACAGCCAGAATGGATGAGATAAAGGTCCATTCAGCCAAAGCCTTTTTCCAACAGCACCAGAAGTGCATACTTCAGGAAAAGAGTATAAGGACAGAGCAAAGAGGTACAGTATTCCTGTCTAATACTCTCCCAGCCCCAAACATTTTTACTTCAGGGACTTCCTGAGCCTTGTGTGGCTTCTATGCATTTAACAATCATTTATAGATTTCTCTTCCATAAACTTGTCCAGCCTCCTGCAGCACTATAATAATATAGGGTTTTCCAAACTAGCAACCAAAGATGATAATAAGATGTAAAAGTTGGAAGTGGAAGCGCTACACATTTAGATTTAGATTTAGTATCACTAACAAATCTTATATCAATTTGACTGATTTTCCGTAAAAATTTGCTGTAGTTCAAAGGGCAACTGATATGGCATGTGTTCCAGATGCCAGATAAAATGGTCACAAAATCCAGCCAATGGCCTTTAATCCATTATTTCTACAGTGATGAGATACCTTGCCATCATTCTAAAGAAATTAAAAGTACCTTGCCTTCAGCAGCATACATTACTACAGACCTAAGCGTAGCAAAGGAACCATTTGTTTATATGATATGGTGTTAGTATAACATCACTAGTCCCCACAGGAGCTAAAGATTTATTGATCAGGTCCTTTTTATTAATATCATCCTGGAACTACAACTTCCACATGCCACATATGTAGTGTTTTCTCAGTAGTGTGGAAGGCTGTAGTTTGCAAAGATGCCCTTTAGGAATTAAACATTCCTGCAACACATTTTTTTCCTCAGGTGGCTGTTCTTTGTTTAAGTCACTGCAATAGTGAGGAAAACATATATTGACTGTTTCCACCACAAGATTTTTTTCCCCGTAGTATGAGCTTCGGAGGAAGTTGCAGAACACATTAACAATCTATCTGTTCCCTATCTTGCAGCTCTACGGAATATTTTAAATCTCTTACAGAGTTAAAGAAGAGGGAATTATAAAGTGGGACAACACATGGTCAAAGTAAAAAAAAATCCTTCCTAGCTATTGCAAACTAAAAATCAATGCAAAGATATTTCCTAGTGACTTTTGTTTCTGTCTCTCTTTTCTTTTAAATACTGCCATTAAAAAAAAAGAATTACAAAGGAAGATGCCCCCCATGGTTTTCTGTCAGATACTATCTTATTTGTATATACTTTTTGTGGTTTAATTACTCCCTTTGTTGTTTTTTTCCTTTGGTTAAAGAACAAGTCTCCAGATTGCTCTGTGATCTTTGTATCTATGCAGATTAGATTTGGAAATTAAGGAAACTTGCATCAGCTACATAATTAACTACATAGAGAGGTCTGCCACACTTTTTTGTTTTATTATTGCTAACAAACACATAAAACATGGTACATTTTGGGTTTATAGGGTTTCAGTTTAAAGAAATATTTTCTGGGAATGCCCTACTAAAATCAAGTTGTGTAAGTAATAAATTACAGTTTCAATAGAAAAGCTTTCAACCTTTCCAGTCTCGCGTCTCCTGACCATTTGGCATTATGCCTTCAGCCCTTTCAGCTGCTTTAATGAAATATATAACTATTATTACTTATGATTGGAATGTGCGGTATAAAACTGAGGCATTCTCTAGCTTGAAAAGGTTATGAGTGAGAGGATGAAAAGATATATAACAGGCTGATACACCTGGGACTAGGAATGTCAGGTTTCTTGTCTTGTAACTGTTATGAATTCTCAAACTGCAGCCTCCACAGAGGTTTTTAGGGAGGATTTGAATGCAGAGCAGCTATGGTACATTTTGTCATAGAGTTACTAATGGACTAATCCTGCTAAGAGCTAAAAGGGGAAGTCACAGGTTATTTAAGTCACCTCTCCTAATGTATGCTCTTTATTTACATGAAGAGACTTAAGTTTGAAAATTATCCTGGGCAACACAGAAAGCTTCTCCTTTTATGGTGATTTGAACAGGAAACTTGGCATATGCCTCTATCCAGCCAGAAAAAGTGCTTGGGTGAAATGGTGTCTTCCCCAAAATGAGTATAAACAGGACGTTAGCAATCATGAGAAGGCTATTACAAACATTGTCCCAAAATTCTCTGCAGAAATGGAGATGTAAAACTCAGTTATTCCTAATGGATCGGATGTAAAACTTACTCCTAATCCTTTGCCCACTTTGGTCAAAAATGGTATAGGATACTACCTGGGTCTGTACAAAGGAAGTGGAGATTTCCAGGCCAGCAGCACCTAAATATGAGCCTGTAGCTATCCAGCACAGCCTGACTTCATTTACTTTTCCCACTGTGAAAGAAGTACTCATTTTGCTCTGCTCACACTCTGATTTGGTGCTATTTCACCAAATAGCTATTGAAAAGCTGACCTTTTATACCAGAGCTCAGAAGTGCCAGCTGTTTGTGTGAAGACAACGCAGCCACCAGTGACAGTCCAAATTCTCCTTCAAGAAACCCCTCAAGTACCTCACACAATCTCAAAAGGGAAATGCAGAAATATTTTAGCACAGACTCACACCTCAGCCAGTTTCTGCCTTCTGTCCAAAGTACAGCTCAGATTTCTTCCACTCTCTCGCCATGCCAAATGTTTCATCATATTTCCACACCACCAAAAAAAACCCCAATGCTATACCCAAGAGATAAGCTTTCATCCCGACTGCCATATGAGAAGGAGAAAAAAAGGAATGGATCCACTAATTAAGTGTATTTGCATTTCCATGAGGGTTATGCAGAGCTTTATCATTTCATAATTTCCATGTGTAGCACCAGTAACTACATGAATTTTGAAAGCCTCAGAACACGATTTTAGAAATTAATAAAAATTAATTTTTAAATCCATTTGTGTTTATTTTCTGTCTTAAAAACTGCCCCTTGGTTTGCAGTTTTATTGGGAAAGTACCAAGACTTAAAGTGCATGTGTGGTCTTTTTAGTCTTAAAGACAACTTCAAATGTATATATAAAATGCTTTCTGCTGGTTGTTTAGCAGAAGATCAAGTTCCCTTTCCATCCCACATCCCACTACTTCGCATTCTCCTCAGTCTTTCCTCAGGACTTCTGTTTTCCTTAAACTCTTCTTGCACTACTAATGGCAATCCCCCCCATTTTACCCCAGTATTTTCTTCATTCAGTAGACCACGAGCAGTTCTTCAAATGGTTGTCACATGTTGATGTCTCCTCAGGATCCTGGTAGGCTCCTAACTCATTTTAGCCTGGTTTTCTGAAGAAAGGAGACTAACGTAACCATATAATCTATCTACCCCTCCGTCCTCCAACACTAACTCATGAATTCTTCAGCTAGCAAGACTTGATTTTTGACGTATTCATTTCTTATATATTTACTGAAAAGTTGTAGCAGGAGAGAAGGGAGACACCCAAGTTAGCCTCTTGCCTTTTCCCCTGAAAAACTGGAGTAGACTGTCCTCTGTCCACTTCACCCTATCAGTAGACCAGCCAGGCAGCACATGAGTATCTTGGGACCAGCTGTGATGCACATAGCCTTTCGGTCATCAGAGGAAGGAGCTGAGAGTACTGAAAGCTTGAGGAGACTGACGGAGGGAGAATAAGGGACAACAGAGTGGAAAGACGTGGAGAATGAATGAGATACGGGATGAAGAAGCAGGCTCTATTGTAGTGGGCTTGCAGGGATAGAAAGCATAGAAATTAACATAGAAATTGCCAATTTAATTAACTGAAAAACAGGTTTCACTGTTCACAGAACAATATGTTTAACAAAGAAATGAGTATTCAGCATCTCAATTTTTTATAATGGTGCATTGGGGGAAAAGGGAAAGCATGTTTTTTTTACGAAAGAAATCGTATTTTGCTAATGCAAACCTGACTTTGGCCTTGTTGGCAACATTGAAATTTGCAGCCATATTTATTAAGGAAATTATGTCCACATGCAGGTAAAAGGTAGTGTTATTGCCTAGCTTTAACCACAGTATTCAATATCGTTGCTGTTTTGTTAAAATAAAATCACTGGAAGCAGGAATAAGAAAATGATCCGAAAATTTTTTAAAAACTGTTGAAAGTGCTTGAGATCCTGATGGGCTCCCACAGAATATCTTGAAATCTCTGCACAAAGCTGTTGTTTCAGGGAGGTGTGATAGGCAGCACCATGCAAATGAAGAAGGAAAAGAAAAAAAATCAGTGGGAGCAAAACAAGCACACTAGCCCAAGGCCCCGCTTCCCCTAAAGCAGGGGAAGGGCACCCGGACAGCTGCCCAACCAGCTCAGCGTATAGCTCAGGCGTACGAGATAAACAGAGCCCCACTGAGTAATTCAGGGCAGAAAGCACTCGCATTTGTCACTGCTCAAAGCAGCAGTTAATCCCAGTAATTTTAACTCTCTGATGTGCTAGTAAATAATCATCTAATTTGTGGAACTGATAGTCTTCTTCAGCAAACTTGCTATGCTATGTAAAAGATTAGTTTGGGGCACATTAAGAGAAGAGAGCACTTGTTTAATTTGATCCTTTTGTCCTTTACATGTGTAAATATAGATCACACAGTGGTGTGAAATTCAGAACTGAAATTCAGGTTTTTGTATCAAATCATCTAGTCGATAAAATTCAATTGTCTCTATTTAAAAAATAATTTAACCTAAACAGTGCTACCTCTTCCTACTGCCAGGGTATGACATTTGTAGAGCAGTAGGTGGTTGGATCTGAAGCATGTAGTAACATCTGTGCTGTATTAAATACAGAACATAAGTTAGGAGAAGCTGGTCAGTTTTGAGTGTTGTCTACAAACACGGCTCTGCACGTTGCATGGAAGCGGGCAAAGGGTCTGACACGCTACTCCAAAAGGAGAATTCCCTCCAAAAATTAGAGAGTGTAGCAAGGCATTGTTTTTCATCTCCTTCCCCTGAGAAAATTTATTCTCGCCCCTGTCCCCTAAAAAGAAATACCCTCTCTTTTTTTCCTCTCCTGACACCCTTTAATTAATACCCTTTTTTCAGTGACACTGTGCCACGGGTTGCTTACATGACTGGATTCCTGCCCCTGCAGCGCTCTCGGCACCCTGCGGAGCGCGAACAAAAAGCCCCGGAGCCTGACCCAGCTGCTCCCCGTGGCTCCCTGGCCCTTTCTTCACTGAGATGAGCGAGGTACCAGCGCCCGCGTGTGCTGCGTTAGGAGAGGGAAGAGACACACGTCGACGCATAAATACAGAGTGTGTCCGAGGCGAACTGCAGAACATGGTGGACACTGCGTGGCTCTAAAAGGGATTTTCTCCCTGGCCACAAGGTGACTTGGAGCTCCTCCGCGGTGTTCCTCAAAGAGGGCAACTGCCTCCCCCACCCCAAAACAAAACAAAACAGAAAGTGCTAGAAAAGCCGGGAAGCTGCAGCTCGTCCCGAGGCGGCGGCTCAGCCAGGGATGTGAGCGGCAAGGGGTCGCTGCGGACGGCCCCAAGGCCCCGTGCGCAGGGGGCCGGCGGCACGGGCCCTCGCCGAGGCTGCGCACAGCCCCACCGCCGCTGCGCGCCAGGAGCACCGCGGGGCCTCGATCGCCAGCTCTGAGACATGGCCGGAGCCTCTCCCAGCCGGCAGTGGGGCCTCCGAGAGCTTGGGAAGCTTCTCATGGAGAAGATAAGCAAGACCTGCTGTAAACTCTTACCTCAACCCTCAGCGAAAGAGCCAAATGGTGGTTTTGGCACCTGCGAGTGCCGCCGAAAGGCACCCAGGCACGACGGCAAGCAGAGCCGGGGTGGGAGCAGAGCTTCCCTTTGGGAAAGCGACCGCTTTGCCAGGTAACCCCGCAGCGCCTCCCTCGCCTCCCCAGCCCCACGGCCTGGTGCCGGGCAGCGCGGTGGCTGCAGCCGCGGCCCGGCCTGCGGCCTCGCCGGCCCCCCTCGCGCCTGCCTGGCCATGCACGTCTGCCACCCAGCGTCTTCAGCCTCCGAGGCCATGAGCTGGCAGACATGCCATACTATCACAACTATTAAGTGCTGTTAAAATAGTGTTTTCTTCTCCATTTTCTTTCCGCTGAATCCTCATTGTACCTGGCACCCTCAGGGGAGTGCAGGTCACAGAGGCAGAGGCAAAACCCAGCTAATTCCACCAGACGAGTGGAGACACTCGTTTAACCTTGGAAATAATGGAGCAGTTTCTTTAAGCATTCTGATATATATGAATAGTTTTATTAAATAGCTTACATTTTGACTGTGTAAGCCTGACAGTTTTAGAAGGATTATGTAGCAGGTAAACAGAAAAAAAATCGGAACGAGCAGTGCCATAGGCAGTCGAGTTACATTGAAAAAAATCCTGAGTATATATGATAGAGACCAGAGCTTGAGTTGCTGATTTAGCCCACTTTAAAAAAAAAAAAAAAAAAAGCAAGTGCTGACTACCCTGGATAAAGTTGTACACACTGGGGTCTGAACTTTATGGTGGTGAAAGAAATTGCATTAACAGAGCAGAGCTTCCACTACCGTCCGGATGCCTACTGAGGCTGTTTGGTAGAAGAGCTGCATTACGACAGGTGTGTGCACAGGATTATACAAAGTGCATTCCCATTATACAACCACTGTATATTATAAATATAGAGAGAGTATAATGTATACATTATATAATGCTATATGTGTATATATTATATTTATTATATAATATGTATTTTATATATTATACTTATATATATATACACAATGTACAGTTATACTATGTATATATAATACAAATATATATGGGGTGCATTCACCCTGTCACATTCTGTAGGTAGCTGCTTAAGTACTAAACCCTTGGTTTAATCTCATGCTAGCACATAACTACTGTGCAGAATGCAAAGGAATATGGTTAATTTTCCACTCAGTCAGATCTTTTCATGTTCCTTGCAGTAACACAGCAAAGTTAAGGACTATCATGATGCCTTTCAGGAAAACAGAAGCCATAAAGGACCTATTTTAGGATGCAGTACTGCAGCTGAAGAGCTGATCTATAGCAAAGACTCTGGGCTGAGGCTCAGGATGTAGCTGTTCAGCTACTAAATCTGTGATATGCTGTAAGGGTGCTTTGAGACACATCAGTTAAGGCTCGTGCAAATAAAAGGCTCAGATGCTTAAAAGTCAGGTCTTGAATCCAGAGTCTATGCTGGTTGTCACCTTGGCTTCCTATGCAGTGTTCTGGGAGTGTCAGGCACTGCAAAATGTCAGCTCCAGAAAAATGTACACACTGACCAGTGAGTAAATCAGAATTAGCTAGGAAGATACATGTCTCAAACACTGTTCCTGCAGGTCTCAGGCAAGGCCATCACACACTCGCGCTGTACTAAAGAGTCAGTGCCACTGCCATCACAAATTCCCATCAGCACCTTGAGACTCTAGTGGCCAGAGGAACAAAACAGGAGATTTGGGTTGTATTTCCTCCTCAACAGGAAGGAGGTTAGAGTCATATCTCCCACCTCCTTGCAGCTTGCCTGACCCTTGGGCTGAGTGGGGCCACTTCCCCTGCCACTTCCCTTGATGTCACATAGAAAGCAGCACAAGTTCTGCTTAGCCAGGAAGAAAGAGAGCAAGAGCTTTGACTTTGTGGTCCAAGTCCCTGGGCACCAGCTGGGGCTTTGGAGTCCTGGAGTCTCAATCTCATGTCCATGGGACTTCATGCATCTTAGCTTGGAGTCACCGAATAAATACAGGAACCACTCGGAGCACAGGGACCAAAACCCAGGCTCCCCTTGGCACCTCCCACCACACAACGAAATGCCTTTTGAGGATGCAGAGTCTGGCTCCCTCTTGTGCTCTGTCCTTTTAACAAATTAATCTAGTAAATAGCATATAGTGGAATAACTTTAACAGGTGGGCTAGAAATGCCTCTAGCGTAGGGCTGGGGCCCTCTTGTATGCTGTGAGCTTCACATCATTCAGCTTAACTTGCTTAACCACTCGTTTGGATAAGCATGCTTTTGAATAGAAAGAAAGCCAAATAGGAAAGCCAAAAGGGCTTTAACTTCTTTTTTTTTTTTTTTTTTTTTTTTAACAGAAGACTTCCCATTACGGCCAGGCTGCAGCTTGTGAGCTGTTAATCTGGGATGCATTTGTGCAGCTGGTGGGGAAGCCACCTCTGTAGCGATGTTTGCTTCAGTTGTTGCACGAACCGCTCTCTGCCAACATATAGGTTAGAAATCTCCAAGGACGCAAGCCTAAATGATTGATAAGACATGACATTTCTACTGTTTTACAGAAGGTGTCATTGTTGCGCTGTTCCATTTGACAAATTTCTCACGCAAGTGTTCAGCACTAAATGCAGTGAGTCACATCAGAAAATGAATCTTCTTTCTTTTCATTCAGCTACAGTCTATACCATATTAAGCTCAACATTAAATGTTTCCTCTCACAGAATTTGATTTTATTTACAGACAAACATTACGGGGTACTTCTCCACTTCTTTTCCTTCTAAAGAAGATTAATCAAGTGTGTGTAATCTCACAGAATGTAGCTTTAGCTTGTTGACAATAACAAGAAATCTGCTTTAACCAGGTGCCAATAAAAAGTGTGTTGGAATCAGTTTGACATTCATTATAGCATCTGTTATCAGCAGTCTTTTGCCAAGTCCAGCACCTCAATACTTGAGAGCACTTTGATTGAGACATGCACACAGGGAATACAAAGGCTCCTGAGAAAACATGCAGTCACATGAGTGTGTCTAGCAACCATCAGGAACATGCTGGCTATCTCTATTCACAGACGTCAAACCAGTTAATCACAAATACCCCAAATATCTTTCCTCTCTGAAGAATGCCCTATCTCTGGATTACAGAATTTGAGCAGGGAAAATGTTAACTTATAAAAATAATGAGAGCCTAAAGTATCTTCTGCATTCACTGGGTTGCCTTGGCTGCCAAATGCTAGTGTCCTACTATAACTGGTTTAATTGCCATGGCCCAAAGTCATCCCTGCCACCAGTGTTGCTATGGTGATATTTGATATGAAACATTTGTTCCAGCACTTTTGCTTCAGGCAAACTAAATTTTAGATGATGCCACTTCCCCAGATCAAATTCTGCCATAGGTGCTTGCCTCACCACACACACAAATGATTTTGACTCTCCATGTGTTTTCAGCAAAGCAACTGAGAAGCAAGACATAGAAACGAGAGCAGAAAGAGGTGAAGACCACCTTCCCTGGGGAGAAATGAGTCATTTAATGCCAAATCCTTAGTACTGAGTGGAGAAAGAAAAAAGTTTGTTCACGTTGCCTAAGATCACTCTTTGCTCATTTGCACCCAGATTAGGGAAATAGTAGACACTGATCCTCGTAGTTTTCAGATGTGGAACATATCTGAGCTCTTTCCGGGATCAGAAGTATGCATCTATACTTTCTGAGCGTGTTTATAATATCGTGTGGCTCTCCCATATGAGAGTGGGCTGAGTAATAAAAGACGATCATCCCTTTCTGGAACTATTTTGACTAGGTGGGAGCAGCTGAAATGCATTTCCAGTTCCCAGCTATTGGGAAACTTCAGCATCAAAATAGAAAGTCCTCGCTTAAGCACAGTAGCCCCTAGATGGCACTGTAAGATTCCTGTTCCACTCCTCAATACTGAAAGCTAGTTTAGAGGGGATTTTTCCCCTGCCTTTTACACAAAAGAGTGGGGAAAAAAGCGCTACCCAAATGTCGGTTCATGTTACTTCAGCTCACTTCCATGGCTTATTCTTGAAATCAAGGCAGGAAACTCGATCTGATTCCCTCCCAACCTACTCCGGCTAGAAATATCTTTTTATTGATTAAAAGCCAATCCAATATGTCTCTGTAGTTAAGTACACTCGTACTATTTGTGTAACAGCAGTTCTGCCTCACATTGGTGACCATTCTGTTATACTCAAGTTGTCTTGCCTTGCAACACAATAACACAATATTTAGGAAGTCTGTGGCTCCTTACTTTTGGGAATCCTAAATCACTTTGCCTACACTCCTTAAGTGAGCTTCAGAAAAGATGCTGTAAGGTAGCAAGCATTGGTCTTTGCAATGAAAAATATCCAGAACAGAGATAAGACTGATGCTGAGCTTCTGCTCCCCTGAGCCGCTGTCCTCTCCATACTACAGCTGAGGGAGAAACAAGCAAGCAAGCAAGCAAAACAATAAGTATTTTAAATGCTGGTGATGTTTTGTTGGTAGTAATCAGTTAGGAATTGGACAGCAACAACGTCAAGATACCAGTGTCATATACAGATCTCACAAATTATCAGTCTCCTGTGTAAGACACTAAGACAATTCAGCCTTTTTGCACACCGTGCAAAATGGGAAAAAGGCAGGAGGAAAGGACCACTATGCGGAACCAAGGGACATCAGTGGAAATGCCCTGCCTGCAGTGACACAAGCAAGTGGTCAAAGCGGGAACTAGATTATGACCCCAGATCAATGCCTTGCTAACACCACCAGATATTAAATGACCAGGAGGGAAAGCAAGGTGTACTAATGGTACTTTGCTCAAATGTGCCCACATGACGAGTCTTATGACCCACAAAATTTCCGCCAGGCAAGTGCAATGCATCACCGTCCGAGAGCTGGCTTCCCGACAGCAGCAGAGCACTGAGGGGCTGAGGAGCAGCACTGCGCCCTCTGCGGAGGCCCTTTGATTCAGCTCTCCTCTGAGTTCCTTCACAGGCATATAATTATTTCTGAGGCTTTTACTCCTCTTTCACACTTGGCCAAAAGCATCCAAAGTAACTAGAAAGCTACTGGGGGACTAGACAGGGCAATCAAATGAGCCACTTTTCTTTAGAAATGAGGTTAAAAATGCTTCTTCTCTCCCCTCAATTTTATCAGCAGCAAATTCTTGCTCCTACAAGTACTGCCTTTTACTCCAGATGTGATTGATGGCATAAAGGAGAACAACGCTCAAAAGCAGAATTTAGTCTCACAGTTCCCTCTTCTGCCTGTCAGCTGATGGTGCAATAATGTACACAAGGCAGGACATGATTTCAGAGGTGCTTTTACCTGTTTATTTGGTCACTGTGTGCTCTCACTGGCATTGAACATGAGATCTGGCAAGTTAGGAATACGGAAGTAGCCCCCATTTTTTTAACAAAGGGATTTATAGCAAAAGATAAAACCAATAAACTAAATACTAATAAGGCCAAAACCACAAAGAGCTGGTTACTATTCTGGCAGAGTAGGAGACTAAGGGAATAAACTATTACTAACAGCAGGCCATTGAGAAAGATGTCAGAGGGCAGATTGGGGATGTTCCTACCTGTTGCAAGTGAGGAGGCCCCACAAGAGAAACAGTCCTCAGAAAGAAGGGGCTCCTTGTCTGCCGAGGCAGGTCACCTGGAGGAGCCTGAGAAAGGTGCTCCACCCTACTCCGGCTCCCAAAATGTTCCCTTCCAGGTCTGTGGCCATGGATGGGTTTATCCATTCCTGTGCATGTCACTTTATTCCCATGTATAAAATAATTTCAGTTTCCAGATGCTCTTTATGGAGTACATTTCTTGAGGAATAGGTTCATTCACAACATTGGCCAGCCACAAAAAAAAGGGAGCGGGCTTCAGAGAAAGAATAGCTGTTGACAGTTCATCAGCTGGGCCAGACACTGTGGTTGAGAAGGGAGTTTCTAATCCAGAGGGGAAGATTTTCCAAGTCATGCCAGTTTCCTTAAAAGAAAGAATTAAAAACCTCAAAGTGCACAGTGTAAACAGCCAGTCCAAATAACACCATGAGACCCAGCATCTGTGCTAAGCAGAAAATTGAACAATTGTCTGGAGACAGCGAGGCCATGCACTGCCAGCCGGGGAGGAACGGTGACTAATGCACCATGCTCAGCCGCACTCAGACTTACGTTTGTCTTTGCTGTACTCTTGCCTGTTTTGCTTTCATTGACTTTTGTTCGCTTCATAATTGGTTTAGTGAGTGGGCATGAGAGAAGCGCCAATGGTCTGGAAATGTTCAAGGCTGGGTGAAAAGCAATCTGGAATCTATCCATAGCTCTTCGCGACCTTGGCCAAGTCTCTTTTGCTTGCTGTTTCTTAAGTTTCTTCATCTGTGAAACAGGGATAATAGCGTCTCTCTCTATGGTGGTGAGTGAGAGAATTTAAGTAGTTAGTATGTTTAATGTGCTTTCAGAGCCCTATAAGTGCCACTAAGTGAACAAGCTTTACTGACATTTCTTTTAGTTGTTGTTCATAAGCACCCCTCCTCATGAGTCCAGGGAGGAGCAAATGTTAGCGGTCCCTGATATCACCCCATACTGATCAGTGACTATCACTGTGACCATATTCACCATATCACAGTGACTAGTGCCTGGGGAGATCCCCTAATGAGCTGCATGCATTAGGCCCAGTGGCAGGATAAATTATAATTTGCAAGTTGTGTGTGTATCTGAAATATGAGGTTTATTAGGTAGGAGAGGTTTGCCTTGGATGCGAACATTTCCCTGGTTAGTGATCTGGCTTAGAGTGCAGCCTCAGAAGCAATGGCACCAACACAGCACTGGGAATGACTGATCAGGGGTGTTCCTAGTCCCAGCTCACTGTTGAAACCAATTTATCATGAAGGTATTTCCTCATGTACTACATTAGCTGTTTGGAGCGTTTTGCTGAGTTTTCACAATTTATCAAACAGCTACAGCTTAAGCAAATATTCAACTTTGGTTTTGGATTCTACTTCATAACTATATGATATGAATGTAAAGAATTCACTTTAAAGAATTCGTCATCCTCCTACCTTCCCAAGTTACGCAAACAATCTCTTCTAAAGTCCCTGGGACCTGCAGCTGTCACTGACCAATAGGAGAAATGCTCAGCCCTTCTGAGTTTTACTCCTTTTGGTACTCACTGGATTATAAACTAGCATATTATAAAACAACTGACTCCCAAATGTGCCACTAGCTAATGTATTTAGAGCTTATATATTTGAAGCTGCTGCAGCAGCTTCCCTGTGACACCATATGCCAGCTACAACTGGCTGGCCCCATCTGCTGTCTGTCCTTTACACAGCTGTGCCTGCAGGGGTCCCGCAGAAGCAAGGAATTCAGGGCCCAGGGTGAAGAGGATATGACCCACCATGGCACAGGCAGAGCAGGCTGCCTCCGAAGCACCCTCCCCAGCTGCAGCACAGGGCCCTGGGCCCACGCCGCGGTAGGCAGCCCAGCACACCAGCACAGCTTTGCTTCGTGCTCTGAGGGCAGCAACACCTGAGCGATTCAAAATCAGGAGCAACCTGATTTCATTTCATAGTGCAATTCGTTTGTGACAGGTTACTGTCTGGAATCGAATCCAGCACTGTTACACAAAACAGTTTAAGTGGCACAGCTCCCCTCCTTTTCAAACGTTTGGATGAACATGAGTGTGAACTGTCACAAAGGCTGCAAGGAACAAGCATACAACACCACCTTGCAGAGAAAACCCATCCCTTGGGTTCACGAAACTGCTACTTCGATTAGACACTCAATTCAGCATCTTGCCATTAACTCACCAGACAGGAGATTTGCTTTCTTTTGTCAGCCTCACCCAGACAAATCTGCTGTGTTGTGTATGAGCGAATGCTCGTACTGCAGCACACAGCCTTGGCCAAGACACTGTCACTGAATGGCTACTGACATCTCGGAAGGCAACAGTCCTTGTTTCCATTAGCCTCCATTCTAAGTGAATCTTCACTTTCATCATAAAACCTGAAAACCAAATCCATGGGGAAACGTGCACAAAAAGGATGAACAGATAATCCCATCAGTCCACTTAAATGGGAATCTGAGTAAAAAAAAACTAATAAACCCGGGTCACTGGACCTCACAGACTACAGAGGAGCCTCTCATGGCTGCATTATTCCTTGTAGTCCTTTGAGGTCGCACAGGCAGTTTTGATGCAATAAACGGGCACTCCACGCACACGATTTCACCACTAGATGTCAATGGTATCTGAGCTTTTAAAAGGAAAGCCATTGGTAAGAACAACTGAGCTGTTGGAATAGTTTGTTCTAGCCAGCAGCAGCTTTTGCTGGAAACAACCTTAGTCAACAGGCAATTCCCCTCGCTCGGCCAAAGTAGTGATGTGCTCCTTGCAGGGATGCTCCCCACAAGAATCCTGCCTGTCTTTTAACAAAACATGGAACTGGCAATTTCTTGTCTAGTTCTTTCCAGGAAATGATACCTACCTTTGCCATGTTACTATCACTCAAGATCCTCTAAAAACCTTACCATTTAACCAAAGTCTGTTCCCATTTGCACTTGTATAAATTCAGAGCAAGTCCACTGTAATCTCTCCAATTAACCTGAGGATTAATAGAAATGAGCAAAAAGCATGAAATTAAATTTGATTACTTAAACTACATCATATTCTTGTGTAGAAACTCTTATTTACAATTAAAGTGAATTACTTCACTTAAAATGAAGTAACTCTCATCAAATAAATACTAAACAAGTGTGTCAACACAGGGGTTTAACACAGTTTAATCGATTCACTTAAAAACTAATCCACATTAACTTTCCCGAATGCTTCCATAAAAACAAGTTCCACAGTCCTCTCTTGAACTGTGAGGCCAGGACAATAACTGCTTATTGCAGGCACTGTGGCTTCTTTAGGGTATTAGAAAATACGGATGTGCAAGTGCTGTCCCTGAGTTTTGTACAGCCCCCATGACTTTTCTGCAGATTTGTCATGAGGTTTGCACATTATTTCTTCGTAAGAGTTTTCCCTCAGATTGCTATTTTGAAGTTGTTCAAATCATTCCCAGTCGCATCCTATTCCTCTATAGCAGCTCCTATCATCACATGGGCTTCTACTTGGACTTCCATGGAAGAATAAACAGTGTAACCTGAAGCTAGTGAGACTATGTAGCCATAGCCTTGAGCTGAGGTTGATGCTTGTGGCATCAGCCACAGCACAGTTATCGTCTCTGGGAGCACGATAAGGCACCCACCATCTGGCAGCTCTGCCTGGTCCTGCTCTGGAGCTGCACCATGAAAGGTGTTGGCCTTGTATTAAGACCAACATCCGCAGCAAATAAGGCAGTTTGCAGTTATTCACTGCCTTAGGTTGTATGAAGCTGGCTTCAATAAGTACATTTAGTTTTGTAGTGTAGCCAAGAACTCGACAGGAAAACTGGCATTTGTGCATCCGGAGTTTTTAAAACCCAACAGAAGTCAATAGAAGGGCAACTTTACACAGTCTTTTTGAAAGAAAGGGGAGACACCTTTATGATAGCAGATGGGTTTGTTTTGATGAAAATTTTCCAAGATGCTTGACATGACTTGAAAAATTCAAATACTGGAAGTGTTTGCACTTTCAAAGGATTTATGGCTTAAGGACAGTCACCTGGAGCTACTGAGCAGAATTCCTCAGGGGAAGTTTGTTTGTACCATAGAGTAATCACCCATGACCGGGCACATTTCGTTGGAGGCCAGCCAACTCAGGAATCTGGCCCACACAGATTCAGTAACAGTTTATTGACTTATCAAGCATTACAAGTGTTCTCCTAGCTTAAAAGAAGAATGAGAGCTCTCAAGTATTTGTCAAAAGCCAGTATAACTTAGCAAGGAAGTGCTTGATCTGGGGTTTGCTCCCCCACTCTTTGTCATTTCTAGGGCCGAATCACCCCTATTTACATTTTCTAGTGAATTCCTGTGCAGCAAAGCACAGCTGTCTGGAGTGTGGCGTGTTTCATGCCGTCTGTCACAGCTGGCGCTCCCTCTCCCAAGGGCCACTTCCCACCAGGTTAAAGGGGCAAGTTCTATCGCTGTCAGTTCTCCATGCTCAATAGTGCTCCCATCTAATCCACTTCCCTGGGTGTCGCGGCCCGAAAGGAGTCGTTCAGGACGACCTCCCTCCCCTTGGGGCCAAACGACCAAGTTTGTGATGCCCTTGGACTGAATTAAGGTGAAAGGACACCAGCCAACCAGTTTTAAGATTTATTAACACAAAGATAAGGCATGTGGTCAAATAGGATAATTCAATGGCAAATACTGCAACTAGCTAGACAAAAACAGATCTTACCAACATTCAACAAAAGAGAGGAGGAAAGAGAGAGAGAGAGAGAGAGAGAGAAAGATATCACCACCCGCAGATCCAGCGGTGTCCTGTTGGTCCTCTTCCTTTGGGAGTCTCGGTGGTGGTGGGGGCTCCCGTCTGGTGGTAGGTGGGTCCTCTTCACCCTGGGTGTAAGTTTTGGCAGTGCGCGTGCAGTAATTACAACTCGAGTTGGGTCCGACCCTAGGTTAGCTCGGAATGACACGCGTGCAGGGGTTACAGCTCGAGTTGGGTACCTCCGAAGAGGGACCCCGAACAAAGAGATCCCTGGGCAATTATAGCTTTTTCAAATTAAGTTTCCCACCCCCCCACGTGGTAGTTCAGACCAATAGTAATTTTTGAGTCTGGGGTCTCCTGCTCCTTATTGGATCTCATCGTTGTTCCTAGGCAGGCTGCTTCTTTTCTCCCTTATCTTTTCTGTTGCAGTTTCTGCAGACAGGTGTGTCTTCCTTCCTCGGGTCCCACCATCATCTCTCAAGGTCTTGACAAAGAGGTGGTAACTCCAGCAATTAGCACTGTTTCAGCAGTGCACAGGAATGCAAATTGCTGGTAACTCCCTTATCGTTCCTGCCTGCACCAGCTCTGGGGCCCTTTCTTACCGAACTAGGGAGTGCAGCCTAAGGCTTCAGCAAATTTAGCCACTCATGCCAAGCAAGTTTTATAGAAGTTGTGCTAAAAACGGATCCCAAAGTCTCTGCCCGATTGTGGTCTTGTTCAGTGCAGGCTTGGTGTGTTCCGGGTGGTCGCAGGCAGACCATCTCGGGGGTCGCAGCAGCCCAGTCCTGTTTCCGCCAGGGACAGATGGCTTGTTCGGGGTTATGGCCTGCCTGCACCAAGAAATGTTTAAGGCAAAAAATTCATTCATCTGTCCGCCACACTGGGGAGGCAGCTCCACACTCCAGCACAGCTCAGTGGCAGGATTTGTCATTGTTTGCAGTGCCATTTACTTCCTTATGCCTGGTTATTGCAGCTTAGAAAGGCTGTTTGTCATCACTGACTTTTTTTCTTTATTTTTTTCAAATAAGGTTTTATTTGGAGCATCAGCAGGCGCTCTGAACTACCTCTTCCTGCCACAGTGGACAGGAAAGGACTTGTATTGGTCACAGAGCCACAGCAGGGGACCAAGAGTAACAAACCAAGCTGCTCAGGTTTTAGAAGCACAGACAACTTTCTGCAAGACTTCAGGTATGAGACAAAAAGAAAACCCGTTCCAAAGATCGTACCATCTATGACATGTCTCCTTACAAAGGCCATCATCTAAGATTTAGCTGTTCATCGGAGGTTACCACAGTAAATGTTCTTCAGTGTGGTTTAGCTCATCTGGTTCTGCCCAAAGACATCTTGCTCATTTTGCTTCTCTAAGCTTCCACCACTTTAGTACCCACTAGTATCTGCTAGGATACTAAAAGAGGGTAAAGAGAGCTTGGTTTTGCTATTAAATTTCTGTTCTAAACTATGCTAACTAACTGTGTCTTAGCACCTCCAGCACTGCTTTGACTCTTTACTACAGAGATGGTAGCTGAAACATCACTGAGAAGAAACCAGGATGGCAGGACCATGCTGAGCGCTAAAGCCAGCCCACAATAGGAATCAGTCCTATTGACACCCAAAACCAGCACTATCCACTTCTCCCTAAAGGGCAGCAACTGAAGCAGTCAAATATACTGGTACATTAAGTCAGATCCATGTGGAGAACACAAAGCTTCCTCCTAGCCTGCTGGATTTATGGGATCTCCTGAATGGCTCTTCTCTCTCCTGCCCCCAAAATGAAAGTTTTTCTGGGTCTTACCTGCCTGGTTTCTCCATGACAGTTTCCTTTTCCCATCAGAGAGGTAAGGACAAGGACTGTTTCCACCCTGAGGACTGCCCCTGGAAAAGTGGCCATGGAAAGGGTCAGCAGCACCTTCAGAACAAAGGGAGCCTTCTAAGGCTATCAAGATGATGCCTCTTTCCCTCCTTCAGTAATCTGCCTGGGATGGGAGAGGAATGAAAAAAAAAAAGCTCAAGCCCAGCCAGCTTCCAAAATGCTCAAATTTGCAAGGAGCTTGAGATCATCTGTACAAAGATCCTGGTGCTTAATACATATATGGTAGTACAGACCTCATAGTGGGACACACAGCTGAAACTACTTACTAGAAACACCGTCCAAAGGTACTTTGCAGTGGGCTGTGAAATTTAAGAGAAAGTGTATAGGCTGTTTCATTGCCGCTCCCTGACCTTTGAAAGGCTCTGAAAAGCTAATTCCCATGGTCACTTCTGCTAGACTTTCCGGACTTCTACAAGAGTTTTATGAAACTCGGTGATCTTCTTCCAGACAGGAGGGAATGTGGAGAACACTTCTTGCCTTGCTTCAGAGATTGTTTATTGGGCCTACCTCTGCAAGTCTTCTCAGCTCTTCAGACTATGTATTAACTGAACTGGATGGTTCCCTTAACTCTGATACAATAACAGGTGTTTCACCATATTATTGTAGCTATTAATGTGACAGGCTGTCATATTCCTCTCCAGTGTGAAATGGTAGTCACTGTAGGAGATGCAGAGGTAGAGAGTGATTGGAGCCAGAGGGAGGAAGACTGAAGTTTAATCTCCTCCTTAGGGTTTTGCATTCTGTGTAACTCAGATGCCTCCTCCATGGCAGAAGAGAGCAGTGCTCCACCATGATGCACTCTGTATGGGTGAAGGCTTGCCAAGATGTGAAACGGAGCAAATATTCAGGAGCTCTGTTCTTCTTAACCACTTCCGTTAAAATGCACAGAGTGCTTGAGCAGCTTAAAGTGCAGGTCTTTGCCAATAAAATTTTCTGACAGGGATGACAGACTCCTTGTTCAAATAGTTCAGGCAAGAGGGTCTGAAGGGACAGTATCTGGAGATGAGCTAGTGAATACAGCAGCCTCTTATGGCTCTTCCAGCACAGCTGGAGCTGCTAGAAGGCTATCTTCAGCCCTACACACACATTCCCTTTTGCAAATGGTCTTAAAGCATCAACACCATAGCTGCCTATGACAACCTACCTCAGGAAGGCCGACAGGATGGAAGGAGAGGCCTTCAGTGAAAAGTAAGCTGGTCACAGTGCAGCCATAGACAGTTTGAACTAACCTAGCTGACTCTTAACTGCACCAGGTTAGGAAATGCTCTCCAGGTCTCCTTCTGAGCTAAACCGTGGGGAGCAATGATCTCCAAAGAAGGGACAGAGATGAACAGCTGGGAGCACAGTCTTCGGCCTGCACATCTGGATCTAGAAAAGGTTGCCTGGCTGTGGCAGAATGTATGTTTAAACATTAGTATAGCTGCCTCAGCAATTCGGGCTTGTACTGCTTTAATTATTCCAGTGAAAATTCACCCTAATAATTACCCTGGCACCCAAATTCACCCAAATAATTACACTGGCACAAACACCTTGTGGATCAGGCTTGAGACTATTTAAAGCCCAAGAGGCACTTAGAGGATTAAATAGCTCATGTTTGTCAAGCACCTTGAGCAGACATCATGCCCTAAGTATCAAACGTTAGAGAAGTAGCCAGGTTTGGGCTAGTGGTTCACAGGGTTTGCAAGTAGGAAGGGTGGAAGGACAGGATGAGCTTCAGCTCTCTTATGCAGCACCTGGTCCGTTGCTGGCTCTGTGTTCCCTGCTGCAGAGCACCAGAGAGGAGGGAGAGGATGCAAGGCCAGCAGGACCGCCCTGTGTCAGAGAAAAGCACTTGCTCTTCTCACCAAGAGGATCATGTCCTGCTACGCAGACTCCAGGGGATCTGTAGACACCCCTCCCCTCTCCCACAGGGGCTTATTGTGGTGGCTCCATGCCCCTCTTATGACTGCACTGTGATGACAAGGCATGAGCAATGGCCCTGTTAACATCATCACTGCTTTCGTCTCTGTCTGGAATATACGCTGGCACCAGCAGGTCCCATCGAGCAGAGATGGGCAAGCAGCTCTGAACTAGAACACGCTCCTGAGGCTCTAACCAGGTGCCCATGGAGTTGCACTCACCTCACAAACAGCACGGGTCTGGCAGAATTGAATGACTGGAAGTACGAGCATAAAATATTCCAGTTAGGAACAACCGCATGTTGTGCATGCGTGTGATAGGCATGAAGGCACAGAGCCCAGAATTCATTAAGGTAGTTTTTATATTTTGAAAAGCAATATTAAAAAACACTGGAAAATGCAAGATAAATGTAACAGTTGCTTCTACAAGTTTTAACCTTGTATTGCTTGGCCATTTTGACATATAAATTATTGCTTACTAGCTTTCATAAATACACAACACAGTAATATGTACAGAGGCAGACAAGCATGAAATATGAAAAAGAAAACATTGGCAACATTGATTCTGGTAAATCAGACTATTTCATACATACCAGGTCTCATAATGGTGGATAACTACTAGCTGTAGTCCCTGAGAATTTAGGTAAATACCTTGATTTGGGGTTTTCTATTTTGTTACTGTTAATGCAAGATGACAGCATTATGGCACTCGGAGAGAACATAACAGGCAGCTGTTCTTACCTCAGCTCATTGACCTCATCCCGGTATTTCTTAACAGTGTAATAAGATGACAATAAATAGGCTATGCAAATAAATATTTCTCTGCTAAAATGTTTAGTATTTACATCTTTCTTCGTAATTTTACAGCAGCATATGTCTTTTTCTATCTAGTAACACTTTTTGTTTTTGCTACTGTCATGCAAATGGAATTTAGTATGGAGATGGGGCTGGAATCAAAAGGATGAGTCATAGGAGCATCTAAATTTGATGCAGCAAAATCCCACATCAAAGAGCTATAGAGTGACCCAGCTTTTTACTTTGTTTTGCCTTATTACTCCTCCTAGCTACTCAAGAAAACATGCAGAAAATATAACCCCAGGTGTGATCATGGTAGATTGAACTTAAGAGATTCATGGATTTTATCTTACATAATTGTGCTGTTGGGGAGGTAAATATGATTAAACCCCACAATATTAGCAGTCTTTGAACGTGGGAGAGGCCACATAGTGTTCCCCTCTTTTTCACAGGGTTTATTTCTAACTCTCCTCCCAAACACCACGCCTTCAAACTGCTTGCCAGTCTGAAGTCCAGCTCTGCAATCCTTCAGCTGTCAAACGAAGACTCCGATGGGCCTTTATTTGTTAGACACATGAACTACAGGTTCAGGCTACTTGCCCTTCTATTAAAGTTAGAGTTAAAAGGTCCAGATTCTCAGTGTGAAATCCATGCACCAAAGTTGGCCCCTTAGACCTGAAAGTTGTATCCAAATAATAAAGGCCACTATGAAAACTGGTTTGTAATGTTTCAAACAATAGTCCAATTAGCCAGAACACAGATTACAGAGTTAATGTTGGCTTTGTGCCTTCAAACTGATTTTATGCCAGCTGCAATGGGTAGACAATACCTGATTTAGTATAAAGTTACAGCACTGCAGACAGCTGATACCTAATCTGGCTTGAAACCTGCTGGAACGAAGTCAGCCCATCAATGTACTTGAGACCAGTCTGAACTGGCAGCGAGAGGAGCCCTCAAGCTGGCTGTAGCATACTTTCAAATCAAAGCTTGAGCATAGAGTCTTTTTTTCTTTTCTTCTTCTTTTTTCCCTCCCTTCTTTCATTTCGTGGTCTTTTGTTTTTTTCTAGCACCACTGCTGCTTCACCAGCTGTAACTACCAAGACTATTACAGAGCCAAAAGTGCAGGGAACTGAGAGTTGAGCCCACTTTCTCGCACTGCAAACCTTCTTATGCTCTTTTTCCACATTTTTCAATAGAACAACCGGTGGAATAAAGTGTTACTGCAAATGAACCAAAGCACACAATCAGGTCTACATGCAGGCTCCTGAAAATTATGCTGCAATAAAAGGATTTCACAAGGGGGAGCTCAAGAACCAGCAAACAACCCCAGCAATGCAGGGGGTTCAGAGAGTACTGTAGCCAGAGGAAAAACTGCAGCAACAAAACAAGAAACAAACACCATTTGTGGTTTGTGTTTTTACACTGCAAAAAGGAGTCCACTCCAGTTAGTATCCTGATCTGAACAGTTTTGGTCTGTTTGCACAAAAGGAGTTATTTACAATATGTGCAGTCACATCTACAGAAGAACATAGGAAATTTTTACTCCATGGCCAGCAAGAGTTTATTTTTTTCTTTTTACTGGGTAAAAAGAAGATTTTTTTCTTAAAAAAAAAATCATATAGTATTTGATAATAACAAAGTACAAGCAAATACATTTCTGAAACATTTGTTTCCTTTACAATAGTTCTATACAATATTTCACAGATGGGAAAACTGAATGCATCCTACAGGTTTCCCCACAGACTACTTGTTAAAGCTGCTTTTCTTAAATACCCTTAAACCAGAGTTCACACAATGATGAAAGAGCATGCTATTTCAGGGGGCCCGTATTTCAGTAAAGGAGCATTTTCTTGGAAGTCTTCCTGATGTAGGAAACTTACAACAGACACAGGCAAGCGAGGCAGCGTATCCTCCCTGCTCTGCAAAGGGACTGTTACTGTACATCGGTGCACAACAGATGCTAGACAGAACAGCACACTGCACATTGCCTGTGGCATGCACTAGATTATTTCAGGGCAACTCCTTAGCACTGAAAACCAGAGCTAAGATGAAGGGGTGCTTAGATGTAAGTCAATCGTAGGTATGACTTTAGAACTGTTCTCTCAGAACATACCCATAAGTACTACTTTTAGCTTCATGAAAATTGGCTAGGGGAGGGGTGAGAGAGGGACAGAAGTACTACAGGGACCGTAACACTGAGAGCCTGGTGTGTACGTAGGTAATTACACTGGTACCCTGTAAGGTGCACCCACTTGTTCTGTAAGAACTAGAAGCATGTGCGAGTTAAAACAGAGTATTTCCAGGAAGTTAGTTAGGTACATAGGGAACCTAGGCATTGCACCTGAATAGACATGAAGGAGGCCATAATCCAAGCACAAAACAGCTCCTGCTATAATAATTTACAGCATGTTAACTGCAGGAGCTAATACTAAATCTGAGATAACTGAAAAGGGAGAAAATAAGAGTTTTAGTATACAAACAATTGTGTCCATAAACTGCAACAAAAGTGGATTAGCTCTGATAGTACGTTTTATAAAGCAGACTCTTAAGGGACCATAACAGCATGAACTGTTTGCTTCTGACCTTCAAATTACGACACACTCGTGAGTCTCATATGGTGCACTGTCTTTTTATATTCCCATTCTTGGTGGTCTGCACTTATCTCAAGTAAGATGCTCCGGCGCACTCAGGAAAGCTGCATGGATTGCACAGTATTTTTGGCAACAAAACTTTGGCAGCCTTGAATTAGTGAGGTACGTACTGTGGTGAACTGCGAATCCCCTTGCTGCACGTTGCTTGCTGAAATGTTTTGCGGCTGTGACAGGATGCTTCCTTTCAGTCTAATACTGTCAGAATCTGCACTGAAAGCTACACTGGACCAAACAATATTTTCACAGAGATCAAGCTCCTGAGCTCAAGGGTGGCTGCTCCACTCCTCCTGTTGTGCCAAGTGGTGATGGCACCAGGCCTGCCCTGCAATTCTGTGAACAGCTCCTTTGCTTGCTCTGCTCAATTCTCCTGTGTCTGTTGCGTGAGCTACTGATAAAACTCAGTAAACTGTTTGTATACAGGGAAGCAACATGCTTGGCATAAACATTCACTGAATTCAAAGTGCTGCAGTTACAAGGTTATATGAAGCTGTGTACGCTCACACTCGCGGCTCTATCCTGTGAGAAAGCTCAAACAGAGCTTGCTGGTTGTCGATGACATGCAGGTGATGGATGTATGGCTTCAGCTCATGATGCTCCTTTGAAGGAACTTCATTGCCTGCAAGAGAGGAGACAGGGGATGAGCCAGCCGTGCCTTGCCTGCTTCACGGTTCTGTGCATTGGCATCACATCTCAAAGCCCCAGGTGCACCAATGTGTCTGGTGCAGCACATCCACAAAAAAGACTGCCAGTGAGCAAAAGGACTTGCTGTTTAAGCACAATACCTGAGGTACCAGCTAGAAGCAGAAAAAGGGAGAACAAAGCAAGGAGGAGGCGATGCTGGTCTGCAGGCATAGCAGCAGCCTGCGCACAAGAATGCAGAGGAGGAGAGGCAAGTGTGTGGCAAAGGGCTGCCTATGCCCGCATGGACGGTTTCCTCCTGCTGGGAGTAAGGACAATTTGTCCCTTGTAAGTGTGGTTCAAAGTTTCCTTTGTGCTGCTCTGGCAGCACAGAGGGACCTTGAGCAGGGATGGATGATCTAGCTTGTAACTTTTAAACAATCTTAACACAAATATACAAGACAGCAGGCCCCTGAATCACTTCCTTGGGAGCAGGGGAAAGGTGACAGCGCAGCAGATGGATACTAAAGCTCTTCAAAGCTCTTCTGACAGGCCCCTGGGCTTTGATCTGTTATGCTTTTGATTTCTGATCTAGTAATAGAGATGAGAGTCACGCTGCTATGTCATGGGAGCGTACATGGCAGGAGGAATTAGCTGTGGAACAGACAAATCGAAGGGTGGCTGCAAAAGCAGCTGTGATCTGCTACCATCTTCAGCCCCAACCCTGACTTTGTAGGAACTCGCTGCCTGTGAAACCTTCCAGCACTGCTGGCCACCCACAGAAATGGAAAAGGAAGAGCTAAGTCCATTGCAACTGAGACCCAACATGGCTGGCAGAGAAGACAAAGAGATACATTGCCCACAGAAGCCTACTTTGTCGCACAGCTGGCAGGCTAGCAAAGGTTGGAGAGCTCCGTTTTAGTCCATGTCCTCAAGGAATTCTTAGTATCATTACCATAAATTAAAAAAAACCCTCAAAAATCAGCTTAGCTGCACGCTCCCTTTCTCTCTTTTGTTTCATTATCATCCTTTTTTCCACAGACTCCAGCTAAATGAGAAGCCTTTTAGGACCCGACCACCCTACTTGTTTGTCAAGAGCCCTATCTGATGCTATGCAAGTAACACAGGATGTCAATACAGCCAGTTTTGTGCACCACTGCTAAAGGTGCTCCTGGGAAGCTCTTTCTAGGAGCTATTTCTAAGCACCTGTCTGACTTCAGGGATGTGGCAGAGAATAGAATAATGTGATAAATTTGTGTCAGAATGCCAGAATTCTTAGGGAATAGGTTCACGGCAACTGTACTGAACATACTGAAAATTATTTACATTCTCACTAACGCCTGAAATTACAAAAGCTTCAATTATATTATTTGTTCAGGCTGCTTTGCCTGATTTTGGAAATGCCATTATTTGTTTTGGGGATTTAATACATTAAAGTATTATTTCCATTAAAAAGGCATTTCAGCCTTGCTTGGCAACATAATCAGTTTCTAATCCAGAAAGACTTTGCCCTGTGTACTTAATACATATGATACAGTTCATAAACAATAATAATATTCCTTGCTCGGTTTTGTTTGAATTCTTTCCTACAGTAAGATGCCTGCTGCTTTTGGCCAATCTGGGAGTTGATGCAGTAGAAAGAGTCACATTCCTGAGAGCAAAATAAGCCCACTAGAAAAGGAAGCTGTCCATAAAGTCTCAATAAATATTCAGTGAATTAATTTCATGCCTAAACGAATTTAACAAAAAAAATAGTGCCTACAGGGATATCTGTATAAGCTGCTTTTTAAATGCCAGCTTCACAATAAATCAAGTCTGTGGTAAAATGAAATAACAATCACCTATTTCAAACTACCAGATTGTATGATAAATCTTGGGTATTAACCTTGGATTTATGTTGCAAAACTTACAAAACTACTTGAAAAAAAAACCAAAAATGAGTTAAAAGATTTTCTTCGTTGCAAATAAGCTGTAAAAAATCACATCATTAAAAGGAAACAAGACTGCCATTTTAAAATGCCAAATAAGAGAAACATTCAAACTTATAAAGACATGGTTAGGATTAATTGGTATTTCCTTCAGTATCTGGTTTAAGAGGACGTGTATATATACATATATATATATATATAGTGCATAAGTCGATGTGTTTATATATATACACTTTTCTATATATAAATGACAGAAGAATCATCATAGTAAGCAAAGTAAAACCTTTGCTAAAAAGAAAAAGACTATAAGTATACAAGGCAATCCTATGTAGAACAAATGTTCAGCAAAGCTGCAACAGTGCCTATTGTTCTCCAAGGTGTATGTATTTACACACAAAGTTATTACTATTCTTATGTCAAAGACCATGGTGACAGCTACTGAAAATATAGCTGGACAAAAAAACCCCAAACAATTCGACCTCTTTTTTTTCATCTATGAAAATTCTGCATTAAGGCTACAGCACAGTTCTGAAGTTCTTTTTGGAAAAGGGATTTTATTGACCTCAGTAAATGACATGGTTAGCGTGTTTGGCTTAAAACCTCCAACTACTTTTTAAAGTACTGTTGTGTTTGTCTCCTTCCTATGTTTAACCTCTCTGCAGCACAGGTCATGCAGAGGAGGAGAAAAACAAGGTTTCTCCTCTGTGAGCAGCAGAACAAAGAAAGTTGGGGTCTTCTGGCACGTTTCCTAAGGGTCAGATTCTCTAATGTCTAATAAAGTGGAAACACCAAAGAAAGCATTTCTGGCATTAAAAGCAAGGAAAAGAAAAGCAAATATCTGCATAGATTCTCTAGCATCTAAAACAGGCTGAGCTCAATTTCCAGACTTTCCCTACCAGGAGTACTATCAAAACCTTCTCTTTTCTACCTGGTCAACTATTTTCATGAAATCCATAGGATCTTAGTATCTTCTAGACTTCTGCTATTTTGTGAAATGTCCTTAAGAAACCAAATGAAGCAAACAGTACATAAATATCCTACTGGTCTTCGTGGAACTCAGTGAAAAGCCATGGTGGTGAATACCTTCTTTCAGCTACTGGAAGTCAAGACAGTGTTATTACCGTAACACTTGGACTCATGGAAGAGACTAAGGTAACTCAGCTATAACTGGGAAAATGAGAAACTACATTTAAGTGTAGTTGGCACAGCCCTTATACAACATTATGAAGAGATTGTAATTTTTTCAGGAAAATCATTTTATAAAAGATTGGGAAACTGTTTCTACAAATGTTTTGTAAAGTAAAACTTCAGTTTCATCCAAATGTGGTTACTGCTATTTTGACCTTCCAACAATGACACCCCGCTTTTGCCGGTTGGTTAAATAATTAGCAACTATGTTTTACTGCTGAAGTAAACCTAAGAAGTGGCAAGAAAGCACAAAAACTCAGAGCTGGAGAAAGGCAAAAAGAGTAGCAAGTTTTGACTACTCACCAAACTGGTTATTTCTGCAATGTCTCAATGATCGAACAGTATCTGCGATCATGTGCTGCAAAGACAAAACATAAAATATCAGTGCAAAAATCTGAGATGGATTCTGTCATTAGAAAATCCTAAAAAATCTTTCTTTGCCTCATACTGTACAGCAAAAAAACCCTGTAATAAGGTAGAAAGGGGGAATAGCAGGAGATGGACAGAAAGGCCCTCTCACCCTTTGGCTCAGTGATAGCATTTGATGAAACAGGATTAGTACAGAAGGTCCTTGTTGATACTACACAGATTAAATGAGAACTCCCTAGGAGACCATGGAAAGTAGTAATGCAAAACAGCCATATAATTACTTAATTTTGTTCCTGTCATTTTTATTAAACTGAAAATCTACAGCAGGCAAGTCTTTTGGAAAAAGGAGCTGATTGGCTTAGGGCTTCTGGATTCATCTCCTGGCTTTAATTCATTATCCTGGGCATTGGGTATTCTGTGATATCTCCTTCCATCCCTCTGTCTTGTCTAATTAGACTAAGTTCTTTGTGGCAAAGGCTACACCTCTACACATACTTGTGCGGTGCCTAGCAATCAGGCACCAGTATCAACCAGGCCTTTTCTGCGTTGTGATACCAACAAACAAAAATAACAACTCGCAGCCTAAATGCTGTAGAGTGCTCTGACATCTCTGCAGACATGTACCAAAGGCCACGCTATGGGTATACTATTTTAGGAAAAGGTGGTGCTAACAGAAAGATATTATTCTCTTTCCCATTTGAGAATGAATGAACCTTTTATGACACATTAAACTTCACTGAATATTTTATCACACAGACAAATCAAAGTGCAAATACAGCAAGACATTTGCTACCTACTACACCCATGAGCTACCTGTCAGAGGAAACAAAATTCAGTCCAGGTTAATTGTAATAGCAAGTTGCATTTAGGAAGAAAACGCAGGAACATGAGCCAGTCTTCTCTGAAGTGGCTCAGAGAATGATTTGATGTATTTTTTATTTTACTGGCCTTTCCAACCAGTGAAGAAGGATATTTAAACTGCAGTCAGCAGCAACGATATAGCAGCTCATGGCAACAGCTGAAGTTCTTCTCACATCTTCCTCAAAAATAATCAGAGGTGGAAAAGATTAGCTGTCTTAAGCAGAGTGTGTTTAAGATGAGAATAATGTAAAACAGCTCATCCCTCAACACCCAGAGTAGCTTACACGGCTCCTCCACAGAAAAAATTATCACAAAAAATAAAACAGAGCACATGTTTAACGAGGACTTTGTGTTCCTTTCATACACCAGTGACACAAAATCATTTTTCTTGTTAGACACTGTGCTTCATTTGCCACAAAATCATGCAATCTCTTGTGCTGATGTCTCTTCCTTGCACGAACTATAATGAAGTTCTAATGAGATGTCCTAGATTTCATGGTCAATGGTGTGAGCACTGGGAGAGCTACACTTCCACCAGTGCTGCTGCTGTTGTGATGCTTTCCAGCTGAAACCCTTATTTTGAATTTGGCTCTTAGAATAAGAGAGACCCCACTAATCACACACAGGGCCATTCTTTGCTGTTTCTCCTTTGTTGCTCAGTGTGGGGTCCATCCATCCAAGCCTGGCTTTTGAAGTTGATGCCCTGAGGATGAAGATCCTCTTTGTGCAAAACTCTTAGAGCTGAATCCCAAATCTCCCTTCCTTAGTCGCCTAATTAGGCATTTCATTCTGTCCCTCTCCAACTCTCTCTCACTCAACTGTAATACAGAAAATCAGCTAATTTATCTGCAAAGCAAATGCTATTTCCTGACTTTTTAACAGATGCTTGCATAACATTAGTGTGATGAATAACAAGGAATATTTCTTGCAGCTTTTCAGCCTACCAGATACCTAAGATCATTAGCACTCCTTTAGCTAATGACAGCAAAATCAAGCTTGGCAGTTACACAGATATTTTAGGGGTATTTTGAAAATCTTCAGCTGCATGTACAGTTCTTACTGATGGAGGGACTACTCTGTAAAAACGCACTATTTGTAAAGGTAATGGCCATTGACCTGTATTAGAGTTTGCTGGAGTGTAGCTAAGACACGCTATTGCTGAAGATATGGTTGATGGCTGACTAGAGGAAAAAAAATGTAAGAAACTACACTTCACTGAAGCAGCTTAGTAAATACCATGGAAATATCTTGAGATGTAAAAGTTAAGACCCTATTTTCATTTGTTTCTTCATATTTAGTAGAGGAAAAGGGTATGATACTAAATATTGATCTAACAATATTGTAGCCTAGATTTTATCCCACATGGAGTTAAATAAACTACTAAAATCCCTTAAACTTTCACTAAATCTAGGTAACATTCCTCAGAAAACAGATAATTTTTTTCCTCCCTTTGCAAATTCCCCTCTTTATACTTTGAATTAACTCTGGCTTCACTACAACCATGTCATGTTGAATCAAGTTCAGTCATGGTAGGATTCTTGTGGCCACAATGGTCTAAGGATATAAAAGAAGCAACAACTGTACAAGAGAGAATATATTTTAGTAAACTGACTGATGTAGTTGGAAACAACAATGGTTCAGACTGACAAGTCCTCCTTCAAGCCAGGTACTTCATCAAGGAATGAAATATTTCATGCTATTGATCCAAATGGAGACATGAGAAACCATCTTTGCTTTGAAATTCACAAGTAGAAACTTTGTGCATTTATGACAGTGAGTGAGTTGCTTTCCCAAAACAGTAAATCTGCTATGGTAATATAATCCTTTTCTTCTTTTTTTGCAACAGCAAATTTGCAAGTAAGGTTCAGTGGCTTGATCCAAAGCAAGCAGGACTCAGTGTCACTCTTAATTTTTCTCAGCAGAGATGAGAAAGTGTTCAGCACAGTATAAACACCAAAGACCTACTTCCCTGGGGCAAAGCCCTTAAAATTAGAAAAGAGACATGATCTGATGTATGCACAGGCAATGTGTGATGCATCTTGTTAGTAAGTCCATGCTCACAGGCTAAATACCTTAGCATCCAAATGAATGAGTATAATACAAGTACTGGTTCTACACTCTTATATTTAAATCTCTTCCAAGCCCCCACTTCCATAGCTTCCACTGTTGCCTGAATTCAAATATACATAGGGCGCCAGGAAGCTACAAGACAGCACGTTCCTCAGATTATGATCTGACTAATAATTTGGAGAAGGAGTCAGCCTGAATAACTCTCACCCTACCACCATCATCTCAGACACTCCCCCCATTTCAAATGCCCATTATCTAATTGCATAGAAAAGGTGAAATGCTGGCTCACTGAAGTCAGTTAGCAAAGCTCCCACTCCCTTTTGAGGCACAATGCTGACAGCACGGATAGGAAATCTTACCAAGCAAGCCCAGCACACATTAAACTCAGACATGATTGAACAACAAACAAACAAACAAACAAACAAACTCATACGGTTTGGCTAAAACTGAAATAAGAATCAGACCCCACATATTCACTAAACTAATACATGGGCCAGTGGGGGAACTTTAGTAACAATTATTGTGCATCAAAGGCTAGCTAATTTACATGTTAATTAGATGTACTTCCAAGAGGCAATGAAGAAGAGAATGCTAATGAATTTATGTAAACACTAAAGGTGAAACAGTTAACAGACTTGGGACAAAAACCCCTTTCATTAAATGTAAATCAGTGATTTTGTAAAGTCTGCAACAAGAAAACGTATAGGAATCTAATAGAACACACTAAAACGGGATCTCAGGTTCAAAAGTCAAAGTCTACATCTGCTTATAAGTTGAAAGAGAATATGCATTATGAGGGGATGTGAAATTAAAGTTCAACAGTTGATTCATGAAAAATTCCATGTTTGGAAATTCATTCTGGAATAAGGGTAGACACATGGAGAAAACAGTCAGGAACAACTTATCAGGAACAACCATGTGGACTAACAGTTCCATAACACATCTACAACAGTCAGAAGATGCTGGCTTCTCAAACAAATAAGCCAAACCAACAAAATCACAGTTTCTCCACCCCAAAACTGCTTAGATATACTAAGTACTACAGAAATGTTAACAAAAAATTAAATAATGAAAATTAAAAAAAAAAAAATCAAACTTCTCTCAGTAATATCATGCCACAGTAAATGTCACATAGCGTCAACCATGTCTACAGCATATGTTGCCAAAGATACAATGTTAGTAAGTGCTCCCTAAATAAAGGTTAGTATAGTGATATTTACAGTCAGTTTAATTCACAGTTCAGGCATTATTTTCTTCATGATCTCACTCGGATCATAAATTTTACTTTCATGTAAGATCTCTGGGATTAATATACCAATGGCAAGTTTTAAACTAGGACAAAACTGAATGGACTGCAAGCACTGATGTTGGCTACCACTGGCTTAACCATTTTACAAAGAAGTGGGGGAAAAAGGAATGAGAAGAAAGAGGAGCAGAGGAAGGCGTGGGGAGAATTAAACTCTTGGCTGTTTATCCTGTTTACTCTTTGAATCAGAGTTTACTTCTGTTTACTTATTCCTGATTCAGCCAAAAGAAAATCTTTCAGTCTTCTAAGATAAGGAGGGGAAGAGAAGAGAGCATGGATTTCTCCAAAAAACAGGAAAGACAAAATTAACATACCAGCTTTTCAAAGTTAACAAGGTTATCCAGAAAAGTTTTATTTCCTTCATGGATGAATGTAACATCTAAAAAATAAAGGAAAAAGAATTATTTTTATGACTGTCTTTTTAATACAGAAGAATAAAATGATGATCAAACAACAATGAAAAGGAAAAAAAAGAGGAAAATACGCCATTAGGGGCTGACACAATACTTTACTAAAAAGGAACAAGACTGGTATACAGAACATCATATTAGATGGAAACATTATGTACACTTTGTTAATAACAGCATTTTCAAGTGGAACCACAGGCTCTTACTAAACTTAATCTGTGTGACTTCCAGGGCATGTATCACATAGGCTGGGAACAGCAGGGAGCACCCAGCACGACTGGCTTTGCACGGCTTTCCAGCTTTCTGTGCCCTGGGGACCTGGCATGCCACCGGATGCTTCCTGAGGGTGGTCCCATCTGGTTCATCAGCCCAGAGCTCCTCCAGGGCAGAGTTACCAGACGCCCAAGTCGTCTCTGAAACCCCTTCATCCTAGCTATCTGCTGGACACAGCTTCTCTGAACACCCCTCAGAGACTGGGGCTATGACAGTGGCCAGCCAGGTAGGTTAAATAAAAGTCATATACTGAAGTTAAAAGCCTGGCCTTGGAATAAGCATTAGGGCTAGGGGAGCCCTAAGGAGTCAAAATGCTCTTTTACACGGCACTCCTGGGGAGAATCTGCAAAGGCAAAAAGAGGTTAGTGAGAGGAAAAGGAAAAGATCTATATTTGGCTCCAGGAAGTGAACTGAACACGGCGTAACAAAACGGAGGGGAAAAGAGTAGGCAAAATAAGCGTTGCTAAGTGAAGATTATAATTAAAACTGTAACTTGAGGTCATTCTGCATATTAGGACACAAACAAGACCTTGGACATGAAGCACTCAGGGCAAGGCCAGGTTCCCTGTGGGGACTGAAGTGCTACCTACCTTGCATCTGCAGGGTTGCAGGAAATAAAAGCAGTAGCACCACCTCCATTCGCCCTATCATCTCTCTCCTGCTTTAGCTGCCCACCCCTCAGATGTACACATACTCATGAGTACCAGGAGGAGATGGTATTATTTTAATGAGATGGCACTTAATCACCATTACATCTTCAAAGTTACAGCTCTGTCTGCCAGCTGGCAAACAGCACTCAGCAAACTGGGCAATGCCTCTCTCCCAGAGGAGGTGCCAACTTGCAACACAGCCGTCTAACTGCCTATCTCAGCATTTCTCCCATACTCATCACTAGGACATCCAAGAAACTTATCCCTGTCATGGCCATTTGGTCCCCGCAGTGAAGCTATGAAGAGCTCTAGCTCCAGGGGGGTTTTGGCCTGGGAACCTGCAGCTGACACCGGGGGCTCCCTTGCCATTCACTCCCCTCCCTGCAGAGTAAGCAAAACCAGCCAACCTGACTTCTTTCCTTTTGTTTCACAGATTCACTCCGTGCCTGAAGGGCATCTCATAATTGCTTAGAATGGAAATGTTAATGGCTTAACGGGCTGGTGGGAACCCAGGGCTGGCAATCATTAGGTCCCTGTTAGGGGTGATGGAGGGCTCGCATGGAGAGCCAGGCTGAGCCCTGCTGGCACTCCCGAGCAAGCTGGACAAGCGCAGGGATCCACGCGGGATGTCTGCAGCACCTCGCTGCCCATGGGTGTCCTCCTGCAACCCACAGCAAAAGCAGGCAGCAGAACTGGCGTGCCCTCTTCCTTTGGGCTGCTCTGGGGCACCTCGCAGGGCCAGTGAACGGACAAGGCTTCGGGAGCTGACCGACAGGCAGAGCTGGTCCCTAAATGGCTATATGTGCATGCACATGTGTGGGTGTATGTGTAAACCCACATGCACACCCATGGGAAAATATCAATGCAGTTAAAAAACATCTGTCACTTCTAATGAAGAGCTTCTATCAAAACCAGAAATTCCCAGTTTTTAAGTCTATGACTGCCATGCATATCTCTGAGGGTAGAAAGAACAGAAATTTGCTTTGTGGCCAACGACTAAGAGTTTAGATAAATTCAGTGGAATGGAAAATTGCATCTGAGCTATGTTTAAGGGTACAACACTGCATTTTATCAAATATTTGAAAAATTGGTCTGATTTTCAGAAGTTGTGTCTGTGCTGTAAGAAAGCTATGCATTTAGATTAAATTAACTTTAAAAGGACACTCTAAAGTTATTTTTCATAATTAGAAAAAGAAAGGCTTTTACAGATTTTCGGTTTTCTCTTGAAACTGCTTTTGTTCTTCATGTATTGAAATACAGTCAACTGTTGAATTACTAATGATTTCTATGTTATCAATGCTTATTTTACTGGTCTTCTAAATAACATTAGTGAAAACATGCCAGATACAGAATAAAGTCAACACCCTGTAAGTGATATGCAATATAATGGGAATTACCAACCTTGGCAATGCCTCCTTATGGATCATTCTGAACTGAAGAGGACTACTCTCTTACTTTGCAACGCCGTCTCAGTCTCTCCAGTACATTTCAGAGACATGAGATCATGCTGCATGGATGCTGCTTATGTGCATGTTCCTATACACAATATTGTACTGCTGTGCAAACATCATAGTTCCCCTCTTTGTTTGCAAACAAGAGATACTCAAGAACACCTTAAAAAATAGTCATTTTGAAGCCTTGATCCTTATATCTATCCGACTTAATGCAGGCTCTTTTGATGTGCGCAAAGAGGGGAAGTGCCTTATGGCTCCCAAACTGTCACTGACTTATTTGGAGAACTAGCTCTTCAAAGATTTCAAACTTGCAGCAGTAACAAGTTAGACTAAACAGCCTAAAGAGAATACTTTTGGAATACAGGAATATCAAATGAATTTGTCATGTTCAAAGACAAGATGATTAATAATTGATGAATCCAGGATAATGGGATCTTCGAAATACCTGCCACTTAATTATCTGGCTAATTCACTATGTTAAGCAAGCAGTTTTATCTTTTTCAGACTTTTAAGAGCGGGACGTGAAAGTTCTCTCCACTCAGAAGAGAAAGATGGGGCAGATTCTGTTTTCAGTAAAGTACCAGTTAATCTTATTCCTTTAAGGCAGGGCGAACACCTCAGAATCTAGCAGCAATCCTGATGCTGTTTGTGTGCAGGCACCAAGCACAACCAGATGGCTCTGTTCAGGGACCTGTGAGCTCTCTCTCCTAGCCTGAAAAGGACGTAATCAAAGCCATGGCATACTGCACTATCTTTAGGTAATGGGAAAAGTACTAGTTTAAAAATCTGTATGAAAAATGTCATTTCCCCGTTTCAAAAGGCAGCTGTTTATTATCATCTAGAGCAAGTGCTGTCCTGTACATATCATTACATCTGCAGCATACTTATCATAAGGCCACCTGAAGGAAAAAAAATCACTTTATACTTATTGTAACTAGCCATTGCACATTTCTATACATGCATATGCATGGCAAAGAAAAGCAGACAAGCTTTAACATTACCTTTCAGAAGTAAGGGCATGAAAGGAATTTTCGGAGATTTCATTTTCTTGAATGCATCTCTGTAGGCTTTGTGATTCAGAGAAGGGTCCTACAAAACCATTTGGGTAAGGGAGAGAAAAAACAACAGGCTATAAAAGGAGCAATTCTAAATCCATTATGGGCTTATGATCTGAACACGATTTAGATATAAAAGCTTTCCTCAGGAAATGAGGTAGATAAAGGTTTTCCAAGTTATGTGACTTACTAAACTGAACAGGAAATGTAAACAATGAAAGAAACAAAAGCAGTTATGTTCCTCTGGATGAAACAGTTCTAAAATTGGAATAAGCTGCAGGAGAGATTCACTCTTTAAGTGCCCACACAATTTCTATTAGCAAAATCTCTTCAGCTCACTTGCTAGTACAAAATGCATCCCCAAATGTCTTGTCAATGAACTCCTTCAAAAAGCTGTTAGATCAGTAGACCATATATCAGACATTTTCAGAAGAAAATGAGAGGTGTTGTGTAAGTAATTCAAGAACTCATCTCATTTTGCCCTATAAACATGTTTTTGTACACGAGCTCACGCACAGTCTTGAAAACATGCTAAATTATGAATGAAAACATGCTAATTTATCAGTGCAAAAGTGTGACAACTGTTTAAGGATGGATTTTTATGTCCCTTGCAATAGACAGTGATCTCACCACATGTACAGTTCCACGACAGCCACAGGAAACACTTGTTTATTCAGCTTTGATAATGGTGGCAAAGACCCCTAGCCTCTGAGTTTGAATTTTTTTAACCTTCAGCTGTCCTCGTTTTTTCCTGATCTGCAGCACATTTCTGTGGATACAGAAAGATTAACCTCCACAGCAACAGAGCTGCTTCCAAATTGATACTGGGGAACTGACAATAGATTTGCTTCTCTCTTATCCCTTCCTCCAGCTGTCAGGAATACTGCTCTTTTCTTTTTCATTTCTGGGGACCACTTCTGAGCTCAAGAGGGCTGCATGGCCTACAGGAAAGCACTGATGTGACATGAAGAAGTTCCAGCTTGAGGCTATGACAGGCAGTTTCAAAATAAATCAGAAAGAAGGTAGGCAAAGGCAAGCCATTCTCTTCTGCTATCAATGCTGTACTTACTGTCAAACTCTCCAGCTCAGTGAAAAGTTTCTTGAATTTCCCTGGAATTTTCTGAAGTGGGAAAAACAGAAAAAAAAAAGAAAACAAGATTTAAAAAACTACAGGCAGAAAAATGCTGAGACTTTTTTTTTCCCATGAGACTGTCATGTGTGAAGTGCCTACTGGAAGTATCGACAGGCCGCTTTCTCAGGGAGTTAACCCCTCTCCTCAGTTCCCAAAGTCCTCATTAGAGATCATGTTCAGTGCAGCAATGCCAGTGCATTCAACTCTGCAGCCACCTCCTGGGATCCCATACGCTCACAATTCTTTTACAAAAACTGCCTGTTAGCAGCTGTTTTATTTCCTTCCCTAACTTCCAATTCTACCGCATTTATTTCAGTATCTTTGTTAGATTAGAAATAGTAACACAGGCTGAGGATTTAGATGTTGTAATCATATCCCAGATCAATCATTTCTTGTAATCACTCTTTCCCTAAACTGTGGGTTTTAGAAATCAACAGCTGCAATACTGTCATTGCTCTGTTTGATTCACCTCCTCCCAGCAGTGTACATGCTCGTGTCAGAGAAGAGAGAACTTCCCTTACAAAATGATCACTCTGTCTCCAGTATCTCATCCTAATCCCACAGGATGGTGCACAAAACACCTCCCAGGGGATCCCGGGCAAAAATCACCTTCCTCCTTCCCCAGTATGCTAACACTCCCTCTGCTCCACAGGCATCAACTCCCTTTTCTCTCAGATGCTTTACGGGATTCATCTCACTATACTCAGAGAAACTGCTCTTCACTTTGAATTTTCCTGTTGGTATTTCAGATTTCAAGAAGGGCATGTAGGCCTGAAAGCTTGTCTATTCTTTCTAATTATACTAGTTAGTCTAGTAAAAGATATTCCCTCTTACTACAAAGCCTGCCTCACTTATGTCCTTACACTATCACAGCCACAATGACACCACCAAGAGAAAGGATTCAGAAAATTAAGACTAAGTGGATGTGCTGCATGATCAAAATGTAAAAGTAACTGCATACAGAATTGCAATTGTACACTTTTAATATCTGCAATCAGGAAAAGTTAGGCTCATTAAAACACTGCATATTGTAGACAAAAGTAGAAGATGGGCTTGGGAGTATACTATTCATTTAAGAATTGAAGTGCATAGTTTAGTGCCTAAACGGTTCTTTAAATTTAGGTGACTTCATTTACATGTGTAAGTAATTATAATTAACTTATACATATTGCTCTACTTTCTAGAAGTCACATTACTAATGCAAATAATCCTCTGCTTTTGAAATTTCTAGTACAGTAAAGTTTTACAAATAAAGAAAAGTGCAAGTTTGACTTCATAAATACTTTACACACAGAAGCTTGACATATTTACGATAGTATGTATGCAGACACATTCCTTGTTCAGACAAATAATATATTCTGTTCTTCCCGAGAGAAATTCACCAGGGGTGCATGATCTTCTGAGAGCTCTCACCACGCAGGAGAGCTCTGCGCATTTCTGCGCGGGAGAGATCTATGCAATAGCCACCAGGGATCTTTGATAGAATACTTTGTTCCCTTCCACACCCCTACCAAAGCCTGAAGAAAAGGGATGGACGCAATCCGTAAGAGCAGGCAAGGGCAAATGGTCCCTAGTGGACAAGGCATTTCAGAAGCAAGAGAGACACTGGTTTCTGTATAGTTATTCTCAAGTATGTATTTTTTCTCTGAAGAGTTTTGATTTGCCTATTATTTAAAGATAGCTACTCCTTGCCTATCTGAGCCTCTATAAACTCCTTCCCACAGAAGTGGTTGATGCCCTTATCTCTCTGCCACTGACATATGCTGTGATATTTCCACATCCATGATTTCAACTAAGGGGATTCTGGACAGTGTTTTAAGTACCTTTGCAAGCCCCTGATGGCCATTTGTTTTTAGCTCTTTGTGCCATTTGTTTTCAGCTGTTTGTGCTCAAGAATATCTTTAACATTGGAGACCACAGCAGCTCTCTGTCACTGTGTGTTACAGAGTCAAATCTCTGGAGTACTGCCTGCTTGTAGTGTTGGGAACCAGTGCTGAAGGTCAAATTTCCTCCTCTATTACACTAAACCACTCCTTCTCTAACTTTTGGGTTATCAGCAAATATAATAAGCTTGGAAATATTACTATTCAATGATTTACTTTGATGGAAAAAACAGCAGTATAAACACGGATCCCAGAGGGGCCCTTCTCTTAATATCCCATGCTCTGTCCAGCAACTGGTTGCTTCTTTAGCAGTTCACCTCTATGCTCTGTTGTCCAGTATGTTCCTCATTCACAGCCCATTTCCTAACTTCATAGCACAAAATGAGCAGCTGCAAAGGAGTTGACCAAGGGGAATTAATGAGGCTTTATTTCCTATTTTGTATTTTTTTAATAAAATTATTCCATACTAAGGTAGGCTTCATTTGGAACTGCCCTTATAAGACCTTCTGTTCTGACACCTACTTAAAATGCTAGGATTATTTACTTTCTCTTTCTTTGTTCTTATTTAAACTTTCCACCAGAACACACTTAGTTTTATTTGAATTGTCGTGTATCTGAGGCTTCAGGTCACAGAAAAGCTTCTATGCTGATACCTGCTCTCCGTTTGGTTTCAGTGTGAAGAAAGAAAAGGTAATTTGCCAGTATGCAACCTATGTGAGAAATGGTTTTGACAAGTCTAAAAGATACAAAGATGCACCTTACCTCCCAGGTCTGAGACAGTCGGCTGACAGACGCAGTGTTGAGACCCATAACAATGGCAAAGAATGAATTCAGATTCCTTTGGGCTTTACAGCTGTGGAATGAAAATATGAATGCTGTATTCTGATATTTTATCCTCAAAATAAGAGATAGATGGAATGCACAGGTATCCTAGGTTACTGAGTCTCATTTTGACTCTCAGCACTAACCTGCAATCATCTTCCACATAATGAACTCATTAAATGTCCTATCTTGACCACCTGCAGTCTAGGTGATGGGGTCTCTAAGAAGTTTTTAGCAAATGTTCCACTGCCTCATCAACCTTGCTGTTGGCAGGCTATTTTTTTCTCTTGCTGTCAAAAGTAATTTTCCCTTTTCAATGTTCAAGTGACATACAGAATAATTCCTTGACCCTATTCTGTTGTATTATAAGTATTTTCATCTCCTCTTTCATCTTTTCTGTAAATTGTACATCATTGGTTCCTTCAATTTCTCTTTGTGGTCATGGGTCTCCTATCTACTTTTCTATATTGTTATTATCCTTTATTGAATTATTTGTAATTTATTTTAACTTTTCTCCCATGCATTTCCTTCTTATCAAGGAGAGGTAGTGAGACAGTGGGGAGGGAAGGAGAAGCATAATTACTGCTTTGCCCCTGTCTTCTTAGACCTTTCTCCTGTGCAAGTTTAAAACAAATATCAAATGTATTTATTTGCAACACAATCACACTTTGCCCACGTCCTTAATTTGTCATCTATTATCACCCCAGGATGTTTGTCACAATGCTGCTCTTTACAACCATGCATTTATTTCTTCAGCTCAGTATCAGCACTCCCTAGCTGAAATTACTTTGCATCTATCTAAATTAAATCTTATCCCACTGTTATTTGCACATGCCACTAGACTCCTTAGATCATTCTGTATTTTTTTCTACCCTCCAGTGCATCCGCAATTCCTCATCATTTTTATTGTCTGAAAATCTGATAAATTTACATAGCCCTATAAATTAGTTGTAGCTAGCACCGGTTCCAATACTGGTCCCTACGGAATTTGCTTGATACCTCTATTTGATATTTTAATATGTATGATCAGTCCTTGATTATTTCTAGACCATTCAGAAATTTGAAATCAGGAAACAGAGAGTCCTATTCAAACAAAAAGATCTCACTTGCTTATGCAGGTTCTCAAAGACCACTATAAACACATGTATGTGCGTGTGTGTGTGTGTGTGTGTGTGCATGTGTTAGAATCCCCTTTTAAGATAACTGTTAAGTATATGAGTGAATCTACTGTCTTTACTGGGATTAATCTTCAGGGAAAAGCATGTGCCAAGGACTCAGACTGGAAACTGTCCGGTACTTGTTACAAGTTTGTATAAGGCTTACATTCACTTCGGTGGCCCAGACCACTGTATACTCTTTTTAGATGGCATACATCTCACTTAACTTCAGCTGTCTTAAGTTAATCCTAACTCTGTGGCTCAGACTCCTTTCATCATCAGTCAAGCACCTTCTAAAGGCAATTTGTTCCAAAATAAGAAAGGTGTCTAACATAGCCTGGATAAACTGCCTATTGGAGGGGCCTATCTCTCGCAAAGAACTGTAGAGAGAACCTGGGCCACCAGCATAGACTACGTTTGCATTTTACAGTCAGCTACTGCTTGGAAAGGAACAAAAGAAAACTGTTTCCAGTTTTTACCTAAACTGGAATTTTATTGAGGAAGGATTCTGTTATGACCAATTTATTCTAAGCCCAATTTATTCTAAGCTTATGTTGACCTACTTCTATATCTCCTCAAGATGTTCATTTCTAACAGCATGCAAATTTGTTTTCTCTACCAAATTACTTGGTTTCTATTTTAGACTAACTCATCAATAGCAGTGTAGGAACCTGTTTCAAAAACCCCTTCTTTCCTTTAGGTATTGATATACATTTCTAAAGGCCTTCCATCTTCTTCAGATGTTCTTCCTTAATGGAGCATATGAACATTGAACACAAGATCTCAGACCTGGTCCTGCGTCAACAAGCTGAAGGTTGGAGACACAGACTCCTGGCTGAATCCGGGAGCACAGAAGAGGGAGCAGTCAGAGGGCTGCCTGGCTTGTGCCCGACGATGATAGTCCTGTGGTTAGCACACCATCCCTCTGCTCTAATTGTTCCTCTTGCTTTAACTGTCCCAGAATTGATGAGATAATGATAATGTCTTTTCTGCTTTTCTGATTAAAAGAGAACCTTGAGCAAACTACACATTGCCTATATGGGTATTTATTATTTCAGTATCTACACGCTAAAATGATGGTGCTGCTGTAATGTATAGAGAGATGTATCATTTACTGACAATTGTTTAGTTTCTGCAACTTCGACTATTCACTTAGCAGAAATGGAATTAACTTAGACAAGGCAACCTTTTATTCTGGAGACAAATATATCCCTATTCATGTGGGACAGATATAAAACTTTTTCTTGACTGCAAATTAATGCTACTGTGGTGCAAGGAAGCCACACAGAACCAACCAGTTCTGACATAATTGGACCAAACTTGGCCATTGATAAGGCTGAAAAGGAACATATTATTGGATTGCATACAACTTGCAGACCAAATCAAATCACATTTATGAGTTACACTAGATTAGATTAGAAGAATTCATTTCACCAAAAGCACTGCTTCAGCAGAGAACAGTCTTTTGTATATAACTGCCTTGCTTGAAACAAATTAAATCAACCCAGTCGATGAGGGGAACAAATTACACATTTTCCATGAACATGCATATTCAAATATTGCAGAAGATGAACAAGCAGAGAGAGAGGCGAGGAGAATGGTTGCATGTATTTAAATTGCTCCATTCCCTTGGTTACTAAAATAAGAGTGATCACAGAGAAAAGAACTCTCTGTGTATAGAATATATCTGTATTCTGGTCCAAGGCACAGAATAAATGCCAGCACTATTTAGTAACAGTGCAAGAATAGACTGACAAATCTAATTAATGCAGCAAATCAGAGTGTACTCCAGAGAGGGTTATATAGGACAATAGCTTACTGCAGCCAGCTTCCTCTCTAGAGGTAGGACTCTAAGTTTAAAATAGACTTTGGTGGTTTCCATGTAGTCTTTGGTAAGTGTGTTGAAACTCAAATGGTTTTGTAATGTGGTTCCTTGGGTTATCTCTGTTGAGAAAGAAGGGACCTCTGCAAAATCAAGGATTTTGCAGCTGATGCTGCAGATACATTGTCTTAGCTGTGGAATATTTGCGTAGCATATATTCCACCACAGCTAGTTCTGGCCAGTGTTTGCTGTTGTTATTTATGGGCTGTTTTATCTAGGCATGGTTACTATACTCGTACAAATACAGGATGACAACCAGTTTCCTTTCTTCACTCCTGCACCTACTTCCCCTTTCTCAGTAAATAAAGCATGTGCATTGAAGTATTTTTTCTGCAAACTTAATAACTTACTGGGCAGCAATCTTGATGAATTTTTTCACTAGCTGTACACGTTTGCACAGCTGGCTGCAGAGGAGGATCTCGGTGGCAACCCAAAGCTGGACTTCATTGCATCTTTGAAGCAGAAGACTGAGATTCTCAGTGTTTTCAGCATTGCCCTGTCTGCTGAAGGTGAAGTATATCAGCTCTTGCTGGAAGACAATAACAAAATTATTAGGGGTATAAAATCAATCTGAATGTAAATGAATTGCATATTATTTAAAAGTATATTTTTTGAAATAAGATTTGGTAACAAATGGCTATTTTTACTTGTCTGTGCGACAATCACAAATGATTCAGGGTCCAGGCTTGGCTTAAAAAAGTCTAGAGGCTTATTACATTTTGCAAATGGACTAGAAGTCCTGCAAGAAATGCTTTTCTTGTGAGATTTCCTGCAACTCCACTTCTGGTTTCAGCCAGATATAGGACATAAACAATCCGTCTCTTTCAGCGTTTCATCACTTCTGTTTCAGTATGAAAAAATTGCCCATATTGGAACATTCCAGAACTTGAAAAATTTCCATTTAAATTTGATTCTAAAAATAGCCAAGGTTTCAAGAACAGAGGTGTGGGTCTTAACTTCTGTGTAAAAAATCTCATCAGCTCTAGCTTTAAAGTGAAACTTGAATAAAAGAACCTGAAAGGAAAGATCAAGCAAAGCAGCTGCTGAGAGGCCAGGGAATTTCCTATCCATTTTCGCAGAAGGCCATCATGCTTTTCAGTTAATGATATTTTCAAGGGACATTTTGTGCTTTATCATCGCACTGTTAACTGGATCTTTTATTCAGTAGCTCACACCAAAACCTATTAAAGGTTGTCACTGAAACAACCCAATGGGCACTGAAGTGGGCCTTCACACCATTTTATAAAGCCTACTCAGTATTTTTATCTTACTGCAGCATAACCAAAAAAGTAATACAAACATCTAATTTGCTCAAATTGTAAATTCTGTTATGGTTAAAGTGATATCCAGACATTTATTTGCGGAGCCCTACATTTACTGAAATATTACCAAGTGCAAAGGATGACTTGTATATGCAACACATACACACAGATATTTTTAGAGAATAATCTTGCTCTTCTACTCTCAGAAGCAAATCTGAATAAAACCCACCAAGTATAGAGGGAACTTATCAGGTGCCCCAGCACAGGGAAGTTACAAACCTCTGATGAACTTCTCAGTATCAAAGATGGCAAAATAACTCCTGGACCCAAATCGCTAACACTGCTCCTGAGGGCTGCCATGACGGTGAACTGAGAACCACGTAATACAGATGCTCCAAGATACTGATGCAACACCAGGACATAAAAATGACACAACACTGCATGACTAGTATGCTTGGAAGCGGACTTGGCACTTCTTACCTCATGAATTGCATTGAAGAGACTCCAGTCAAAGTTTGTTAACTCCAAGGCAAGATCCCAGGTGTTGATTCCCAAAATTCTCACAGATCTCTGTTGCAATTCCTCGTTTTCAGCAAACGGACTCTAAATCAATAGCCAAGATGAAAAGCATCCTGAGCAAATGCCAAAAGCTTTGCAATGAAATAGCTACTAGACTGAGGTAAAAAGCAAGGCTGAGTAAGTAATCTTCTCTAAGTGCACTCTGAGGGTTTTTTTTCCCCACACTGATCAAAATCAATGTGTTATAGCCTATTTAATAAATAGCTTGAAACAGGAAAATAGGATCAATGATTTTATTGGATTAGGCTTTCTCCCTCTCTTTCTCTCTCTCTAAAGCTCGAGTATAAAACACCAACCAAACAGACAGCATAATGAAAATAAAACCCCTGGAATCACCAGAAAGCAAAGTTTGTATTTAAAGATAAAGGAAGCACTCTGCAAATACACCAGATTTCAAATAAATACAAACAACTTGCCACCAATCCACATACATTTACAAATACCGTAAAAACATCAATTTTATGATTGTCTTACTTTGAATGCAAATGCCAATAAATAGTAAAACACTGTGGGTCCTTATTCATAGAAGTTACTTAGCATATTAATGTGGAATCACAGGTACTGCTGGTGTTAAGGGTCATTTGATTTCCATTATTAACTCTGATTTTCAAAGGTTTGTATCTCTCTTGTTTTTAATCTCATCAGTCTGAAATTTGGCACATGAACAGTCTGCCAAAATGAAGGATTATTCTGATCAGTTAAGCCATTGCTTTGGTGCTACATTTTTTGACAGTTACAGCAAGTTTTGGAATTTTTATTATGTAACTAATGAAACTAGATTGGCTGTCACCTGTCTTCACTGGAAATCTTTCCTTAATATTAGCATTTTTAGAGGTGGCTGCAATGCTGCAGGTAATGGGGATGACAAATCATGATGATACCCACGCACTATAGTTCTTAAAGACACACTGATCCAACAAAATGTAAAAGGACATTTCTCATTGCCAGGATGAACGCGCAGATTCTAGTGCCACTGGCAACACACAAGGATCAGCTGCAATGCTGTCCATCCCTGCACTTACGCATATATGTATAATTAGCAGAAACGTGTTGAAAGACTAATTCTTTGAGGGCCTGATCGTTCCTGCTTCACTGAGGTTTTGGGAACTGGCATTGCGAACTCTCTCTACCCACCTGATGCCCCGAGGACCCTAGAGACTTCCCCTCTGCAGAGGGGAAAGCACAGGTCAGCTTTATGGGCTGAGACACCCTGGGGATACTTGGGCCTTTCTCTCCTGGCTTCTCCCCCTGGATTTCCTGGGACAGGGCATTTCCCACATATCCTGTGGTCATCCTGATGCTCAGTAATTTTGGCAGAGCTTGCTCTGTATGTATCTCTACATGCAATAATTCCATGGTGTTCGTACATTGTGTTCCACGATTACACACCAGTCACTTTAAGTGTTTTAAGTGTTACGGAGGCACAAGAAAAAGAGAGTCACATGTCCCTGAGGTAATCCCCAACCCATCCAGTCCTGCACAAGCACAAGTCAGCTTTTCTGGGCTGATGCAGATTGAAAGATTTAAGTCAAATAGAAGCTTTGGCTTCTTTGAAACTGATGAGCAAATTCCATTCCTGTTCAGCAAAATAGCTGCTGTTAACACAAGATTTTTTTTTCACGTAATAGCAGCTCAGTAAGTTTTATTAAGGAATGAAAAATAAATTCTGTATTGAAAAAGTCCCCTGAGAGGAATACTAAGTAAGTCCTTGATCAGGAGTCAGACAAACCAAAAATGGAAAGTATAAATAATACAGCCTTACCAAAGAATCAGTCAGATCTTTTCGGTAGACAAACATACGACTGGATGACTCAGAAGATTTTGAGATAGCCAGGTCATTTGGTTGTAGTTCATGTTTTTCTTTAAAAATAGAAAACAAAATGCAAAAGCTTCAGAAAAGTAATATAAGCTATATATATATGTATGTGAGAAAAACATCACAAACATATTTGTAAAGCCACATCAATTTCTTAAAATGAAACTACGCATTATACACAGTCCCTATTTATATACTGAGCATGGGATCATCATCTCCATGCTATTCAGACACAATAAAGGTGAGATGTTGCTGTGACTGGGCTAAAGCACAAAAATCTTCCAGAATCTGCTTTCAGCTTAGACTTTATATAGGATAGAACAGAAAGAAACTCTTAAATCATCTAGTCTAACCTCCTATGCATTACAGACCACGTCATTTCAACCCAATGCATATATAATAAATGAAATTACATTTGTTAAAGTGTCTCAGGCCTCAAGAGACTGAACTGTTGTATTTCCCAGGAATAGAACAGCAGGAGTAAAGATGTCACCAGCTGCCATGGCCAGTCAAAGAGATATTTAGAGGATCCCAAGCAGATGAAATTCACCCCATGGAGCAGAGGGAGAGGTGAAAAGTCATTGTACAACTGTATTTAGAGAAATTCATCCAGACCTATAGCAATTTATTTAGTAATCATTTGACTCTGAGTAAAAGAGCACGACACACCAATCAGGTATCAAAGAGGAAGGATTTTCTTTTCCACTAGTCAATCAGTGATCAGCACTAGGCAATCTTGGATACATCAGAGAAAGGTGTGAGAAAAAATGAACTAAAACCCAGAATACAGCTGAAAAACTGTGCTTCCAAAAGTGCTACAAGCATTCTGAAAGCTGTCTTTGACTTTTCATGGCCCATGAGGGGGGGGTAGGAACCAGCAGATTCTGAGAGCCAAACACCATTAGGAACTATCATTATCCTCTAGCTTTCCGCCTTAATCATGCGCACACTAAAAGCAGCACCTGATACACTTACATTAATGACAAGTATGTTTTTTCAAGGTAATTTTGAATAAAAAGCTTCCTTGTTCATTTAAGCAGTACATTAAAAACGAGATCTTTAAGGCTTGTACTATTGCCCTTCAGATGGAAGACAGAAGACACTTCTGAGTCATGCAAACAGCAAGCAATAAGGAAAAGAAAATGCATGGCAGGCCGGCGTTTATTGCACGTGGCACATGTCTGACAATGCTTAACAACAACGATACTGCAATTGTGGTATCTCCAATTAATTCATTTAATGTGACCAAATAACATTTTGGGGATTACAAATGGTTATGTACAAATGATAGTCCTATTGTGTTTGCATTTTAATTATTTTTTTTCTAATTGAACAGCCAAGTGGCAACGGTATCTGTTCCGGGGCTTTCTCAGGAACCAATATGGTTTGGAGATGTGTGCTTCATTATTTATGAATTGTTGGTTTTCTTTAGCTAAGTAGGCAGCTTGCATTAGTTTTACTGCTATCAGAGCAAAGCTTGCCCTGCTCTTCAACAGCAGCACAAGACCTGAAAAACAGTAGCAGCACAGTGATTCTGCAGTGCTGCAAAATGCCCTGCAGGTGGGTTTGGGCACAGGCAAGGGTAAGACAAGTATGCCTGCAAATGATGTAGATGAGCTGGCCAAGACACCTACAGGGAACGCTACCATGTGGCTGCTCCACGCCCAGGCTCGGGATTGCCAGGGCACAATGCCATCTCCTTGCCACCCACATCAGTTCCCCGCAGAAAAAACGGCTATCTAACTGAGCTTGGCATGGGGGATAAAAATGTGACCTTCCACTTCTGAATCAAATAAATAAACAAAACAACCCAGCATTTGTCTATATTTCATTTAATCAGACTGACAAAGAAGAAAGAATGAGTGTGTTGTCTTTAAGGGTCCATCCTTTGTCCCAGTGGGTCTACACCAGCTCACATCAGCTGAGAATATGGCCCAACTAGTCTAAAGTCTTGGCCCTTTTATGTGGATCCAACTTTTCATTTCTGTGTACCTAGTTAAATTCCTTGCTTTATATCACTAAGAGCAAAAAGATGCTACAAGCAGCAAAACAGCTTCCCAAGGATCTTGAGACCTGACAGACACCAAATAAAACATTTGGGGCTTGACAGGTCACTAGTATCAGCCCATGATCAGTTTGATCTTCCTTTAAAGAAAGAACAAGCCTTTCCTGCTAAATGAGAAATGCTAAAATAAAAGGTAAAAAATGTCAGTTGTAAGCCAGATTCATATAAACAAAAATGCTGCTTAGACTTTCTCACCATCTCAACTGGGCAAATATTTCTCTCCTTCCTTTCCACTAGAGAATATTCATTACCCAGGCTGTAAACAAGGGAACAACTACACACATAGTACTCGCTGTTCCCTTTTTTATTTTTAAAGCAAACCATGCTTCATCACCTCCAAATTAATTTAAATGTGAGAGTGGGTGGTTTATCTGTGAAAGAAGAAATCTTGTAACATACTGCTGAAGACAGAGTCCTTTACACTCCCTTTCCAGTGAGGAAATGCTGTATCCGTTGGTACCCAAGAATTAGCTGTTGCCATGGAAACGACTCTCTGGGAAGCAGCTCCTTATTGTTCCCGTGGCCATCCAGCTGTGGGCCCGAACAGGAACAGCTGCATCCTTGCTCCGGAAAATGTCAGCCCTCCCTTACCTGATGCAGTAAAAGATAAGCAATCAGATGAAGGAAAAGTTATTTACCGCCAGAGAAGGTGACTATAACCAGCGCCAACTCCTCCTCCGTGTACTGGATCTTTTCTGCTACGATCTTCAGTATCTCCTGAGCTGAAGTGGATACTTGAGCTTTTACACTGACATAGGAGTGCTCTGTTATATACACACGGCAGAAAACTGCATAAAGGAAGGAAGACATGTTCAGCAACAGTCAGAGACATGTACAAATTGAAGACAGGAGAATTTCACAAACCCAATCATGGCAAAGCCCTGGCTGCCCAACTAATGTCGGCAGCAGGAGCGGCTGCTGCTGCACGCTGACCTCCAGGGACATGATACTCTAAGCACAAACATCATTATTCTCCCCTTCCCACCTCCTGTCCCTGGGAAATGACAGGGGCAAACAGAGACCCCACAGCTGCGTTTCAGCGAGATCTAGGTAGAGTTCCTACTGCGAGGATTTCTCGCAAACCAACTTTCTCTTCTAACTTCTTTGCAAACTCAGCTGTAGTCATCTTTTGTCCCTTTTAGGTTCAGATAAATCACCGTTCTTTCAATACATTTCCTATCCTCTGCAGAAATTATTTTGCACTCCACTGCCACCCACTTCTCAAGAAGACCCTAGCCTTCTGCAACCACTCCATCCAGCTTATCTGTCTAGGCATCTGAACTACATGCATTGCCAGGGTATTTTAGTACAAACAGAGGCTGCCCGAAGAGCAGCAAAACTACTTCAAACAGCTTTCCCTGAATCCCTTGCAGCACATATAAAAGGGACTGGCTTAGAGAAACTCCCTGGGCTCATAATTTCCCCTGAAGTCAATGAGTTGGTTAGGCTCTGAGAGCTCTCGGAGCGAGATTTCACATCAATAATGCTGCGGTCAGCTCAGTACTTTGTTTCAGCTACAAAGGTGATGTACGCTCCCTCAGCTTTCCAGAACTTTAGGTCTGTGATTTTTGCTGAGTTTGCAGTAGTCAGTTACTTGAAATACAGCTGTTACACTTAAAAGGGAAGAAACAGAGCAGCAGACTGGCATAAGTATTTAAAAAATGACAACATCTGCTAATGAGAATCATTGCCACAACTCTTGATTTCATACTCACTTAAGTGCTTAATTAAACTTTCCATTTTCCTCTACTTTAGTAATTTTTATTGCAGACAGGCTGCTACAGTGATAGTATAAGACAATCCTTTTCCCCCCAGACATGTGTTTTTTTTTTTTTTTCATTTTTATTGACAGATGCATGTAGCAATAGCTTTGGGCTTGTCCCACCAATCTTCACAGCTTCAGGCACTTTCATTATCTGAGACCATGCTAGAAGACATCGGTAAGAACTCAACCTTAGTGAACATCTTTTTCTGCATTCTAATAAAGAAAAATTAAGATGAGGAGGGTGAAGGAACTTAATGTTTAACCTTGGGAAAGCAAAGTCATTTGATAATTTTTTCTCAACCTGTCTCTGCTGACAGACAGTAAATCAGATGCTCATCCTACGGAAGAAACTCCCTTTAGAATGGGTGTAACTCATGAAAAGATAAATACATCAAATTATGCCCTAAATTACTGGGTAGATAAAATAAATAAAAAATGGACAAGAATATTTGGCCTCCATATGCAGAGCGCAACACAACTTGCCTACAGGGAATTTGTCAGAAATCTCCTCCTCTCTGTCATTTGGGAGGGGAAGATGACAGCAATATATTACTTTATAATTGGGTTAACGACATATCTTTTGTTTAACATCGAACTAAACCAACTTAGAGGTCAGGTACTCAAGAACAATCATCACACTGCTTCCTGAAAGCCTGTTCCCCCACGCACCTTTTAAATGTTGTATCTGTGGTATCTATTGGCATGGGCCATGACATCACTTCCAGGAGCCAGTGCTGCTCCTCCGCGAGACACAGGAGGGAACATGCAGCTGGAGGAAGGGGACATGGGCAGGGCTGGCCCTAGGTCACCCTGGTCACGCTTACATTGGTAGATAAAATAGGTCAGGTCTGTTCTCTGGCCCTGAGGGCAAGCAGCACAGATAAGCAGCTTGGATAAACTCATCCTTCACAAACACCGTCAACTGGCAGCACTCCACAGCCCGTGATGTTTCCCTCAACTGTGCCCAGGCAATGTGTGGCTAGTTTGCACAGGTCAAAACCAGGCAGAGGAATGCCTGAAGAATTAAGCCATATGGACAATATGTGCCATTGCTCGAACCTCTGTCCTGGCCCTGCTTAGTTTGTCACTACAGCCCCTGAGAGCCCTGAAGCCCCCCAGCTCCTAAAGGGCCATGGCACCAGGGTGGATGCCCACCCCAGCAACTGTCTCTCCTATCCCTAACCCCACTTCTGAACCTTCATTCCCTCAGTTCCAGGGTCTTCCATGGCTCTCACTCTTAGAGCAATTTAAACCAACAAGGGCTGCCCTTGCTGGGCCTGGCCCGTGCCTTTTATCATGGCCATGCCGCCTGTTCCCTCCTCCCTTGTGCCTGTACACTTCCGTCTCCATTCCCCCATGAGCTGTTTCAGACTTTTTAAGAGGAAAAATGAGTGTTGGGTGTTCTCATCTGGAAATGATGTTTCTGGAAGCAGGCTTGTGAACCTAAAGCTCAAATAAACTTGAATTTCAGATGTGGAAAAATGCTATCTATCAGCAGTATATATTGTGGGGAAAGACTTGGCATTAAAGGAGCACAGTTGTTACTTTTTTCACAAATGAGCATTAACAACATCCTGACCTGAACTGGACTTCTGTTCCCAGTGAGAAATAAAGATATACTGTCAGAGGGGGAAGATTTCCAGGCAGGAGGTCTTTCTGACTGTTCTCTGCTTATGCACATGATGTTATTCTCCTCTCTGCCTCCTTTCTCTTACAGGTCTCACAGGCATTATGGGAGGCTGACAGCTTCACTTTATTATTGCATTACTAGCAGTGAAGGGAAATTGTATTTTGAAATGGCTGACATTAAACTGCAGTGGCACCTTGCATTCCACGTGGAAATGTTTTTGAGGAGAGAAGGAACGAACACAGGTTCGCAGAGTTAGTGGATCCTGACCCATTTAACGTGACAGGCTTATTCACCTTTCGCAACCAAGATCTAGGTCAACAGACTGAGACCATGAAATAGAGCGGGAAATAAAGGCAAGGCAATAGGCTGCCAGCACTTCTGAGAGTCACACAGCTTTATTACAGGAGTTGGAGGAATGGGATGAGGGGAAAAGCCCTTGAGGTATAATTTCACTTCTGAACCCCTGGAAAGTAGGGGGCAGAAAGGTAACACTACACAGTCAAATCTTTCTTCTTTTGAGGCTGTAGGGTCCCGTTCAGAAGAGCACTTCTGTTTAAAAAATATGTACCTTAAGGGCAACTCTTCTTTAAAAAATAATTTTGCATTTACATTTAAAGGCATTGCACTAAATCTCTCCTCCAATCCTTAAATCATACTTACTTTCTTCTGTTTCATTCATGGTTCCTCTGTGCTGCAGCCAGTTCTCTTTTAGACTGAATTGGTGGAAAAAGGTTTTATTCTAGGGGGCAGAAAGGAAACAACAGTGACTCTCTGCATTCCTGCCCTTTACAAGGCAGTAATTCATAGCATGCAGCATTCAGCACATAAGTATGGCCAAAAAGGTTTTTGTATAGGAAATCCACCCATCCATTCTTGGATAAGCGAACTGGGAGTTGCCTTACTAAATAATGGCAAAGGTGGGGATTTTTGAGGAAGTGAGACATGCCTAGGCTAAGCAGTCTGCACGTTTCAGGGTTCTCCATAATCATGTGCCTAGCTCATTTCTTACATACGGTCCTAAATAGCAACTATCAATTGGCCTATTTAGCAGTTTTACAACAATCTCATGTTCTGCCTTCTTTTCCACAGTAACGCTTTAAAGCTTATTACACACTTCAGCATCAGTCCACTAAATTTCATGAGCACAGCGATCCACTTCCATGCAGTTTGTATGCCAGCACTCTCCATTTGCATCTTTTCCCTCTGGTTAAATAGACACAAATTCATATCTGTCTCTTGCTTTCTCTGTCCCTGTCACAACAAATCCCCCTTTATCTATTTGACATTTGTAGTCAATGTCTGTGCTTGAATCGGTTTGCCCAAGTTTGATACATCTATCAAGTCAAGCAAGGACATGCTCCTAGGCGCCTATTGAATTCTGACATCTCAAAACGTGTTGTTAAAATGCTAATATTGTCACAGCCACTTTAGCTTAGTTCATGCAACTGATATCCAGGCTGAGCTGGCAGAAAAAAATTCTTTAAGCAATATTGCCAGTCTAGTCTCACTGATACATTCTGTCATGTTTTTGGTCATCAGTCACTTTTAATTGAGAAGCTAAGAAAAGAGGGGAGAGCAAGTAGGGACGGGGAAGTGAGATTATTAATTAGCAAGCACTCAACATAACAATCAGGTAGGTGTTACCTTTCGGTGAGGTGAATATTCATCTACAGTGCTGAAACAAAATGCAAAAATCCAAATTATTCTTTCCATCTAGAGACTAGGAAAAAGAAGTTGCAGCTATCAAGAAGTTTGCAACATTAGAGTTTTTAACATTAAATGGGCACCAGAGAATGATGGAAGAGCTCCTTCCAGGAAAGCTAAGGGAGTCTGGCTCAACCAGAAAAGTCTTCTGCCAGTTGCATCATCAGTGGAGGAAAAGGAAATGTTACCAGTCTGCCAGCTCCCAGAGCACTGTTAACAGCTTGAGCCTCAGGGAGAGGCACAGGTCTCTGTCAGTGTCACAGCTCCAAATCCCAAATGACCAAACCACACAAAAATTCTTTTTGTTGGAAAAATGTGCCAAGGAAGTATATGTGTTAAAAATACCATAATTAGTAGCAAAATGATAACCCTGACACATCCATTGCAAAAGAGATTTGCTTCTCAGTACTGCAGATTATACAGAGAGAGATGGGTAGAGAGAAAGAGATGGGTAGAGAGAGAGAGTACGTAGCATTTGAAGTCACAGACTGTGAGTTCTGAGTCAAATTTTGCTAGCTTTTTCACAGAGATATTGCTCTACTTGCAAGTCAGCCTAACCAAAATCAATTGGAGTGATTGCAGAACAAGGTGATATCCCACAAACACCAGAGAAGATGGAATAATCTAGCTTTACTTTAAAGATGACTTGTAAAAATGAATACAGTACCTGCATTATTCACTTCTCTATCTTTACTGAATTATATCAAGATGCCACTAAGAATAAATAACACTCTAAAACAGAGGGAGGCTTGACCACAAATATAATCAATACTTACTGACGACGATGCATTCCAAGTATCTTTTGAAATTCTTTCAGCTCCTTCTCAAGAATGGGATATTCATACACGTCATCTAACACATTCCTGTATATTGTCTACAAAATAAAACAGTATCTGCAAACATCTGATAACTCAAAACAAACATCACATCAGCAGTCTAAATCAAATCAGGTTCTAGCCTATTAAAACAAATTCCATCATTATTTTTGCACTAGACCCATAAATAGAGAATGTTCCTGTTTAAATTTCCACACTACTCAATGTTCAGCTTGTCTTTGAAGAAACACTCTTTGCATCATCACCAAGTGAGAGGGCAAAGTGTTGACACCCATTAGTCTACAAACAGGAATATTTAAAGTGGTACTTGTGGCTGTTATATCAAACCTGGTTTACACTGGAAGGATACCTTCTCAAGCATGAGAACATATCACACCATCATCATTTACCCAAGATGGTAACAACAGGTTAATTTGATTTAGACTATCAAAATGAAGAATTTTTTCCTTTACTTTGTGCATTTGCATGCATTTCAAATTGAGCCAATGTCCCTCACAAGCAAAAAACAAGATACTCTGACTTTTAAATCAATAAACAAATAAACCTTTCCTTTTCTTTTCGGGGGAGGCATTTTCTGAGTATCATCAATTAGGAACCTCAGCTCACTGTAAATGACAGCATCTCAGATAAAAGGTAAATAAACTGCACTGACTTTCATGACTGAAACCAAGGCAAATGTTTTCTCTACACCTTTTCAGAATCTGCGCATAGATCCTTCTCTTTCCCTTCCAAGTAGATGAGGATCATATGTATGAGCTGAGTCATCAGGTTTGCTTTCGCCAATTAATACTCTCACACTTATACTTTTCAAGAACAAAGGATTCTGGATTACAACCTTACATATTATTTTCTGCACATACAGCTACAATCATCATCAACATTACCGCTGTTTAATATTGCACAGCAACATCATGCACAATTTTGTATGTGCAAGAACAGCATACAATCGCCCACCTTCACAGGCAGAAAGACAGGCCCTGCAACAAGATACCTGCAATACAGTAAAACTTAACTCTTGGCAGGAATGATGCCCACTTCCTAGCATGGCACTACACATTTAGTAACCAACAGCAAAAATCCTAAGGCCTCTACTTCCATATGCAACATGCCCTCCTCCAAAAACAAAACAGAAGCTCAGGACTTTCAATTTTAGTTCAGCATTTCTTCACTCTGCCACGAGCGAATGGCTGAAGAAAACAACAAGGCCCTCAAGATCTCCAACTGAAGAAGAAGAGTCAGTCTTTAGGAAAGGAGGAAGATTTTGCATATTCTCCCAGAATACTTGCATCTTTCAACCAGCAGAAAGAAAAAACAGCCAGATGGATCTTGGCCCAATGATGACTTTGTTATTTTGCAAATTTACAAGCCAATTAAAAAAGCAACTGGAACTCATTCAGGAAGATCATCAGGTCCATGCTTAGAAGAACAGACTTTTATTTACTAGAAGTACATAAAGCTGCCCAGTTCTCCATGCACACCTGACAATCACTGCAGAGTAGTGTTTTGTGTTTCAGGCAAAGTAGTGTAAAGCAGCTACAAGGACCATGAAACTCTCATTTTGTCCATGTTCCTCTGGATACTGACTGTAGTCTCTGTCCTGGCAGAGAAGACCCATGTTTCTAAGGACTCTCTCCATCTGTGTAGTTTTATTTCTACCTGCCTATATTTTTCCCATTTTCAAGACAACATGTAGTTTTCTAAATTTCACATTTGAATGTAATGTTTTTACTGAATGTATTCACGTAACAGATTGTGTGTGCAAACTGACTGTCTTTAAGGTGTTAAGGGAGGACTGACATAAATCACTTTACATTAAAGATTCCAAAGAGAAAATGTTGGGGCTTTCTAGACACAATGTTCTATCTGAGCAATGCTGAAATGCATCAGGAAGGTTTACGATACCTTTAAAAACTGCTTTAAATGTTCATCTTCATGTAACCAGTCTTTGTAGAGAGAAGTCCACTGAGACACCAAATGCAAGACTTTTCGTTTCCTACAGGATACATCAGAGTCCTCTTCTTTACCTCGCTGGTTCTTAGCACAATAGGTACAGTAGGTTAAGGAACAAATGCTATCCTGTCACTGAAATATACAGATTAAGTGATGGAAAAGACTCTTTAACCATTTTTTGCCCTGCTAATAGAGGATTGCTTCACTACACTGCTCTGTTCTAAATGTTTTATCCTGTCTGGAGCTTTAGGAGATTCATCAACTTTTTGGAATGAAATGCTCAGTAACAGAAATATGAGTTCATTCTCTGTGCCAACAGGATTTTTTCCTTTATAAATTAAAGAGACAAGTCTATAAAAGGAAAACCAATCTAAAAGGAATTATACAATGTTGAGTCATATCTTTTTTGTAAAATGGGAATGAACCTTTGTCCTACGTGCAGATGCAGGCGTGAATGTCTGTAGGAAGGAGGACAATGCATCATTAACAATAAAAAAAAAATGAATAGAGGAAGTCAGTTTCTCTTTCCCTGCACAAATTATGTTATCAGCAGAAATAACACTATTAAAAAAAGGTAAAAGAATCTATTTCCACCATCATTCTCTATTCACAAAGCAGAAACACCAAATGACAAAAGATTCCCAATTTATACATTGCTCTTGTCCCTTCCCTGGTGATGATGTTTCAGAAAAGAAAAAAGGAAAAACAAGTTTGTTTTACAGGTACAAGTTCATTCAAACAATAGTCCATCGTTTATGGAAGTAATTGGCAATACATGAAAAATCTTCTTTTTCCAAATGAGTTAGTGTTAGGTACTATTCCTCAGGATAAAAGGAACAGAAATTGTACAATACTTATCCCCCATTTTTCTCTTCACACATTTTTAAATGTATTACACAAATACAGGTATTCTAATAATTAATATTTGGTGTGGATAGGTTCTAACCTGATATTAAGAGTTATTTTATAAATGTTATCACAAATATATAGCTTTATATATACACAGTATATACACACACAAATATCTTTATAGCTTTAAATGAAAACAACATTCATAAGATCTGCTTTGTTACTATGAATTGGGCATCTGTTTTAATACACCTTTCAAAAATTCTTGTGAAGTAAGCATGCACATACACAAACATATGTATTTATGAAAACAGAAATAAAATTTCCCACTAATGCACATGACAATATTTGAGAATGGAAAAAAGGGGATTTAATCCATCACAATATTATGTATTTTCTACAAAAGTTTCTTACTTGAATAAAGATGTCAATTTCTATTTAAGAATGAAGAGGAAACAACATTAACAGATGATACACAGGTTTATTATGAGGTTGCATGGAGGCAAGATAAATATACTAATTTGATATACTCATTCAGTAAGAACTTCTAAAAAGGGAGGCAAACTACTGAACTCAACCAGTCCCTTTTACCTCTTACATTTTTCCATTATAATAATTGTCTTCAGACATGTGATCACATAATATCCCTCATATAATATACTGGGATGTCTAATGTTTTGAAATTATGGATACAGATTTATTCAGAGACAGATTTGATTTTGCACATTCAGCTTCAGAGCAGGAATTTTCTGATTATTGATTCAGCAGCCATGCAAACTCCACATGTATAATGCTATTTTTATAGGAGAACATATACACATATTTATGGGCATGTGCAGATTAGAGGAACTCATATACAAATTCAGATTTCATGTTTCCAACGTGAATCTTTTCCTCTACAATCCACTTAAGTCAAGATAACAATATAACTGGAACTTTTGGAAGGTTTTTTTTGGAATCAAAATCCAAGTATGATAAAACTTTATGAAAACTGGACCTCCAGTCAGAAGAGAAGAGACCTTGAAAGATCAGCTATTCCATCTCCCTATGTAAGAGATGATCAACTATACTTAAGTTATTTTTGGAATATATTTTATCATCTCTCCTTAAAAATCTCTAATATCATGTTCTACCATGTTTCAAAGTCTACTCCACTGTTTCACTTCTCTTAATGTAAAAAAATGTCCTAGTATCTAACTTGAAACTTTTTTATAGCAATTTAATCTCAGAGCCTCTTCTCCTATCTGCCCCCAATATGGGAACAGATTCTTCCCTTCCTTTTCAGGTACCTGAAGACTGTTCCATTTAAGGTTTCCCCCTTTTCAGCAAAAAAAATCCTAATTCTTCCAATTTGTCTTTGTAGATCATATTTTCTAGAATGCTGATCATTCCCATTGCACTTTCCTGATTTTTTTTCCAATTCATTTACACATTTCTGGGGGTTCGATGCCAAAAACCACAGAGGTGGTCCATTTTCTAGGCATACCATAATGACCATTAGACAAGAGCTCTCTTTTCTCACCATTTTCACATGCAACCTCAAAACAGTCACATGCGGTTTATATTTCAATAATAACAATATGCAAAAAGCAAAACTAATCCTCCCAGACATGCAACTTACTACTTTTCATATAATAAAGCTTAAAAATATATGGATCTAGGTGTAATTGTGTGACACCTGTGTATGCACCAGTTAATAAAGGATATTGCCTCAGAAGTGCCTGGCACAAGTCATCAGTCGTCATGAAGACTGTGTATGTGAGAAGAAAGTCATCCAGGAGAGTTTCTGCAGAGGAAGACAAAAAATCCCAGGGTACAATATATTAATGAGATAAGAACAAGAGTATCTATTCTTGTTAGTTTGCATGGCAGGAATAGAAACTCTAGAAAAAAATATCAGAATTCAAGTCATTGTAATACATTATTGATTTGGAGACTAAGCTTGTAACAGTTCACAATATGTTGTCACTGAGGAGATCAGACCCTTATTAAACAAACATATCCTCAATGCTCGAAGAAAATACAAGTGGGAATGTATGCAAAACAAGCCACAGTTCAGGAATTAATAAGTAAGAGTCCTTATCATAAACACTACCATCCCCACTGGCTCTGCTACACAGTCCCAGCAAAGCAACCTTTCCACCAGCTTCAGTAAATTGTTCTGTAAATGCAAACGCAATGTTTTTAGAGAGATTATTTGAGATGCAAGAATAATAGAGGGGTAAATCTTTAAGCTGATCTGTGTTGTAGGCATCACGATAAGTGTTAAGAAGTTTTCTCTAAGCTTTATTTAATTGCATTACCAAGTTTTTTCTCCTGTCATTCCTCCATCTTTTTTTTGTCAGTGTTATAACAATGGGATGAAGACACCTGCTGATACAACATTTCTACCTACTGCAATTCAAACAGAAATGTACTGTCAATTCTGACTTCAATATAACTTTCTCATTGCTCATTCCCATCTCATATTACTTTCTGGATTTTTCCAAACCTTTAGAGCATGCAATAGTCATATGAAGGGAGACCAAAAGAACTGGGTTTGTTCAGCTCTAAGATGATGCCTGGTGGGGGGATCTTATTGTGGTCTTCAGGTACCTAACGGCAGGGTAAAGGTAAGACTCCGCCAGACTCTTCCTGGAGGCGTGCAGCAAAATGACAAGGGGCAACGATCACAGACTGCAGCAAGGGAAAATTTGTCTGGATAAAACGGTAAAAATTTTCCTGTGCAGATGGCCAACCACTGGAACAGGCTGCTCAGACAGACTGCAGAATCTCCAACATCAGATACATTCAGAGTTTGCCTGGACCAGGCCCTGAGCAACCTGATCTTACCGGACCTGCCTGGAGCAGTGGTTGGACCAAGCGGCCTCCAGAGGTCCCTTCCAACCTAAGCTATCTTCTAATTCTAAACCGAACAACAAATTTGCTTGCAATTTTAGTAAATTACTCATACATGCGATGCGCGATCTAGGTTTGCATTTGCTACCCAAACAACACAATCTTTATCTTTTTGCAAACAGACAGGAGAATTTTGTATCTGTCTTTTTAACCTCAGAATAAAAATGTCTGTTTTTTCTTCTGCAAAATGATGAAATTTTCTCAGATATTGAATAGTTCCCATGTAACATATTGCTTTGAATTCTAGCAAATATACTGTATTCCCTTTAACAAGAAAACAGCTTTGCACCAGCTGTTTTACCAGGTGAGAAAAAGAATATGGACAGAGCCTGAAGGTTAGCAGAAGTACTTCTGTCATATTGTAGAGCAAAAAGTACTTTAGCCGTTTCTTCCTCAGCTGTGATTTACAACTGTAAAGACTGAATCATACCTCACATAAGTAAGATAAGGCTGAGCCTTGACTTCCATACTCTGATCATCTCACTATTTGTGCGTGATCTTCCCAATCAAATTGGTGCTGGTGTGTGTGCATGCAACCGACAGCATCCCATTAGCTTCTGGCTGCAATTTCACAATAACTAGGCCAATTCCAGTTAAAGCTGCCTTGGACCACACCAGTAAGTTACTGACATCATAGTCGCAGTGCAGGATGACGAGAAGAATTCTTCCATATATCATTCAAAGCCAGATATCATACGGATATCGCATGGATGGATAGCTAATGATATTCCATCCTATCAGCATGGGATCCAACATACCTCCATTGTCTTAAAAATATACATCATCATCATCATCATAATTTTAGCTAGATCAATGCATTCAGCAGAGCTGGTCTCCAGAAAGACTCCTGATCTGAAGATGCATAGCTAAAACCTTGCACTCAGAAATAAAACCATAGAATTCTCTCTATTTCATCAACATTATTTAAAACTGTGGAAGGTATTATCTCTGTATAAAAAGAATATATTGTCTCAGTAAGTGAAAGACACTGTGAATAGCTTGTTCTCTGTCTAAAAGGTCATCTATTCCTTCTGTTGCACAGCTTTTGGGAAGATATAATGCAGCTAGTTGAGGTTTCACAAACTTTTATTTGGAAACGGCTGTTCTTGGAGTCAGCAACGACATCTAATCTCTTATTTTAGTTCTTGACTAAACTGTATGACTGTACAGTGATCCTTATGAAATAAAAAATACATTTACAACAGATTATTTCCACAACATCCTTCTGCTTTGTTATAGCTGATGTGAGTTTCAGCAATATGTAGCTAGATGTTCACAAAAATATTAAGTACTAGCTGAAACCAAATTGTAATGCTTACAATGAATGAACTTCTGCAGTTGTTCAGAAAAGTGCAACTTTGCTATTCTAACTGGTGCTAAAATTCTGATGTAAAAATTATTTTTAAGATCTATGATCTGTTTTCCAGATGTCTAATTTCAAGTCTTCCAGCATCCCAAAGTCTTCAGGTGGGAAAAAAGACAAAAAGGTTGGGTTTGTTGCAATTTGCGTTTTTTTGCTTTTCAATTTAGGGTTTTTTTTGTTGTTTTTTTTTTTTTTTTACAAAAAACTACACTATAGATATTATTAATACACTTTTTAAAAAAATGGTGAATGGCAAATTGAAATGGTAGATTTGTTACAATGGCTAACAACTATTTTTAAGTTCTCCATACATCTTACATTTCAGTGCTAACCTATCCATAAGTGAATGGACACAGAATGTGGCAACATGCTTGCCAGCTCAGTTCTGCAATATTCTTCCAGACTCCTGTTTAAGTTCTTAGCATAATAGGATGGCAGCAGGTTCTTAACTGGCCTAAAGGAGCACAGCTCCGCTCACTTAAATGGAATTATGACAACTGCCATCAGCTGACGTCACTCCCCAGCACAGAGAATTCATCTCCCCCTCCCTCTGCACGCTCAGCGGTACATCTGTTTAGTCTCTGGCTTCTAACAACCTTATCAGACCAAGATATACTATCTCAAAGTCTCAGATATGTATACAGGGAGATTTTTTTCATTTAATACAGAGGAAAAATTAGAAGAAGAAAAATTCATAAATTACAATTTCTACAGTTTATGCTAAATCTCTCCAAATTGCCTCTGAAGCTGTTTAGAAATGTAAACCCTGAAGGAATGTTCTGAATAAAAAGTCTGGATGTTACATGTGGTCCACTAATAGTGTCTCTCATCTGTTAAATTACTTTAACACGTAAGCAATGAAAGCATTTTTGCTAGATTAAATGTCCATTACAGGATGTTACAATAATATTCATATTTTAAAACATCTGCACCAACTTGCATGTATTTCCCCGAGGTACTACTGTTCACTGTAACTAGTTTCTGTATTTTCTTCTCAGATGCACCATAATTTAAAAAATCTGCAAACTTCTCAAATACTTCTGAACATCAACAAATTTCCATAAATAATGATTTATTGGTCCTAACCCACAAATAGAGAGACTGGCTAACACGACAATTTATTCACTGCAAATTATTTGTTCTGTTTTACTGAGGATCACTATTAAAAACAGTAATCGTGAATGAAGAATGAGTACAAGCTGGTTTCATAAATACAAACAGAAATCTTTCTGAGGTTTTCCTGTTTAGTTGCAATTGATTTAAGAGTTAAAAAAAGGTAATTCTGGTGAAATCATTAATTATTTACAGCATACCCTATCCCCCTCTGAAAGGTAATGAAATACGTACCTCAACTTTTAAGTTTCATTGTACTATGTCCCAATTTCTGCACAGATCTGTGACCACGTTCCCCATTTTTCTCACAGAATAGGTTTTTCTAGTATTTGTAGCAAAGAGGGAGAATAAAATGCACACTAGCAGTTGAAAAAGAAAAAAAACTACCCTTGGAAGATATGTTTTTCATTGTGCAAAAGCCTGTGATGCTATTTTTTAAATTTCTCTCCTTTATGAATTTTTTATTTAATCATTTTCTTTTAGCCATCAATCTAAGCTTTCTTTGTTCCTCCCAATTTTCCTTTATTTGGTTAAGCAATTATTACAAAGTATGCAGTTGGCTTGCAGCTACAGAATATTTCATTTCAAAGACAATTTCAAGCTTTTTAAAGCTTCAGTAAGACATGCAACAGAAACAGCGTGAGTACAATGGGCTACTGCTCTTGCAGCTCTTTGGGGGCAGCCTTAGGCAGCAATCTCACCACACTGAATGAATGTTCTCAATATCATACTGTAAGCATAAAAATAATAAAAAAGCAGGCACTATGCTTATTTGCTATTAAATAATCTATGCACACCAGCTTCTGCTGAGACAATTTCTCACAGGTTGTGTGTCCACCTTTCTCCAGGTGAAATAATGCAGCACAGGCACCAACTTCCCTGGAAGCTTTTAGTACCCCTCTTACAATCTTTCTGCAATATCCAAGTCCTTCTACAAGGTACAATCAGGATGGGTGAGGGATGGAAAGAGCAATATGAGACATACAAGATACATGGGGTAATATAAGAGACATAAGGTGTTCAGATGCACATGAATTTCCAAGGGAACATTTGCGCCAAGTTGTAACTGAAGGAATCAGCAATACATCTGCAAGACACGCTGCAAGTGTATTGCATAAGTGTATTGCAGTGTATGGTGATGAGAGCCAGCAGCAACAACGGTTTCTCTGGCTGCGAAGGGGCCCAGAGCCCCACAGACACTGAAAAGTCGTATATTTGGATAAACAACACACTGTATATTCCCATGGACTTCTGAGACCCAGAGGAGTCCCTGGTGCTTTCGGTATGCCCTCTTTACTCACTAACCAGACCATTCCCTTCCTCTCTGAGAGGGCAACTCAACAAATGTTGATCCAGTGTGAAAGCATATTTTTTATATATCCACAATTTTAAATGGTAGGAGCACAGAATGACTTTCTCATGTGGGATTATAAAACAAATTTTATTTTTCTCCCTTCTGCAAACCCTCCACTAGGTAGAGTATCAATTACTGAGCCTGAGAACAAAAACTAATATAGAGCGATAGCCAGAAATCTTCCACAACAAACGGTTAACAAATCAGGACAATGCAGTACACCTTACATTATCTCTGTGTTTAAGAGCTGTAAGCTGCTCTCAAACTTGGACATTATCATAAGCTACCAAAGCAGGACAAGGCATCAGGAGAGCATTCTTATATGCATAACTTAAAATCGCTTGTTAAATAAACATAAGAGATTTAAGTCAAAGGGGAATTGTCTTTGTCAAATGAAATAAAAGTCAAATTCTTTTTATTAAACAGATCTGAGGACAGTTTTCTATTAAAAAAAAATTCAGTTTAGCTATCACACAGAATGAGGAAAAAAAGAAAAGATGTAGAGAAATATTTCTGTTACAGATACATATACCTCTCTAACTGTCCACCTATCAATTTGCATGCCTATACATATATATATTTACACTAATATGCATGTGTAGGTACCAGTGTCTCAAGACCACCAGAGCTACAACAAAACTATACACACATTTATATTATGAATGTTTAATAGATCAAACAGTATTCAAAAAACACCTGTTGCTCCATCGCTAATATTAGATATTCAGTCCAGCTAAGCCAGATAAAACTGTTCCCAATGCCAGGCCTCAGAATCATTAAGTCCCTTTACACCCACAAGAAGGGATAAGCTGAAGATAAATTCCACCTTGTCCTGATTTTCTGATCATCCTGTTATGTCCTGAAAAGTTTTTGTTTTGCTGCTTCTCAATGTCTACCAACAACAAAATGTTGGTGAAAAATACGCCAAAAAAGTCCTCCCACAACTGTGAAGGCTGAGATGATGAGAACCATTCTCTTTTGTATCTGACTTTACAGAATAATTTTTCACATCCTATTCTTCTTACTCTACATTATTTTATTTTTTCTTTTCCATTGCTTGCTATCCTCTATTCAAACCTAATATTTAAAATCCTGTTAGCCTTTTCCTTATTTTTCATAACTTTATTTTTTCATGTAATTACATGGTTTGTAAAAGGAATAGAGGACTATAAACATATCGACTCGGCATATACAGCAAGTACAGAGTCTGTACTTCTTTATCTGCAGATTCTCTATGCCACATATTGTTAGTTGGAGTAACGGTAATAATAATGAAATCTGTTAAACTACAAAGAACAACAGCTCATCCGTTTTCTTTGAAAACTTATCATCATTCTGAACCCAAATCTCCCACTTTGCACTGTACAAATCCATTGTGAATGGCTGTGCAAGAATTACAAAAAGATCTAAGGGTTTTTTAGACTTGTATTCTACACTAAATCGGATTATAAGAAAATTTAGATAAAGTACTGGAATGCAAGTCTTCTTCCACTCTATGCAAAGTAGGTATTCAGCTTTCCCTGAGGATTTGCTGGAGGAGGCTAAACCTGTGTGGAGAATGCAAAAAAAAAAAAAAGAAAAAAAAAAAGATTGCTTGAATAAGCAAGCCACTGGAATTCACAGTTAATTCTTAGGTTAAAACTACCCTTAATGCAATTTTATAGTGTCAGTTCAGCAGCCCTTGCCCCTACATAGCACTTGTTTACATAAGTAGTGGCCTTCATAAATGAGTATGTGACAATTAAACTGAATAAATCAACGAAGACTCATGTCCTGAACTAAAAAATAATTACTCTCTAAACTCATTACTTTCCAAGCCAAGGAAAAAGCTCCTCAGTTTCTATCGGTCTCAAAAACACATTGAAAAAGGAGATCCTAAGATCTTCTTCATCTTGAAACATGTAAATCCTGTGTATAATGTGTTTGCTGTGCAGTGTGTAGGAAATTCAGCAGCACAAAGTGTGGATGTGGGTTATGTGGGAATTTTTCAAATATCAGTGCAAACTCCTGAGATGCACGCAGTCATGAGACCTCTTTGGTATTTTGGGGGGATATTTTGGTAAAGAGATATATCACATTACACATGATTTGCATCACAGCACACATTTTCCTCCTAACATTGTTAGAAAGACACCTGGCTGAGCTATTCAATTATGCAATAATATCCTGCTGGCCAGAAGTTGTGCATTTCCCTGATGTTTCTTTATTGCAGAAAAACGGTGGCTGACCCATCCAAACCCTCATCTTCACTCAGTTTTCTTCCCTAGTCTGAAGATACCAGTAGCTCAGAATGGCAATGAAAAGGTATTCAAAGACAGCGAAAGTGAGATTCATCTCATTTGACTTGAATCATCTACCAATTAGGAATTTCATTATCTAGACTCCATCTAGACTCTGGAGAGAGCTGACATCCCTGGAGGGAGATTTTGAGATCTTGGGCAACTAGCACATCTGGAAGTGTTTATCTTTTTCCACTGTCCAGGACTAGAAGCCTAACTTTTAAACAGAGAAAAATCCCATCTTGAGTACTGTTCTTTGCCAAATAACTTGATTTTCAGCCACAAATTTTGAACCAAAGTTAAGGAAATAAGAGAACACCTTTCAAATGTTTGTACCTGCCACCTGCACACATTGCAAGACCCAGCTTGAATTCTGCACACCCAAGCACCATGCTGAGCCTCCCTTGGGTGCTTCTCTGCTACCAAGAAATACGCTGAAGTGGCGCTTTGGCCAGGGTCACACAACCACAGATGACATAAGGAAGAGCTCTTAACCTGCCCTTTAACTTTTTGATACAGCCTTATTTACCTCTGGAGACTCTGCAGCATGAACTGGGAGGAGCGAAAGTGTCTGCTTTCACAAGAGGCACCATCACCATGGGTAGCTTCTACTCTGTGTCCTCAATGTCAACTGAGGATATGGCAGGAATCTGTGACTGACACACATGGATCAGCCTGAGAGTCTATCTAGTCTGGTACCCTGCCTTAGATCCTGGCCAACAGGATCTTGGGATCTTTCAGGGAGACAGATGCAAGAAACTCTGTAGTGGTCTTAGGTAAGAAAATCTCCCCATATGGGGCCTCCTTCTTTATATCTTAGAAACTAGCTGAAACTTTGTTATAGCAGGCTTCACCCCAGGGAAAAAAAAATTGTGTGATAACTATTAAAAAGTTGGGTCACTTGTTATCTAAGTAAATGTCCAGTCTATCTCTGAGCCTTACCTGAGCTCAGTAATAGTAGCTCTGGAGAGTCATTCCTATTCTGAAGAACAGGATTTTGACTTTATTACCTTTTCATTGTTCACAGAATCACAGAAGGGTTGAGGTTGGAAGGGATCTCTGGAGATCATCTAGTCCAGTCACCCCTGCTCAAGCAGGGTCACCTACAGCATGTTGCACAGGATCGTGTCCAGGTGAGTTTTGAGTATCTCCAGAGAAGGAGCCTCCACAATCTCTCTGGGCAACCTGTTCCAGTGCTCTGTCACCCCCACAGTAAAGAAGTTTTTCCTCATATTCAGATGGAACTGCCTGTGTTTCAGTTTGTGCCTGTTGCCTCTTGTCCTGTCGCTGGGCATCACTGAAAATTATCTAGCTCCTTCCTCTTGACACCCTCCCTTTAGATATTTGTATACATTGACAAGATCCTCTCTCACTCTTCTCTTCTCCAGGCTAAACAGGCCCAGCTCTCTCAGCCTTTCCTCATAAGAGAGACACTCCAGTCCCCTAATCATCTTTGCAGTTTGTTGCTGAACACTTCCCGTATACCTTATACCAGTGTGTAGTTTTATCACAGCCTTCCTGTTTTCTTATTCCTAAGATACACAACTGGAAAGTTTCCTATCTCACCTTACATGATGCTTGTCTTCCTGGCCTTTAGCATTCTCTCCTGAACATCTCTTCCCTCCTGCCTCCAATACACACACCTACGCTTCACAGTATCCACCACGAGATGAACCGCATACAACGTTACCGACGAGGCTACCAGACTGATTTATAGATTAGCACTTCAGCCCATTCTCAGACACTCGATTCTTTTGTTTGTGGTTGTTGGTAGCTGTACATTAAACAGGAGGCTTTACTATGCTGTGCGAAATGATATGCAGTTCCTCATCTGATCGGGTATAGGTCAATATCTAGCATCAGCCAGAGTCTGGATGACATAAATATAAATGTACTTTCAGTACCATACAAAAATCCTAAAATTCCTCAGTTACATCACTTCCTATTTGTGATTATGGCGAATACAGTGGGATGACCATAAGGTCAGCTCCTGGTATCTGCTTCGCTATCAGGGTTGGCCAGAATTTCAAATGAAAAAACACTGACGACTTCAAATATTAAACTTTGCTCTCGTTTACATTTGCTGCATTATCCCTACCTTACAGAACCACCCACTTTTCTATCAGATTTAGTGAGGCTCATCCTCCAGATCAATATTTGAAAAAAACAAAAACAAGAACAAAAAGAACCCTCCCCCAAAACAAGCAAACAAAACCCCAAACCAACACAATTCTTTGGGGTTTATATCTTCCTACGCATGACTGAAAAATTGGGCTCAGCAATGCTAATGTGCCTTGTGACTTCAAGGCACACACTGGAAAGTTTTTTAAAAGAAAATTCTCACAGATGAGGCTAACAATATGGTAACTACCCAGAAAAAGTTAAAACCTGCTTTTCTCACAATCACAGGAAAGCAGACCTGTGAGATGGGGTTACAGCTGGACAAACAGAAAAAGGACATGCTTGTGCTTCAGTAAAAAAGATGCTGATTACTTACTGTTCTATAGGGAATAGTCATTTTTTACCATTTTAAATATTCACTTACTGAGTTCAAAATAGACTAGAAAAAGGGCTACAGCAAAGCATTTTAAAGTTTATCAGCCTCTCAGTGCTGAAAGCTCTTAAGCTTGATACATTTTTGTCATCCCTCTTACTCTTATCCATAAAAATGAGAAAAATTATAATCATGCCCCAAGGCAGAAACTGTCAAACATAGCTTTTTTACATGCAATACTATGCAATCCTCTGAAACCTTTCAGCAATGCAAATGCATGTCCAGCAAGTTGTAGCTAGTAATCAGAAAATTGCTTATTCTACAGAAATGGTAAAAGGATTTAATGGTAACTATTTTTCAAGACAGAGGTTTCTCAATAATCTGTAATTCCCTAGCAATTTACTAAAAATCTCAGGATGTCTCTAAGTATAAACAGCAAACGCAATCCACTATCATTAATCTCTGATCTGGCAAGATACTGGTCACATCCTACAAGGTGCTGAGTAGTCTCAAATTTCCCTTGAGTTCAGCAGATGGCAGTGGCACTCAGGACCTTTCAGGATTAGCCCTTAACCCAAAATCAAATACTCTAAAAATGCTATACCACCATGGATACAGCATGAAGCAAAAAATGAAAATTACATAGAGAAAGGTCAATGGAAAAAAGAGCATCAATATATAATTTGCTCCTAATGTATTAAAACAATTATAGTGGTTATGTCATCTAACCACTGAAGCACTGAGAAATCAATGCAAAAAGAAATAAAGAGCAAGTCATTTATTTTTGGCATTAGGTTAGAAAAATAAAATATATAAGGGCAGGGTATTTAACCTGTACAACCAGAATTTTATTAGAATACAAAAATCAGAGCTGGGAATAATTTCTAAGGTCATCTCCCAGTGATTTCTGGCAGTACTCTACCATCTGCAGGATGAATCAAACGCTCTGTCTGGTAAGGTCAAAGACCCCTCTAAAGTCGCAGTCCAGTTGCTGCTATCACATCTACGGGAGCAGTTTCATATTTTGTTTGAGGGACAAAGGGCCCCTGAAACCATAGCCAGAAAGCAAATGTCAGACTTGTCTAGCTTTAATGAGGCACTAATTTTTCCACACGGAAATCTGAGGCAGTTTTTCTGCAGGTAGGACAGAGCCCTGGTGATTAACGTGCAGCTATAATGGTCTCCGTTTTTTTGAAGTTATTGGACAAATCTATTATGCCTTATACATCCTGAAGCATTAGAAATGTTGCCTATTGCAGTCATTGTAAGACATTCCCACTTTCTGTTAAAGGAGCCCTTGACTACTGCAACCAAAACACTCAAGCTCTCCATACACTGACACTATAATTGACAGGAAACTGAGATATTTTAAAGTACACGTGAAGTACTCACAGGAGCCTAGCTGCAGAAGGCAGACAGTCCTTGTTCACGCCAGGAGTCTCCCAAAGCACTTTAGGAAAAAATACCCATCCTCTCTTTCCATCGATTGCTTATAATAACCAGCCAGGCCAGGATTGCCCGGAGCAGCAGGACGGAGGAACAAAGATTAAACGGTTCCCTTTTCTCTTGCGGTCCAGCCGCCTTGTGGGGCAGAAAGGAGAGCAGCAGTATCAGCACAGCATGCCGCTTGGCCCTGGCTTGTTTTTCACCCCAAGCAGAGACACAGCCTGGCACCCCAGTCGCTAGCTTGCCTCCGTGAAAGCCATATGAGCAAGTGCAGGGCAGGTTTTTTTGTTTCTGTCCTGCACCTGGATTTCCCTGGATCCCTGCCATCACCCTCATCCCCAGGCACAGAAAGAGATGCAACGTTCATCAGCCCAAAACCCTCAATGGCACAACCTCTGGTGCCACCGCGACTGTCCCTGTCTCAGCGGGGCCACCAGGCCCTTGCACAGCCCTGGTGCACAGTCTTCCTCTGTGACACAGCAGCCCACTCAGAGAGGCTGCGTCCTCTGCCTCTTCTGCCACTGCAAGCCTGGCTGCTGAGACCGCACCACTGCCAGGGGCTCAACGGCTGCTCAAGCCTTCTCCTGGGTCCGCCAGCTCAGCATGTCCCTGAGAAAGTTTGTTAGGGAAATTACAAAGCACAGGTGACAAGGACAGGTAGGACAGGCTGGCAGTCTCACGCCGTGACCTGCCCAGGCTGTTCTCTTTTCCCAGATGCAATGTTGCATTAGTTTTGGATCCATGCAGTTTTATTTAATTTTTTTTGAGTTTAATTTAATTTAATTTTCTTGAATTAATTTTCCTTCTGTGGTAGACTCCTACATTACTATGACATTAAACCTGCTATGAGCTGTGCACATACTAATCCTGTGCTCTATTACTCAGGATGGACTTAGATATATTAAGTCTCTATCTCAGGATAGGTTAAGTTGCTGCTTGGAGATGCCTTTCTCTCATTTGACTCTCAAGGGAACGCTAGAACTAGCCTGGCCATTTGACTTTCAAAAAATTCATATAAAGTAAGATGTGCTTAATCTTCATTCTTTTCATCTTCACTGACAAAACTGGTATTGCACTGAAGACAAACCAAGTTTCACATTAAGTATGTCTTTCTCGTTGCTGAACTGGAAGATCTACGCCTATGAAACTGTAATGCTTCAGATTAAAAAAAAAACTATTGCATCTTAAAAAATTATTGTGATTACTCCATTTTTGGGCCTAATTTTCATAGACATTTTCTGAGAACAGGAACCCGAATCCTCTGTTGAGAACCCAAAAATAGCATCTATAAAAGCAAAAAAAGACCATTTAAAAATCTTAATCAGTAGTATTTTCAAATATATGAAAATATACTAATATAATCATTAATATATTAACATATTAATATACATATATTAAGACTATTGGCCCAAAAGTTTTTAACTCGAGTGCCTAATAACAGGTTCCAAAATCCACTGTATTTAGGCACTATCCCAGCCAGTTGAATATGATGACAACTATAGTATAGTGAACAGAATACACTTTATACTGGTACATAACATGGGTAAAGGACAAGTCAAACAACATGTGGAAATGCCCTATCTAAGGCCATGCTTTGCAGGTCAGGTGCAGTGCCTAGAATTCAATGTCTAGTACTCTTCCCATCATCTGCTGCAGACTGCTTTCCATACCTACTAGAGGAATGGGTCCCTTAAGGGAACAGAAACATACAGATCTGCTCTGTGTATTTTTAAAAGTGTTTAGCAAGAAACTTTGATCCATTTTTTTCCCCCTACAAAGAAGGAGGAAACTTCTTTGTGTTCCAGCCCGGGGAAGAAGATATAAGAAGAATATTCTTTGCCCGTGGGACTCAAACTATCATAAATATGCTAAGCAGTGCAGGCTCCACAACATGTGGCACTGGAGCGTGTGCAGTAAACATCGCAATGGCCCTAAGCCTCGTACGACAAAGCCTCTACAGGCAGAAGGCTCCCAGATTCTTCAGATTTGGCCAAACTGTCCATAAGGGGAGCGATGGCAATTTTGTCTGAGCACAAGCTGTTGGATTTGGCCCAAATCTCTGGGTACGACAGCAATAACATGCACTGAGTTACTAGACTAATGTGCAGACCACTCACTGACCCTTTTGCCAGCACGTGAGACAGCAATGCACCAGGTCAATGGACAGGATATTTCTGGCGTCCTGGGTGTTACAGCAAGGCTAGGCTCTCACACACCCACCCGCAGCCCAGTGCCACGCAACCTCAAGAGCAGCGATCCCCTAGCCAACATCTCCTACGTATGGAGGCAAAAGGCACCGCAAAGTGCAAAGTGCTGCATGGCTCAAACGCGTTACAAGCGTTGTGGGGGTGGGAGCAGGGAGGAGGAGGAGGAGGGAGACCACTGTGCAAGTCTTACAGGCAGCGCATGAGACTGACAGGTGTTAGTGTACTGCAGTCTTAATGCAGTGAAGTTTTATTTCTGCAGGACGCCACCTCCAGCATTTTTCCCCAGGGTATAGAACAGTTCAGGCTGCTGGCCACAGACTACTCAAACACTGTTTAAATAACTTACACAATAACCTGCTCTAAATGCCTGCAAAGTGCAGCAGAGACCTGCAGAGTACCTGAAAGAGCAGGGCCATACTTGTGTCTTAAATTTCCCATATTCTCCCTTTGCCCCCACCACAAGCAGTGAAGCACAGCTTTGAAGAATAAAACCAGAACAAGGATGGTCGGAGCCCAGCTACGGATGGGGCCTAAAAGGTCAGTCATAAGACAGCTGCGTTTTGCTTCCCTAAATGAGGAACGGATTCCAAAAAAACCCGACGCATTTCTGTATGGCTGTGTTTTAAGTGCACAATGTTACATTATTTGAATACTTGTACACATGATATATCTCCTTAATTGTACTGAAACTGTACTTGACATACTGAGAAACTCATACCATTCCAATGACTGCTAACGTGTAATTAAAGATAGTTTTCCTCCTTATTATTAGTGACAACTATAACAGAAGACAGCAATAAAAAAATTGCCTTGCACATAGCGTGTATGTGTATTAAGAACATCTAACAACTTCAAACTATAGGGTATGTCAGTACAACCTTGTACTGACAGTATAATGAAAGAAGTAACAAAGGTTCCTGCTTGTACTGTTTAAAGAAGATACACAGATAAGACACAAGAGGAATAAACATTATTTGTAATTCAGCTGCCTGCGAGTATTAAAATACCTGCATGGGCTACATTTCTCTGTAGCAGCAGCACTGTGTTATACTGCAAGTATGCTTTGGCTACTTCAAACACACAGCAGTTTAATGTAATGCTTTTGAAAGAACACCTTTATTTGGATAAATTTCAAACTGTTTGCACCTATGAGGGAATTCAGCCTTAGACTTGTGATTTAGCTGTACCACAATTACTCAGGGATTTTATTTGATGGTCTTGCTTATTCTGGTTGAATAAAATGGGGATATTAAGCAATTCCTGGATGAAAGCCCTTTGGGGTGATTTTCTAAAGATGTATATTCACTGCTGCCATGATTTCAGATTTTAGTGCTGTTTATTAATTTAGTCACAAAAAATACACTCAGCATACAGCTCTCAAGTAGGCATAACCTTGGACTGGTACACTCCAGCTTTCTCTTTTGGATCTTATTTTTCTTCTTTTTTTTTCAGTCTTATGGGATACTCTATCTTTCATGCATACACTTTAAAGCATCTAATGCAAGAGATGCACTCTGTACCTTGTAGAAACTATTTGTTCAGTTTATTCCTCCATGAACACTGCCAGCTGTTTCTTGGACTTTCACAGGGCACAAAGGAATCACCTTGGCTGAGATGTAAATCATACCTTTCTGTACAGGCCTAAATTAATCTGGTACCGTGTTTCGGGGAAAAATAGGCAAAAATCATAAAATGCAGTAATAGATATGGTATTGTATTAAACTGGGCCTCTTGGCTCATCTGGTCTTTGACCATACTTCAGCACTACATATAACAACATCCAGCAGTGACCACCACTCATCACCATCTTTCTTTTCTATAGCTCTTTTCATCTATAAACGCCAACAGAACATTTGTAAAAAGTGTGAGCTTTTTCCAGGTTACAGAGAACGTCAGGCACACCTGGGCTCAGTGACTGTACCAGCTCATACAGAAGGCACCTGCCAAAACTGAGATTACAAACCCGGTATCCTTACTCCTGTGCTGCTGCTCCATTCACTGCATCATGCAGTCTCCCATACAAAAAATACCAGTGCATTTGGCTTCCTGCCAGCGAGCCAAAACCACTGAATGTGGGTTTCAGACAGTGGTCCTACTGCAAATAACCTTTCGCTTTCAGATTTACAACCCCTTTTCAAATTAAATAGCGTAACAACGGTATGCTTTCTACAGCATCTTCACTGTTATTATTCACATATTATCTTCTTTAGCATGTTCCTTAAAGGAACAAGGCTTATGCAGCTCAGCTGCCTGTCCAATTGTTTCAGTCTTGTTCTCCCTTACGCCTGGAACTGTTGAATCTGTGGACCAGTTTCAACCAAATTTGACACAGGACAGCAAATTCTCAAAGATATTAGGTGCCTATAAGTAATGAAAATAAGTGCATCTGTAGATCAGAAAGAGAGGTCATTTATTGGCCCATTGAAGTAAAGACTGCAATGTAAGCACAGCTATCTTTTTAGACATAGACAACTCAGCCAGAAGAGATGAAGTCACAGAACATCAAGCTGCTTCTATCTTTTAATAAAAAAAAAAAAAAAAGACCTATCTCAAAGACTGGGACTGCTAGCATCACTAAGATATTCTCTGTATTTAAAATTCTGCAAACTGTGTCCATACCCAGTTTCTCTAACAAGGCTTCCTATTGCTGCTACTCTCATCACATCTCCCTCTCTGCTACACCAAGGTCCTGGGTCTTGTCTTAGGGGGTCATGGAAGTTCCTCAGGGCAGAGGCAAAGCCTCTGACTTTGTGTTTGCATAGCACCAACCACAGACACTTTGGTTTCTGAATGCCTACAAAATATAGATATAATGAGAACTCAATATCCTGCTGCATCTGTTTCTAAAAGCAAATTGTTTCATTAAACCACTCTGCTTACTGAAGTTGGCCATTAAGGCTAACTATGAAAATACGCTCTTCCATTTGTTTCTGACTAAGAAGCAGTGTCCTTTCCATATCATTCCTGGCTATTCTACAGAAAATAATCCATTATGTAATGATTCTCTCCTTAAACTGACTGCAGTCACCTGTCCACGGGTACAGTCTGTTAAGAGACTTCTGCTGGGTGTAATACTTGACTACTGCCTCTTATAAGTTACATAATAAAGAACATGTATTTATTTTCACTAAAGACTGCCTATGAGAGAACGCAGCATGGCATCTTAAAGAATGACTCTGCTGAGTATAATTCTTCAGCGAGCTAAACACTTCCTGTGTAAGAACATATATTTAAAAGCAATTTTCTAAAACAATTCTTAGAAATACATCACCAGTTACAGTAAACATACAGGAGCTGGAATTAATTCCACAAGGAGCTGCTATTCTAAAGACACAACAGTCCACATCCCAGAAGGACAATGAAGTACAATGTGCAAGCTCATCTAATCACTGTATCCAATTACAAGGAAAAATAAATCATCACACACATGTCTATGTCTGAATTTTAAAAAGTAAATAAATCATGAACGGTCAAGCCAAAAGCTGCCATCTCTGCATTCACAGATTAGCAGAGGAGGTGGTGTGTTCACTTCCATTTGAAATGACAGAATCCAAAAACTATAAACTACATTACTTATTTTAAGATAAATACAGAAGTTGCACTTTTTTGCTCAGTTTGGGGTTGACCATACAGAGCTGCCATTCTTTGCAGTGGGAAACACAAAATGGAGGTTTTCTAGCTGATGTTCTCCACTTGCCTACTATGGTGTTTGTGGCACAATTTCAAAACATTCCTTGCTTTCAAACTGAGACAATCTGTTAATCTGTAACTGCAAGCATGAAAAATGCCTCTCCACCTCTGAAAACACTGGTCCAAAACAAACTAACCTAATGATTGTTCTAAATCACTAGTTTTGATTTTGATATCCCTAAACATTTCCTATTAAAGGTGAAGACACCACTACAGCACACCGACAATAGGTCTGCTTTATACTAACTCCCTTCACAGAATCCAGAAGTCCACAAGCCAAATCCTAGCTTGACAACCATCAACCTAACCGGCACTTGTATATGGTCTAACGACAGACTTTCCTAGTCTCTCTGCCTCGATTCCTGCCCAGGACCTTAAGGGTCAGAAGAAGAGCTGGCACAGACCTGTCAGTGCACTTTGGGCAACTGCTTCCACTCACTGCTCTCAGCTGTCTCATCCCAGATCTCCATGGCAGAGAACACAGTACTTTCTAGGAGTAACTGAATTCCCCCTGTTTGTCAAGACAGTGTGCCTTGCAAAGCTGATGGTATTTTCATGTTTTCCACATGCTTTTAGAAAATTGTTATCTACGATTTATTCCTCTTCATAATCACACACACGGTTATAACTTCGCAAATCCGATCTCACTAACCTTGATCCCTAAATAAAATTCCAGTCCTTTAAGCTAAGATGTTAAATCGAGTGCAGCAGAATGAGGAGAAGTTGTAGTTACCTTACTAGTCTAAATGTTGTAATTTGACCATCATTGGTGGTTTCCATGCTTTGGGGGATGCAAAACAATGCTGTAGCTCCTTGTTGCTTTGAGAATTTGAATGAAGAAAGGGTGACATCAGGGACCTAACAAATGCTATTTGTCTGTGGTTGTTTTTTGTTGCTGTTTGTTTGCTTTCTGCTTCCAGCCTGTGGTTGTGTATTCCCTATGATGTACTAGCATTAAGAACAACAAACAAAATCACACTGACAAGGCTCATGTTGACCGCTGGGTTGGGGAATGAAACCCAACAAGGGTTTCATTATTGTATTGATGCTGAGACTCTAAAATCACAAATGGGAAAGAACAAAACCAGTATCTGGATTTCTCTTTCTATCTTCAGTGGTGCTTAAAGACAAGCCAACAAGCCCTAAATCCTAAAAAATGGAGAAAGTAAGAAGTTGCAGGAAGAGCTGACTGTTGAATCAATAAGGCCTTGCAGGCAAGAGGGGGAATGCAGGGCTTAGAAAAAAGTAAAGAAATAGAAATGCAGTGAAATGCAGTAGTAGGTAAGGGTATAAAGGCCTCCAGCAGTCCCAGGTCAGGCAGTATGATTTTTCCATGATTACATCTCTAGTTCTGGTGAAGCTCAAGTTAAAGCAACAGAATAAAATCGTAATTCATCCCAAATGTTGTCACAAGGAAACATAAGTTTTATATAACTAGCTTCCATCAAAATTAGCTCCCTCAACGCTGCGGTGTTATTTACATTGATTATTTCCCCCACTCCCCCCCCCATTTTTTTTGTCCTCAGTGTCCTTGAAAACAGCCATCGCATTTTCACTTCAGAGACAGTATACTGATTTGGTTTCAGAAAGATCTCAGAAGCATTTCTGAACTGAGACAAGGTCATCTCATGCTCTCAGTCTGACTCAAGAGACTGCTATGTGAGCTGCTGCCACAACTACAACTCACTTAGGTATTTTTCACCTTGTCTCAAAGATGGGACAAGCAATTTACTTTATTGCAGTAACTGATGCTATTCTGAAAAGCTCTTTCTGCCAGAATCAGCTATACTCCATGAGGGTAATTGACACTGATATTTCAGAAGTCATGAAAAAACACTGGCTGTCAAAGTGGTGTAATTCTCCTCCTATTTCAATCTGTGAAAGGATCATAATTGACTTAAAAAAAAATGCAGGACTGTCTCCAATGCCAACCACATAGACTTTCCTAAAAGGTGCTATATGCCCTCAACAGATACTAAACTGGATCAAGCCTCTCCTTCTAAAAAAAGCTACAGCAATTTAAAGCCTGCATTATGAGCTTACAACTTTCAGCTAATGCACAAAGCTTCTGAATTTATGCCAAGAGCATTCAGGTCCATTACTGCCTTTTTAGACAGAACCTCAACTCACATAAAAGCACTCCTCCTACAACCATCTATTCCTAAATCCAGTAGCTGATTTTCTGACTTGCCCACTGAAATCATAAACCAGCAAGATAACCTAAACCACAGCAGAATCGCCAGCCAACCCCTTCCAGCACGCAGAAAATCTTGCCTCAAGTAACTGTGGCACAGCTGCTCTCTCCTCCTTTCTTGCCTCTGACATGATAAACAAGCACCACCCGGAGTTAGGGCACGGCAGAGCTGAGCTCCGTTGCACTTGATCATCTGGAGTGTGTTGCAAAGGCATTAAAAAGAGCAAGGACTGACAACTTTGTTGGGACCAAATGGAGAAGCACAGCAGTCACAATAGCACATCATAGTCCTCACTCTATACTGATCTGCAACTCCACTACTTGTGATGCAAATCTACTATTCCGGCATCAGTTTGCCTAGCCCACAGACAGGTGTTCTCATGCAACAGTGGTTATTTGACCATATAGCAAGCAGAGGCATTTGATACTGAAACGCATTTCAGGTTTTGCACAGTTATTAAGGGCAATCCCAAGAGCCTGCAGAAAACCTCATCAGGCACTACACGCATGAAATTAAGCAAAAAACTATTCCAAATAATGGTTCACAAATAGGTCTTGGACTGTGCCTTTTTGTTTTTAATTTCTCTAGGTATCTTCCAAGCACAGGGATTTATAGAAAATGCTAAAGTGAAAGGTGGGAAAGATGGTAACTGCGTCAGCACACCATACAACAAAGTTTCACAAAGCAGTAGTCACAGACTGCATTTAAGTAGCTTAGAAAAGTAACTGTAATTGCAATTTGGCTATAATCAAAACCAGCCCTGTTTCTCATCACAAAAAGGTCAAGGCTGCTTCTTCCATACTACTATAAAACTGTTTGAACTGAGGGCACGTTAAGAAGGATTGCGGGGGAAGGAGGAATTAACAGCATGAGAGTAAATTTAGTTTACAAGGGGGGGAAAAAAGCAGCTTTGAAGAACAGATTTCTTTCAGATTTTTAATACACAACCTCAAAGTAAATGCAGGTCTTCAGTCCGTCAGTGAATGCATCCTTCCACCCTGTGGGTGGGGAATGAACATGCTCTTTATATTTCTCCGCAAATGTTAATCTCACAAGAAAATCATTGTATTATAGCAACTTTGAACGCTGGAAACATTGGAATTCAAGCCCTGAAGACAGTGCGTGAACTGTATTCTTGGACTCAAAGATGCAGCAAGTATTTCAAGACCCAGTCTTATGTTTTCAACATTCTTACATAACTCCCCCACCCCATGCAAACTTCTTTCCAACAAGTCTTTCAGAACACCATATCCAAGTTTTATAACATTAAAGAGAGACAACTCTTGGGAAGGAGGCTTTGTTCTATTCTGGGAAGGAGCCTCCTACTTAATAGCTATTGCACAGAGTGCTAATATCACGCGTGACAGGAGTCATTTCTGTACAAACACCCTTACTTATCTCAGTGAGTGGTGAATCATTTTGTTGTGCAAGAGGAACACAAAAACAGAGTACTAAAGACAATGTCTGGGTTTTCAACAGTCTGCAGTGCTAAGAGGCTGCAGGTCAGGGTTTGATAGAAAAAGCCTTAAGAATGAAGGAAAGGAGAATAATGCTAAACGGCGAAGATGAGTAAGCAGCAATAAGAGATGAGACACCTTTGGTCGAGGTTGCTGAAAGACAGCATGGTCTGTGGCTCCTGATGAAGGAACGGGACATGTGGACACTATGTAAGAAGCAGCAACGCTGGTATTTCCATTTTGCATGCCCAATTTCTACTCTCACAGTTAACTGACCTGCCAACCCACATACAATCTGCTGCTACTCCTCGAAGGGCTAATAACATTTTCTACTTCAGACTTAAAGAAACACTTGAATGTCCAAATGTGATCTGATTCCCCATCCCCGCAACAAATCAATAGCTGTAATACAAGAAACTCCCTTATAAATCATGTCTCATTTGTCTCTAGTACAAACAGTAACTTTGAGACAACTGCATGTTTTACAATTAATCAGCATCACTGCTTCATGGCCCACATTCTGGGAAAACACGGAGAGAGGGCTGCATTTAGGGACTGAGAAGATGTAGAAGCTTGCGCCACCTTCACCGTTTGGGTTGCCCACTCCCTTCATATGCTTCACATTTTGTGGTTTGATCCCACTGCTGTCAGGAGACTAATCTAAAAAGGACAGAAAGTAAGAGTTACAAAGGTTTAGACTTACTTCGAAATGTGGCTATACCTTTGTGTTGAGCCAGCAGCCCTGTTGACTTTCTTTGCGTTTGATGTTCCCACAGCTCACTGGAAAGCGGTCCCATCTCTTTTGCCCCTTCTGTCCAGCCTCCCAGAGGACAACACTCCCACCTCACTGCAGCTGGCAGGGCTTCAAAACCTGCTATGCCCCCACCCTCAACAACAACACACACACACACACACACACACACAAAAAAAAAACTTCATTCTCCTTTTGCACAGTCTGCGTGTGCATCTGTATGGGCATACTATGGGGGACATCACTGGATTGTGTTGCACACTAGGATACTTAATAGGGCTGAGCTCAGGTCTGCATCTGCAACATATGACATTAGTTGCAACAGAAGAGATCTGGCCTACTTTGTCTCTGAACTTGCAGCTGTTGAACAGACCAAACCTAAACTCTTCAGTACAGCACTTAAGCCAGCTGGCATATCTGTACTTCTGAGACATCTCTCTTATCAAGAGATATGTCTTTGGCACCAACACTATGCAAGGATCCAATTTTTATTTTTGCCTTTATGGACCTGAGTCCTAGTCACCTGACCAGGGAACATTATTTATATCTGCTAGGTTCAACGCTGACCAGCCACACTCAGGTGATTAGAAAAAAGACTTGGACTGAGACAGAAATGGAGAAGCAACATTTACTAACACTCTTTTAGCACTAAAACACAAATATTTTTATAAAGCAAAACCTTACAACAGTTTTTTATCCTTCCTACCTGCACAACCTTCTTGGCTTAACAATACAAAACAAACATCAAAAGTATCATTCTGATAAAAGTTCTGAAGAAATATTTCTCAAACATGCAAACATGCCCCTTTATAATCTCTGTTTAACACATATGTTATTTTAAATATATATATGACCATATATACTTTCATAGATTTGAAACAGTTATTCTATTCGTCTGGCAATTCATTCACATCTCCTAGACTTCAATGTCTTTAGGGAGAAAGTGATTTTACAGATACCTGTTTAGAACTCTTTGGAGTCACAGTAGCTTTCTAGAAGCTTAACCAAATTCTCAGCATCAAAACAACCTGTCTCACAAATACCTTATCAAAATGTTTACATCACCCAGGTCTAAGTCGCAGTACAACAAATTAACCTATCCTGCATTTTATGACTTTGAAAAAAAATTTTAAAGCCTTTTTCACTGTCAAAATAAAATCATCATAAATCGTCACCACTAAAAAAGTTCTCCCAAGCTAGACCCTCTCTGGTCCATTCCTTTCTACTCAAACCACTAAAACTAAAGCTTTCCTATGGTAAACAGTGCAAATCTTAATAATAAATGGTTTCAGACTAGGGTTTTTGTGATGCCTCTTACCAGTATCCCATATGGAAAAAAGTGGCAAGTAGGTATAACAGACCACAAAATTACAGAGAAAAACTGAGGGACTAAGAATACTGTGATCTAATTGACTAAATGGTATTTACTGGGCAGCAGCTTCTCCTACAAAGCTGACTTAGAAACACAAAATACATGAAATACTCAGGGCCCTACCATTTCCCACCAAAGCTACTCTTGCACAGGGGACAGAAAACCCTATTTAGGTGCTTGAGGTGCCAAAATGTACCTAGGTGCTTCTGCACACACTGAAACCATGTCTTTGTGTGATAGCTGCTTGGGTCCTTTTCCCTCCTTCAAACAGTTTAATTTGCTAGGCATGCTTAGATCATGAAAAGCCACCAGCATCTACAGAAAGAGCCCTGATCACTAGGACAACATGATGAGACCATTCACTGCTCCCCATGCTGACTATAGAAAACTGTACAGCGGGAACACCAGATTCACGGAAACAAGTGAACAGACAGAAGTGTCTGCCTGTAGCACCATTGATAGGACACACTCCTGCAGTGGGGAGGGCTGGAGGGCTGGTTCCCAGACTTCTTCTCAGTCGTTGGATATAATGGTGAAACAGTCCCAGAGCAGTCTCCTTGGACTCTGCCTTTCCAAGAGATTGCCCTAAGCATACTCCAGTGCCTGAGTGCAAAAAACCTTTTTCAGGCTTTGAGTCCTCATTTCCCACAAACAAGTGTCTGAGCTCCAGCAGGAGACAGCGTTTTAGACATATTCCCCGTGCTGGCATTTCCTATTAGTTTAGGCACTGCAGCGTGTGACACGCTGTCTGTAGTGAATTCTAGACATGACACTCTTTCTGCAAGCTGATTCAGCTCACTAATGTGACAGAAAATAATCCTAGCGAAGAAAAAGAAAAGAACAGTTTCCAACTAAGATGCTTAGATCTACTTGGCGCAAGGTCAAACCAAGCACATTAGAGGAGAAGGGGCTATACCGCAACAAACAGGAAGACAAACAGAGGATATAAGATCTTCCCGTTGGAGTGGAGGCCAGCGTTCATGCTGGCTGCCTCAGTCCCAGCCTCTAGTTCTGGGTCTAGTACTAGGTCTTTGACAGAGGCCAAGAGAGGATGCCTGGGAAAAAGAAAAACCTAAGAAAAAGACAAGCACGGAGTTCTCCTTCTCTGATATACTGTCGTAGCTTCCACAGATTGGCAATGGAGAGACTTCCCAAACTGGAAGTTGTATCCACACCACTGGAGGGATGGAGTTTTCTTCCACGATTTTACCTAATTTGTTTTTATACCCTTCCAAATTTTAGCTTCTACAAAATCCTCACATAATGAGTTTCACAGTTTAATTGTGTATCATATCCAAAAACTTCTCTTTATTCATTATAAACCCAACAATTTCATTGTGTTATGAAACACTTTCTGCACTATAAAAAACAATGAATAATCACAGTCACTTTCCCCACGTAATTCATGGTCTTATAGACCATATCATATCCCTCCTTTACAGATACCTCTTTTCTATGCTGAATAACTCTAGACTACTTAGTCTTAGATCTATTTAATCTATACTTCTAATTATCCTTGATGTCCTTTTCATACCTCTTCTAGTTTATTTAAAACCTTTCTGAGGTGGGAGAGAAGAAGGAATCATATTATACATACCATTTTACACAATTATACAATGGTATAATTATGGTTCTTGCTTGTCTTCTTTCCTTCCCTAATTCTCCCAAAACTGTTTGCCTTTTTGACCAATCCTGAATAAAATTTTCCAAGAACAATCCACATGGTCTCCATAGACCTGTTTTCTGCATAGTATTAGCTAATTCAGTGCCTCCATTGGATATGTATAATGAGGATTTCCTTTTCTCTGTGTTTGAGAATACATTACTTTGCATCTATCAGACTTGGATCTCATCTGCAATTTTATCATGTAGTCACACAGATTGTTATTCCTTCTGTCTTCCTTCAGCCACAGGGCCGGTTTTCAGGCGGGCTGGCTCCTAACTCCTTATTCCCAGTCCTACACTGCCCCATTCTTACTATCTTCATAAGGTTATTCTGAGTTGGATCAGCTGCCTGATCTAATGAAACTTGCAGAAAAACAAGTAATGTTTGTCAGTACAGCGACAGGACAACATGACAGCTCAAACAAGACATAAGAGGTGGGGATAGTCAGGTGTACGAGAACATAATCTGCATGGTCATCAAAGACAAAACCATGGCTTCATTTATTATGAGATTCTCAATCATTTAACATCATCAGCTCATTTTGGTATCTTCTCTCCATTTCAGAAACCAACAGTTTACTCTTACCTTTTCTCTTCTCTCTCTTAAGCCATTATTAGTCCTACAAAGGACCTTTCCTCTTATCAGAAGATTCTTTAAATTTCTTTAAGGATTTTTGGCAAGGGACAAGGGACTCCAAAAGTATTCTGGAAATCCAAATGCAAGATACAGACAGACCAAATCATATATATTCTCATATTCTTCAAATCTTTAACAGCTCTACAAGATACACAAGGTTTGACTACTCTCTTCCAAAAGCAACATTTGTTTTCCCTCAGTATGACATTTCTGCATGCACTTCCTTATTCTTTTATCGTACTGCTACTCAGTTTCCCAGCACAAAGTCATAACTACAGTTAGGCTGCAGTCTGACGTGTAATTCACCTACTGCAAGCAAGCAGAGCTGCTAAAGGGATTAGTCCATCTCTCCTGCTGTCCTCACTTGCGTATTTCCCACTCCATGCCACTCCTTCCCTTGTGCCAGGAGCAAAGTTTGTGCCCCTAACTGATTAACTGGATCTGGAAACTGATACATCTTAAAACTAGTAATTTACTATTGCATGATATAGGTTCAACAAGGACCAGCTGCCTGCTCAAGTCCACCACAAAATCCCAGAAAAAGCTGTACTAACACAAGGGAGTAATCGGTGCAGGGGCAGGCATAAGAGGCTGGGGAAGGCTGAGCTGCTGCTTCTGACTACAGTGCCAGTTTATGCTGGAATAATGTATGGGTAAAATGACAACCTTATTGCTTAGAGGTTCCCCAATTAGAGTCTTTTCTCTTAATGGGCACCACATTTTCCACTGCTACTGAAGCTGATTTATATGATAGATTACACACCACTGTTAGGAGTTCAGCAATTTCATATCTGAGTTCCTTTAGCAGTCTTTGGGGAGTAACATCTGATCCTGGTGATTTGTTACTATTCATTTTATTGATTTATTCTAAACCTACTTCTACTGATACTTCAGTTCAAGACAGCTCCTTAGACTCATTCTGTATGAAGAAATGGTCTTGCATGGGAATCTCCCCAAGTTCTTAATATTGAAAGCTGAGATAAACGATTATTTTCATCATAAAGCAAAATAATAGTTTCACTATTGTTAAAAGAATAGTGAATTGAAACTGTCTAGAAATGGCTGCTTACCACAACTTACATAAAACTTGCTTAGCATGAGTGGCTAGATTTGCTGAAGCCTTAGGCCGAGCGTGGGAAAAGTAACGAATCTTTACTTAGTTTAATAAAAAATAGTGCCTCAGAGCTCGTTCAAACTGGGAAAATAAGGGAGCCACACGCAGTCTGCGCACCTGTGTCACCGACTCCGAGAGGGAAGACGCCAAAACAATGGGGGAAAATAAGACCTTGGGAGACAACCGCCAGACCCAACAAAAACAGAGGTACAACCATCATCAGAGACTGCAAAAAACAAGAATAAGGAGAAAAACAGCTTGCCTCAGAATGACAGTGAGACCCAATGAGAAGCAGGAGATGCCAGACCAAAAAATTATTGGTCTAACTATCGCGTGAGGGGTGGGAAATGTAAGTCAAAAAGACTATAATTACCCAGAATTTCTTTATGTTAGGGTCCCTCTTCGGAGGCACCCAGCTCGAGCTGTAATTACGGCATGCGCGTGATTAAAATTATCTGATTTATTTTGATTTGACTCTGAACTTTTCTGCGGGAACCTAGGCTCAAGCCCTGTTATGGTGGCCGACAGGCCTAATTTCCATAACAACTATCATTAACACTGATATTTCTCCACGCATGTTAGCTCTGCTAAACTCTTATTTCTCTCTATAGGCATTGTAATAATATGCATTTTTCCTACTCAGTTCACCAAGTTTTGCTAAGACTTTGCAGCAAAGTTTACAAAGTCCCTCAGAATGATGATAAGACAGTATTTCATTGTAAAGGACTGACAAGAGGTAATGGTAGCAGGCATTTATTCTCTCCACCCTAAATGCTAGAAGATACGATCACAAAATGTTAAGCAAGTATTTACTCTCCTTGACATCCGTCCCCATGCACAAGATACACTCATCTTGATTTTGTGGCAGTCACAGGAGTACATGTTTTTTAATACCTTCCACTCATCAGGATTAAGGCACAGTGAGCAAGAATCCTAACAGCATTCTTTACTGCTAAGAAACAAAGCAAAACAAAAATCAAAAAGGCATTTTTTCTTGGATTACTAGACAAAAGACAACACCTGAAGAGGCAGAACTGTAGCCCTTCTTGGGAGCACCACTTAGCAGCTATCTAACCACTATCAGCTCATGCAAGAGGGTACCATTCTCCTAAAAGGTCACATACAGTTCCTCAGGTCATGCCATTACCCAACACCAAAGCAGTATCATCGGTACAAGTGTGGAAACAGAACGGATTGAAAAGTAACCCTTACTTACATAGCACTTCTGGGACAAACAGACAAGGTTCGAGGGTTCTTCTGGATGCTAGGTCGTGATCCCAAAGGTATGACTGCTTCTGTGTGACAGGGGAGAGTTCCCAGTGACCCAAGGACCATCTACAGTCCCAGATAAAGCAACATAGCATGGCAGAAAGGTAATTACACCTTTCCGCTCCTCCTCTTCCTAATACATCCAGGTCATACCTAAATGTTTCTACATCTATTTTCACTAGGTTATGAAGATTCACGCTCTTTTTATGTTCAGTTAACCCTCCTCCAGGCCTTTATCACCTGCCATCCTAAATTCTGTGATACCCTATCTGACAAAAAGTTATCATGCCTCTCCCTTGCCACAGTTCCCTTTGCCCCCTCTTTTAAAAAATTCATCAGTTAAGACCATCACCACTAGCTGTTACTCCAGTCATGACACCCCTCATTTAGTTCCTTCCTCTAGGTCTCCATTCCCCACTGCTTCCTGCCCTCAAAGACCTTCACAAATCAGTCTCTCCTTCCCCCTGTTCATTCCCTAAAATGAATCCCATGGTAGGAAGCTGAAAGACAGGTAGTGCCATCAGCTGTGATGAGGGGAGATAAAGCATTCTGTTTCAGCAACGTTCGGGTTAAGCCGTATGAGAGAGGTGGTCCAGCCCATGGGAATGGACTGAGGGAGCCAGGCAGCCTAGGGAAGTAGCAGTGGATTTGATGATCATTGTGTCACAGAGGTTGTCAAACGTTGAACAAGATCACCATGAGGCAAGATGGCATGTTTGAATACAGACCAGTCAGAAGATCCTCCGAAGACTAGTTCAGGATAATATCCAGGAAGGAAATGTTGCTAATGCCCAAGAAAGACAGGCTTTTGCAGAAGGGGATAACAATTTCAGAAAAAAAAAAGTCGTAGTCAATGCAAACAGATTAGAGATCCTGAGACCATAAGATTATGTCTTTCAGAGATTACTCGTTCAAATCCTCATCCTTGACAAGGATTCTCTCAGGAGGTAAGCCTAACATTTTCTGCCTGGATATTGACATATTTGAAGGGTCTCACTCTACCGAATTCTTAAAACTTCAAACTGCCCTTTAAGGTATGCACTCAGCAGACATTCACAGCTGATTACAACAAGCTTAGAGATCATTTGGAAACATTCTTAGTTATAGAAATTAAAAAACTTCCAGTAGTTCATATGCTTTCCTACTCATGCTAGAAAACAAGAAAAGCACAGTCTTCCCAGAAGGTTGTACATTACAGGTTATAGCAACTCAACGAGATGGAAATTTTCTCTCTTTGAGATGGGAGGCTGTGGGTTAGTGGCAAGTCCCAATTTAAGCTGATGCCACAAAGACTTATATATACCCCTGCCATAATCATCAGGAAAAAAATAGTCATTAAGCAGTTATTAACTAGCTAAGTTTATGGACTTGTGTAAACCCCTTACTTTCAAGATATCCTTTAAAGACATACCTACAGAAGTCATCTGAGCAACAGACTAGTCTAGTTGTGCGTGTTGCAATGTCCTCTTTATTGTCCTTAGTTGCTATAATAATGTTCTACCATGTCACAGGTAACAGGACTCTTCTTCAGGCAGGGTGACAGAAGGCGTCCTCACCTGTTCATCATAGCAGGGGATGTCGTAGCAGAGTGCTTAAGGTATCTTGCTACAAGTTTAGAGGCAGCTGAAGGGAACCATCAGGCCTGGGCTGGACCAAGGCTAAATTTATTCCAGACCATCTCCAAAGCTTCCCTTTACTCTCCCCACTATACACAGTACCTGCTGGCCTAGGCTAGAAAATGAAGGATGGCTGGAAGCAATACAAGGCACATCATCCAGCCATGTCATTGTTTATAAAAACGGGTGCTCCACGGCCATGCTAGCCCCAGGAGTTAGTGGATATTTTTTTTAATGACCACGGAGGGTTGCAGTCATGATTTGTTATACAAAGAATGGGAATGAGAGCATGTGGAGCATCCCTTCCTGGAAACCAATGCAAAGGGTCAAGTAGAACAACAGCCCCCTGTGCATTAGCGTACGTAAAAATGGCTCTTTCACATATTATCCACAGACAGAAATAAGCAAACAGGGGTGGGAGGCTGCAGGGAGAACATGAGGCCAAGGAAGTCATCACGTAACTGGCAATCTGACAGCAGGAGCAGCGGCTAGGTAGAAGAACATTGTTCTTTTATGTTCCACAAAACTATGTCTGCTAAGATACAACCCTGCAAGACTCTGCCACTCCACAGTCCTCTGAGATGGGCCAGACTGGAACTACAAAAATGTCCTACAAGGAACAGCAAAGCCTAGACAAATAGCACAAGGATGCCATCAGGTGCACACACTGACGTGTACATATGGTCACTATGCAGCCATATTTGCCGTATTTCCTCATGTCAATTCCTGTAGGGGCCTCCAAAACAGAGCGATCACAATTATCACAGGGGCATCTACCACACAAACATTTGAAAACATAACTGAAAAAAATCTCTTATTTTGAAGAAGTACTGTATTACCAGATTAATAAAGCTAGACAAAAACAGTATATGATGAACTACACTCAGGTAACTTGAGTGCCACTGGGCAAGGTTTAGGACATTTCATTGTGATGGCAGGAAAGGGAAACCACCACTTGATTCCATCCATAGGATCCAGTTTACCCTGGCTACGGAGAAGAGCTAGCTGTTTCTCTCCGAAAGGAGGTGTGATAAAGCAGAAGAGGGGAGGAGAAGCCAACATTTAAATACATTACCATCTGCTAACTAACGGTCAAGCAGTGGCTTTAGTATTTGTTCTGAGGGCAGTTTGTCAGCTCCTCTCTAAAACAATAAGAAGAGGCTAACGAACTGCCTTGCTTGGGCACAGTGATGAGAGAGAGAGAGAGAGTAAAGAGAGGGAAAAAAAAGAAAGAAAAGGTAGTAAATATCAGTATCAGATATACTCAGTATCCAATGTTTTGTGTAAGGAGTGTCTTGTATTTAAAAACACTAAAATATAATGCGTAACACTAGTGAAAATCTCATTGTTTCCCAGCAAGATTTTGAGCTTATGAACAAAGCTAAAGAACTGTAAGAGCAGGAAGTTAATGTCCCTCAATCTGCAGGTGATAAACATTTCTGGGCAAACGTTTTCTGAATCTATCTAAAATTTGACCATAAAGGGCCCAAGTATCCTTCAATGAACCACCCCGTTACACTGCCCAAGAGCAGTGTAATAAATCATATAAATCATACACAGAAGTAGTCTGACTGCATCTGTGGAAGCAAAGCAATCAGAGCCTCTCTCTGCACTTACATGTTAATGCCTAGGCAGACAAAAGCAGCACTAGAAATATAATGCTATCACCACTGGACACTCTTTATATTTCTTCAAGGCATTTACGCATCATCACTAGGAATGTGCCTATTGTCCCACACTAAACTAATGACTTGTTCTGAGAGCCCAATACTGATGTACCCCTGGGAATCACAGATGTTATTTATATTTTCAGTCACTTAAAAGGATTAAAGTGTGTTTATTCTCAGTAATCTCATTTGTAGAGAGAGCTATATGCGGGCATCAAGAGTATGCGTTTTAACCCTGTTGGGAGCGATCAGATGCCCAGCTCCGTTCGGATCCGGCTGCATCCTCAGCATTCTCTTCAGAATCCGGAAACTCTGGCAGTCTCACCAGCCTGGCTATTTTCATTAAAACTATGAATAAATTGCAGGTTGCAGGCGCTCCCAATAAACTACCACAGGACCTCTGGTGACAGCAAGCTGCGTATAGGGCCAAGAGATCCAGCTGAAAATTAAACTGCATGTCAAGTAGCCCGATCAATATAATAATTGCTCTGGGCTGGAACAAATTACTATCTTTGGCTGAAGACATACAAGTACAGCATCAGGCTACAGAGCACATCTTGTGTTACGAGGAATTCATAAGCCACACTTATGAAACAGAAGATGTGCCAAAGTACTTGGGTGGTAGCAAAATATGGACTTAGCCACACAACTGAAGTGAACATCGCGTGTCTGGATCAATACAGCAATAGCTGCAGGCTACAAGGAATTGCAGTCTCTAGCTGAGGAGACACGAGCGCTGCACAACACACGCTGCAGCCCGGGCTGTCTAGTGTAAGCCACGTACTAGAGAAGGCAGAAGTTGCTGCTGAGTGTGTAATTCCTGCACAGATTCATTAACTGCTGGTACCTCTGCCCGCGGCTGCGCGCCCCGCTTTGCCACCGCCCGCTCACCCCGCGGTCCCGCTCTCCCTGCCACGTCCCGTCGTGTTCAAGGGCAGGTGCCGAACCGAGCCGCCGGCTCTCCGGGGGGCCCGGTGCCGCGGCGGCCTCGCGCCTTACCCGTCTCTTTGTCCTGGGCGGCCTCCAGGTGCAGGTCGCCGAGGAGGTGCTCCAGGATCTTCTCCGGCGTCCCCGACACCACCACGTATCTGTCGGAAAGCAGAGAGTCCACAGAGTCATCCTCCGTGGAGGACTGCGAGCGGCTGCTCCATTCGTCCTCCTCGTCCTCCTCGTCGATGTACTTGAAGTAAGGCACGTCGAAGGTGGGCAGCGGCCGCTCCCCGCCCCGCTCGGCCAGCGGCGCCGCCGCCACCCGGGCGCGGGAGCTGCCCATGGCCGCGGACAAAGCGGGCTACGCGCGCCCCGCGGGGGCCATGGCCCCGCCGCCCGGTGCCGCCGCCGCCCGGTGCCGCCGCGGCGCGGAGCGGAGCCCGGCGCGGCCCCGCGCACCCGCCCGCCGCCGCGGCAGCCGCTTACCTCCCGCGCCGCTCGGGGGCCGGGCTGCGTGACCACACCTTCCTCAGCACCAGCGCCGCGCCGGCCGCCTCCCGCGCCGCCTCGCCGCCGCCTCCATCGTCCGCCTGCGGGCACCGGGAGGGGCAGCGCCGTTAGTGCCCGGCCGGCGGGGGGCCCCGCCGACGCTTCCCCCCCGCCCCCGCTCCCCGCTCCCCGCTCCCCGCTCCGCGCCGGGGCTCCGCGCTGCCCCCGCGTGCGGCGGCCGGTGCGACCGCCCCCGCCCCCGCGGGGGGCAGCGGCAGCAGCGCGGTGGGTTTTAATTCGCAGGAGCCGCGATGCAGGGGGGCGTCCCGGAGGTGAGGTTCCCTTGAATTTCAACCGGGCAGATAAAACGAAGGGCTGCTTGCAACAGCCAGAGCCCCTCCAGCCTCCCGGGGACCCTAGGACTAGCTTGCATGCTGCGCAAACAGAATATACACTCCGCACAGCTTCCCTCCTGCACTTAAACAAAGGCAATAAAAACAGCGAGGTGGAGATGCAGTATATGCCGCTAAGCATCCTTTAAAATATTTTATGCACAAATCTCCCTCCCTTCCAACAACTTTTTAACTTGCGAGACAAACAACAACACATAAAGTTAAGCCCCGTGAACACCCCTTGCGTGAACCTCAGCTAAAGGGAGACGGGTCAGTGCACCGACTTGCCCTGTCTCGGCTCCCTTGAACAGACGGGAACCGAAAAACCATCCATTTCTGCACACGTAGCCTGCATCCACAGGCACCGAGCGGCTAAAGCCAGCTGACTGTGCAGTGCGGGAGACGAGGGCTTGCTGCTGACAGAGCAGGGCGCATGGAAATGCGCTGGCTGGTGAGAGCTGCTCCTAGGCCACTGCAAGATCCTCCTAGCGGATTCTGTCGTAGGAGCGTGAGCAGCACAAAAGAGGCGAGCTATTTAAATGCAAGTACATACGGCAGTGGCTGTTCCTCTAATTCTGACCTGGTTTGGAATTATATCATTCACTATGTGAACGATAATACATGTATTAAGGCAGTACACGTACTACTTGGAGAAAAACTAGCATTTCTGTATCAAGCGTACAGTATCCAGCAATGACAAAGACTTCAAGTAGCCTAAAAATTGCTGAGAAACAGATCTTGGCAAAACAAGACAGGGAACTTTCTGATCCCCCTGATCACTTTCTGATCCCCTTTTTTATCATCCTGTTTCTTATTCCAAGATCCAGTGAGTGTGACCACTGCTTCTGCTTGTCAGTTTGTGCAAGCATGTCCAAAGATGCATCCCCTGCCCTGAATAAGTTTTCTATATCAGTATACAACATGTAGAATGGATCTATTAAATTTCTGCAAGGTCAGACATACAGGTACTGAGCCAATTAATGTCAGATATTCATTGTAACATTCCCAGGGGACATTACTGAGAAGCCACGTTACAGGAATACTGATGCATAATTGTAATCTTCCATTTCACCGGACGCGGGTTTTTTTGTTGCCTACATATTTGAAAAGCTGCAATAAAAGAAGCAACAAAAGAGAACGAGAGCAAGAACTAGAAGCAGGTGCAGTATTAAAGCAATTCAACAACAAGGAGGTTTATACAAATGAGTAAACCTCTCCATTTCTCTCTCTCTCTTTCTCTTTCTTTCTCTGGCATCCTCTAAGGGAGCCCTGATCCTCATTTCCCTGAGCTCACTGGCATTCTGAACTGCAGCAGATATAGGGCATATATGTGATGTGTGGCACTGTATCTGTACAAACCATCTATCTTCACATATATGGAAATGGATTTTTAGCACACCCATATACATTACATACATGAGCAGCTGGCAGCGACTCAAAAGTCAGCAGTGGGAGGGTGAAAGCTCTATCATACTGAAAGGACATTAACAATAGGCTATTCTGGAAGACAGCATTCCCACTTTAACATCTCGCCAAGCAGAGACATTTCCAAAAAATCTTTTGCATAACTATAAGCAAACTGACCACATAAAGAGCTCCAATGGTAAGATTTTCATAAGTTTCTTATTTTTGTCCTTGCCCGTTTTATCAATTTCAAGGGAGAGAAAAATCAACCAGTCTTATCAGGAAGGACAAATATTGTGCAAAATCCAAGGACAATCAGGCTGAATCTGGATATTCACTGCCTATAATAATTTTTTCCAAAAAAAGGAAGGGATAGAGAACTTCTGTATTTGGCTATTTTCTGTTTTAAATACTTTCGTTGTATGGGAAGAATTATTATCTCATTAAAATCCCAGTTATGCATGACAATTTTGTGTGTTCGCTTTGACCCTTAAATCGTACTACAAGCAACAACAATTAACTCGAACAAAGCGAAGCACAAAGAAAAGTCCTATGTATTTCCCCAATTTGTCCAAGTTCTCATTTCAAGGCCACAGATATTATTCTAAAACGACATAAAGGCATACTTCATTCATTAGAATCTTGAATGGCCTCTGAAATAATTAATTCATGCGGGAAGAAAACAGGGCTGCTCTCAGCCTGCTCCATCTGAAGCCACTGGCACAGGAGGACAAATGACAGCAGTAAGTACTTAGGTGCAAGGCAGCACCCTAGCTGAGATGAGTCCCTAAAAGACAACAAAGTGACTGAAGAGACATTTTCACTGTACTGCCCATTAATTTACCAATGCGATCTCTCAACACTTTCTTATTCAGAGCATTATGCAACCTGCGTGTAAGTAACCAGCGCCAACCATGCAGGGGCACAGCAGCTCAGCATTACCGACTCCCTCATGTCATAGCTGTCCAGATGAATTTGGGGCAGAGAGGCTGCAGGGGCAGGGCATGCTGCATATCAACAGCAGAATCATAATTTAAACTCTGGCACCTCAGCTTCTAGCCCTTGGAGGCTGCCTATTTGACATCCATCCGCTCCAGTGCAGAGGGTGGGAAAGGACTCTCAGAATACATTAGGATTTGGGCTCTTGCAGAGGAAGCCCAGCTCAGAGGAAAGGCAGCAGGGTGAAAAGCACTAGAGATGCCCTGGAGAGTAATCGTCGTCTCACTCAGTATGCAGCCTTGAGCAATTCACTTGTCCAGACTCTCCCTGTCTCAGTCGTCTCTTCAAAACCACCGTTTTCCTCTATGTTACACGTGTGCTAGGAAAGTTAGCTAGTGCCCCTGCAGCGCTCTATCTCTATTAACCATTATATTTCGTGTTTATTATGGCTCTTAATTAATCATCTCTCGATATCAACCTCCATGTTAACTTACCAGCAAGACTTTCAAGTAGACAGTAAAGGCCCTCTGGACTTGGCAGATCTTTTGACCAATGTTGCAATCAATTCCGGTACTCTCGTCTATGTTTCTACTATTGACATAAGCCATTTCATCTCCAGGGTAATATATTTTAACAGCAGACACACACTACCTTTATTTTCAGCATGAAAGGAACCCTGGTACAGTATAAATATTTATGTACTTATTGGAATGAAACAACTGCAACTCATTGCTTAGCGCGCCTTAACTTGTGCAGGTTACGCTTTGCATAAGTAGGAATATGACCCTCTGAATTACTGCTGCAGCAAAAGCAAACAGAAGTACATATTACAGTGTTGAAAATAGCCATAGGGTGCCAGCTTCGTTACGGGAGACGTGATTTCTGGGTTATCTGGAATTGACATGGAGGAATCAAAACTCTGGCCAAAGCAACATGTATCTGTAACAATCAGGGATATTTCCATGTCCCTAGAATTCCTTAGTTTGGCCTTTTAAATAAATAAAACAGGAAGCAACATCCAGAATGTGCTGCTTCCCCTCTTCCTACTCGAAACACACACCACTAGAAACAGCTTTGAAATCTTCTTAACCTTATAAAAGCTTTTTGCAGCCTCACTCCAGCAAGGAAAAAACAGTATGCTCTGCAATAGACACTATCATCATAAACCTGCTTCACTGAAAATAAAGGTTCTTCTTTCAGGAAGAACCTCCCATTTTCCCATCACTCCTCTATGGGACAGGACACCTGTGCAAAGGTTTATTTATTTTACCCATTACCAAACTGTCTGTTACGTTGAAATATCACGACTTAGCAACTCAAAACACACACTTCCCCATGACAGAACTCTTCTTCAGTATCTCTACATCTGCCTTTTTTAAAAAGGGGCCAGACCCAAAACTACCCACACAAAGCCCAGAGCCAGAGAGACCACCACACTGTTGACTTCAATGAGTAAGGAAGCAATACTGCAATTAAGAGACATCCTGAATAAAGGCATCTATGCATACACCTTTTCCCACTGCCAAACGACAACTGAGCAAAGGCAAAGCAAATCTTCCTCGGGCACCACAAAACGAAGCAAGCTTTATACAGACTATCTCCTCCAAAATCACATTAAATAACAAAGAAATTGCCTCCTTTCGGAGCTATAGAGGGCAAGAACATTTTGTTTTCACAGCATAATTTGGAAAAACTGACTCAACACAATCAGATAATGCTGATCACTTCTGCCTCCATCTCTTTTGATGCTGGTGCCAGGGCATGCCCTTGAGTGGTATGGGAAAAGGCAGACTCAGAGAATTCCCAGGGCAGCTCGGGCTCTGGAGAGGATTCTGTCCCCAGAAGAATCCCGGAACTTCCCTGCACGCAAATCCCAGGTGCGCAGGGGAATCCTTCTGTGAAAGGGGCGTCACATACAGGAGCGGAGGCTGGAAGGGGGTTTGGAAACACAGATGCGTAAGTACAGGGAAGGTGCTCCAGTAGGTGACAGAGCAGGAAAAAAGCCACAAAATAGCAAGATCTTCATTTCAGAAAACTAACTCTCTTCCTGGACGAGCGTATTTCTGCTTGGATGTTACAATCACTCCCTCCATTTAATGGAACGCATTGCCCGTTCAAAAAAGACATACGAGAACACGGCAAAAGATCGAGCCGAAAAACTGGGAAACGCTGACTGTTATTCCTTAATTTATCTCCTTTGAATAAGACAAGATTTTTTATTACATCCTGTTCCTTCACTACAACTCTGCCTTCTTTAACACATGGTGAGCATTTGCTCTGGGACTGGCTCAAAACTGAGGAAAAATGTTCTTGCTGTTGGAATCCTGCTTTACCTTCTGCAAAGGCTGGAAGCGTGTGCGTGCACAGAGTGACACAGAGATCCCCAAAACTGCTCACTGAGAACTGGCTTGGACACAGCAAAAATCGTAACTGCTTTATCTCAGAGCTCTGTCCAGGCTCATTACGTCCTGCAGGAAGATCCCGGCCGTGACAGCCAAGAGCTACAGCTGTAATGAAAACCTCTTTCGGCTCAGGCTGAAGCATGCTTACAGCTTAGTGAATCTTCAAATATTAACCTGCAAAGCTCTAAAAACTCTTTGCAAAGCATGTACAAACTGCATATTTTGGCCTCTAACTTGGGCCAGATATGGGTGGATACTTATGAATATGGCAAAAAACCAAAGGCTCTTCCCCAAAGGGATTTCAAATCCCACTTCAGAAGTATAATGGTATAAGAGCTTTTCAGAGAAACTACTGCCAGAATTTTTTTTAATGTAGCAAAAAGTATTTACCTCTAACCTTACTCTTAACAGCCGTTGAACCACGTTGGCTGCATTTTTCATTAAGAAATTAAATAGGCTGAGTCAGACACCTTTCAAAATGAGCAGATAAGATATGACAACTCTTATAAGCAACCAAAAATGGATTCTTATAATGTAGGACATTTTCCAACCCTAGTAGTATACAATGAGACTAGTCCTAGCTATAAAACACAAACATATTTATATTACATCAATCAAAGAAAGCAAAAAAAAAAAATCTATTAACAGCTTCTCCTATAAGAGACTCTCTTTGAGACAGCATCTATCAAAGACTAAAGATGACTGCCTGCTTACACTTCATTGTGTTCTTCACTAGATCTGTTATTGTGAATACTGCAGAATTAGATTTAAAATCACCAAAGTACAGACAAATGTACAAAAATGGCCCTAGTCCTTACAGGCTATTCCTCTTTATCTGACAAGAAGATGGAAATGAACACATCACAATTAAAGTGGGAGATGGTCTACAGTATCTCTGATCTCTGTGGATAATCCATCTTGGAATATATTGCTGTATTTCACAGAGTTTCAACAGAGACCAAATTCAGCATTAATAGGCTTGATTCACTTTCAGCTATAGCAGGAGAAAAGCATTTTAAAGCCACCAGCACAGCTCAGCCAAGGAGATTGGTAAATATTTTTTTTCCTGAAATGGTTACCCTCTCTTTATTCTAGAAAGACAAAATTAAAAAACAGCTACTATTCTAATTCTACTTAAAATACTATAGCACAACACTTCATTTTAAATGGGACTGTCTATTTCATAGTCAATTTGATGATCACCACTTTTTCCAAATTTCAAGGAAAAAAATACCGTGTATGACTGCAGAAACATCAAAAGCAGTTTTTCATATGAAAATACTTAAGAATCAAAAAATACCTCACATAAGGACATGTTGTTCTATTTTCCTATAAAATATAGTTCATGGAATACTCATACTACATTTTGTTATTTTTGTCATCTTAAGAACTCTTCCCCAATTTTTCATTATACTCTAATATTTTTGTTTCCCCATGCAGTCGTTAAACCTGCTTTCACAAAGATGTGCTAATTCACAGCATACTGGGAGAAAGAGAAATTCACTAAAGAAAAATTAAAATAGTTTACACGGTGATTTTGTTTTGGCTCTGAGACTTCTGACCACCCCATAAAACACTTTTAATGATACTATAATCATCTCCCCAGCAAAACAAATCCAGGGATCCTACCAAAACTTCACTCTGGTTTCATGCTGAGCTATCTGTCTCAGAGATGCACAACAAACAGCCGACATTCTGCTTAGCAGACCCTCTTCTGAATATCAGTATTTATCAACTTGCAGATGGTGGTAAAACAAGTAAAAGTCACGTCAGGAAAAGACTCAAAATCCTTTGTTGCCAGAAACAATTTTCAATATCACATACAATAATGCACAGAATAAGCACTTTTACAGAAATTGTTGATGTTATCATCTGCATTCTGAGAATCTGCTGCAAAGACAACGTTAATAACAAGCTACTCTTGTAGAAGGGTCAAAAGGATAGTGCCAGTAAGACAGAGATGATAGACAACAGGCATCAGGGAAAAGATTAATATCCCTACACAGTCATACATCAAGGAACTCAATTTTTTCCTGTAATCCCAAAACTGCTGAGAGTAGGATTCTTTTTGCTTTCCCTATTACTAAGAAGTAAGAAACTGCTCATGGGAATAGGGAACAACTAAGCATGAGCCCTCGTGTGAGCAGAAAGGCTGCTGTCAGGTCCTAGGGCAAAAAAACCCCTCAATTGCATGTGTGTGCTTAAGCTCAAGAAGCAGTCCCGCTACAAGCAAGACTGGGGTTCTGCTGTACTGACCACTTAAAAAACAAGATAAAACCAAAAGAAAAAAAAATCTGTGCAAATCAAGAAAGACAAAAGGAGAGAGAGAAGAGGAGCTTTGCAGAGCACTGAACAGCAAATCAGTGTCAAGAACTGCCCCAAATAGATCCTGAATGCTCTATACCCCAAAGCGGCCCTTGATTACCTCAGAATATTGCCCTTCAAGGTGAAAGCACTTTGATGGATTCCTTTAATGAAAGGAAGCAGTACCTGTAACATAGGAAAAGCAGCATACTTTCTAAAATAACACAAAAACCACATTAATGGTGTCACAGCCACCCAAGTAATGATATCTCAACCCTAACACCCCCCAACTCTTTGTTAGATAATGAATAATGGCTTTTTAAGACAACTGGAGGCTATACATTTCATTTTTCCCTTTCTTTCAGCACACACACTTTGAAGCTATCAGTAGATAAGTTTGACAGCCTGACAGAGTGCTACCACCTTGGCAAGGACAACCTAAGAGACCTTCTCTCTATAACCATACAACAGCTAAGGAAAAAAAAAAAGAAAGAGCGAGAGAGCGCAAGAGAGAGACAAAAGACACGAGGACAGTTTTAATATTGTTATCATTCTCCCATAGCTGGCAGGGCAGCACTTATTTCAAAAATACCGGGATACGGAATAACTGCAGACCTAGAACATGTGCATTTGCAAAAGCTCTGCAGCACACCAGGACAAATTAATGTGACTGTAGGACAAAAGGGATAGGTGCCAGCTATCTCTTCCAGTCGCCTTGCAATTAATGTGGTGGTATGTTGAGCTGACTGGAAATTTTCCAGTACAACTTTTTTCTCCTGAAAAACATGGATCCCCTAGAACTGAAACACTGCCAGAACATGTCAATTTGAACAGAAACCAGCCTGCCAGGCTCCCCCCAGTATCCGCATATACTGTGCACTGCAGCCTGAAAGGAGCCCTCAGGAGCTCATCAGGCCTGGAGCTACAGCTTGGAGGTCCCAGTTTCCTGAGTAGGTGCCAGGAAAATTAAATTTATATTTCTATCCCAAGGGAATTTGTCAATTGCATTATTTTAACTTGAATCAGGATGGGAACTTTTTTTTTTCCTCTGAGTGTAAAATTTCTTGTAGGATAAAAATTAGAGCACCAGAGGCAGGTATCTCCCTGGCATATATAGATCATGTAGCAGTTCAGACCAACAGCTACCGAAATATCTTCGTCATGCCAGTGGGCAATGGATTAGGCCTCAGCTGCAGTTAAAACCATGAAAGAAATATGATAACAACTAGAGGCCTTAATTTTTGGATAAGAAGGGGAAAGCATTGTGGGAGGACTGTAGACTTAACCCAGATATCCCAGCACTGATAAAACATACTACTGTTATCATATGCATTAGGGAAAAAAATCTGAAGATGATTGACTAGATATACAGAAATTCTACTTGAGAATAATCTTAACATCAGAAGAGTGAAATTCTAGAAATTATTGGGATATGAGGGGAACTAGATAACAAATTCATTAAAATTCAGAAAGGCTCTTATGTGGCTTCTAAGGCAGCCCACATACAGCTTTCACACAAGAATGGAAACTATGGCAGAAGATAACTCGCTAATATTACTTTATCTGATTTATTAACATAGACTTAATATTCACCTTGGTAAGGACACCTGTACAAAACCCTTACGACCTTTACTATGGACTTAGTGATAAATAAGGTCTCCTGAAAGAATGGAAGAGATCTGGCAGTATATGTATGACACCATCAGCCTTATGTAGCTCTAATTAGCAATGCTGGACACCTACAATTTAAGTCAAATAGACAAGACTTAAACTATTTCTCTGCCTTTCACTCCAATTTATATTTGGTGCGAAGTAAAACATTATTTTTTAAAAAAAAAAAACTTATCCAGTTACTGTCTACCAGAGAAACTTCTGGCTCTTACCTTATATCCTCAACACCTCTCATGCTGGCAATGCCATTATTCTAGTACAAAAAAATTAAATGGGGGCAGATAAACACATTCCACATTATAACTCAGGATTCCAAACTTGTAAGATTAAAACTTGTCTATTAACTGATGTTCTGCTCCTTACATTTATCACTGTAAAACACATTTCTTTTTCTTGAAGTATCTGTGCTCACAGAAGGAAGCAGCTGATTTTTCAAGACAGAGTACTCAGCACAGGCCTATATCTGGTTCTGGCCTCACAAAAGGCTTAAGATAAATTCTAAAAATGAGAATACTATATAAAGCTGGAGCTCATTCTCAAGAGCTCTGGAATGAAAATACCACAAATGCACTGATATTTAATGGGAGCTTTTAACAGAAAGCATGAAAAAAGATCCAAAGCAAATGTTTAAAATTAAACCAGTTCATTTAACCGCTAGCTAAACAGCAAAAGTCATAAACTAGAGTTTATATCCTGTGTTTTGGTGTTTTTTTTCCAACTAAGTTAGATATAGTGCTGTGACTTCTTTTGAGAAAAGCATGATTCACTGCAAATATAATTTTCTTCATTTGGATGATCGTTTTCACTCCTTCTAAAATAGCCTGAATGACCAGCCTTTTTACTGATGCTTTCTAATGGCTCTTTTCTTCCTAATTAATTCATGCATCTAAATCACTCAAAAATAGATGAGCCACTAATCACTGGCAGACTTGGTAATGTACCCTAAGGAGAGAGCAATGGTGTAGAGCATGCAATCAGCCTGCCAAAAAAAAAAATGAAAAAGAGGATAGATGGAAAAATAAAGCTCACTCCTTTCATCTAATAGCAGATTTGATTCTGCATTTCTCATGTAGGATAAAATGCTCACTGATTTCAACAAATAGTTCATCACAGAAATGAGAAAAATCAGGCTGCTTCTATACAGGATGCTTTTCTCCAATAAGTTACACACATGCACAGGAGCAAATTACAGGATCAAATTTTTGGTCTTGGTACAAGTTTGTTGTCCACATTTGGAAAGAAAAACAAATGGGGGTGGCAAAGCGTGGGTTAACAATTAACCAGCTGTTGTCAGCAATAATTCATTTAAAAGTAGAGACTACATCACACAAGAAAGAAATTTCATTCATTCAAGACTACAGCGAGAAAAGAACAAAACTGTTTGCTTGTATGCCTTTGTAAAGATGGCATATATAAAATGATATATTTTAATTATATTTTCATGTATTGAGGAAAACCAAAACTGTTGCAAACAATAAAAATTGCAGAACAATATACAATAAAGCCAGCCACCCATATTATAAAGTAAGATTTTACTTTTCTCCTATTTTATGATTTTAAGTAATCTCAAATTAAATTAGTTGTATCTTGTTCCAGACAGAATAATACATCTGTTCCTTAACTAACTGTAGTCTGTAAAAATTTGTTTCCGTATGAATGTTGGGAATATACTTACTGCTTTCTTTAGATAATACAATCGTGTACAACTTCAGGAGGAAGGTAAGTTAGTTATATTGATGGCAATCTCAACATTTATTCAAGTTATGGAATGAAAAATGCATAGTTACCATGGCAACCACTAAATCACATGGTATCTGCAATGAGATGCAAGGCATCTTGAGTAAACACGCATACGTGTATTTGTGTGTCCTCTTCTGCACAGATTGTCCCTTTGTTGAGGAATGCACACCACAACATGTCAAATGCCAGATTTTACTTTGTCTTCTGCAAAAAGTTGACAAAAGTAACCCAGAATGTAATTTTTGCATGGGATCATTTAACAAAACTTATCATTAGAAAAGGAAGAAATATATAAAAGGTTTACAATTCAGTGTTTTGTTAGGATTCACCTGAATAAAGACCATGAAACCTTACAAGTGACCTGTGTCCCTCTCACACTCACTCTGTACCTTGGCATCAGGAGACCAATCACAAGAGCACTACGGAAAACGCTTGCTGCCGGGCAAAGAGCCTGACAGACAGGCAGCAGCGCATCGCGCCGGGCAGCCGAAGCTGTTACTGCCTCCAGCTATCCACCTCACCCTGCTGATGGTTGTTGCCGCCCCCAAAACAAGGACATCTGATCTACCCTTGACTCAGCCCTGAACCAGGCTGCTGCACATCTCCTGGGGTCCCGATACTATCAGTAACTAACACACAGCCTGTCCCCAAGAGGGCCTCCCCTCCTCCCTGCTCTTCACAAAGCCAACCCTCTCCAGAAGGATCCCCCAGACCATATCCCTCCACCCACCAGCCCCATCCACAAAGCATCTAAATATCCATCAGGCACTAGGCTCCGACTGTGTTTCACTGCTGTCCTTTTCCTTCTCTTCTTCAGCCACTACCGTGCCCGCAGAAGGCTCCCTCCCCCATCCTTTTAATTGACCATGAGGAGCAGCATCGACGTCAGGTTCCTGAGCCATCTCCCTTGGATGACTCCCCTCCTCCTCCCCCCAAATACCACTGCCTCTTTGACCTCCTGAGCCATCTGAAATGATGTCACTTAGAGGAAGAGATATAGAGCAATAATGCCATGCCACCTGTCAGCTTCCTGTATCAGAGGTTTCATTCAGCCAGCAGTGGCTCCATGTTGGGATGCAAACATCCACTGACGTGTATCTTCTCCTGATGCCATTCACTGATGCATATCTTCACCTAATGCCTTTCTCTTCCTCACACCACATCCTATCACTGTCAGACAGCACAGCACAGACTCCCCAGACAACGCCAACACCTCTGATGACACCCAGGAAATACTGCAGCTCTCCCATCTCTGCTCTGGACCTTCCTTCCCCCATTTCTGACTTTGATTCCCCCCTGATTCGCATAGCTTTATACAGGTTATCAGTGCTCCCAGCAACTACACAACAAAACAGGAATTTCATATTCATTAGCAGCCACTCTTTTTCTGTATAGGCATAAGATCTCATCTAACCAATTTCTTCCTGGTTACTCAGGAAATGATTTTTATAGTCTTACGTCTCAGAAAGTCACCCTATCTCATCAGTCCTTCGAGTACACACTTCCTAAACCTGTTTACTTTACGCTTTCTGGGCTCTTCCTTCCCATCTGGTTGGTCATGTGCTATCTGACCTGAACTTTGAGAGGTAAGGAGATGCCATGGGGGAAGAGACATGCTCTGGAATTCATCAGTTGCCAGAGAACGGCTGAGTAAAGGAGAGAGAAAATGAGATGTGTGAGCAAGCGACTAGGTCTTAACTCCCTAATAGAAGCTCGTGAAGAGGGTTACAATATCCAAGTACTCCTGGGAAATAACTAATGAACCTTTCTTCAGTTCAGTCATGTTTCAAGAAGCAATTGCCAGAGTTACTAAGTGCTTGAGATGGCCTCAGTCATTGCCATGATTTATATTATGCATCATCATAACTACAACAGTAGGTCAGGAGGACTTGTGCCTTATGGATGCCTTGAATATTAACACAGACATAGGACGATTAGGAGAATGCAATCAAACACACAGACCACAGTAATTTCACTGGCGAAAGATAAAAACAAAGCATTTAAAATCTCAACATAAGGTTTCTGTTAGGTTTTTAATAAAACAAATCAGATTTTCATGATTCTAAACAGAGACTGCTTACACTTTCCTGTGATCCCTTAAAATGCAAGTTATCACAACCTAACATTCCTAAAGATCTGTTAGGAATTTTTGTTCCCAATATAAGTAATGAAAATGCAGTTAACAGTGTAACTGCCCACTCAGTAAAGACAAAAAAAGCTGTCATCTCTGTCTTCTACCTCTGTCTATACTGGAGTAAACTCTTCCTGTGCAGTGCATTTCTTCATCTACTCTTACAGTTTGCATTGGTGCAGTGGCTGCCTGTTAATAACCAGCAAAGACAGAGGTGAGACCTTAGGCTCACAGGCATTAATTTGACACACAAGGTATAACCTTTATACACAGCATCTCACCCGACCCACTGCAGCAATGCTGTGCCAGAGAGCGTTTTGTGAGGCCACACATCCGCAAGGAAGGAGGACATGTTTGCTTAACAACAAAAGGGGTTGATCAGCAGCTTCGCAGGAATCTCCAGACTCGTGAGGTTATTTAAACCCCATCAGCTAGTCACCTTTCCTTTTAGTTATATGAGGCTTTGCTGGCACAGAAGGACATTTTTAGAACAATGAAAATTTAAAACATTGCCATCACCAGAACTTTCATGCTATTTGGCGATCTTAAAGACAATTCCCCTCCCCCCTTGGCGATTTTCAAACTCTTCCCCCATGATAAGTGAGGTAAAAATACTGCTAACCTTCAACACTATCTTCCCGATTACTGTGTTTCAAGGTCAGTAATGTGGAGAATACTAAACTAATCCAATTTTCAAGGTCAAGATATGAAAGACAGAGATGACAGTCAACAGTAACTTTCATTCATTTGCTATTCAGGATGCATTTTTTCTGAATTTCAAATCACAAAATCTTTGCCAATTCATTAAAGTTTCAGCTCACTAAAAATTAGACTATTCTAAAAATAAAATGCATTTTTTAGTTAATCTGATTAAGATGTTTCTGTACAGCATGATCTAAGCCTCTAATTATTTATATCTCTATAATATCTCTATTGCTATTTAAAAGAAATAAATTCATAATGATCCATTTTGATGGAAAACATTCATGCACTGAAAAGTGGTAAAGCAACAGAAGTCAAGATGCTGAATGTAGCTAGGGCCTAAAAATGAACAAATGTTTCTCTATATTGTGTGTGCCAGGAAAGTAGGAGCTCGCATGACATTTGGCAGTGATTTCCCATGATGAAGCAACTTTCTGTGGCTTTCATTTTCATAAAAGCCCTGTTCCATTTAGAGTTAGCTCCTTACCCTTAACAATGCAATACAGATAAAGTTCATTAGATATATTGTCTAAGGGTGCAAGAGAAGAAGTTTTGCTGTAGCAAGCACTTAACTTATGCATGGCAGATCAGAAGGAAAAACTGTAAAAAGGATTGGAACAAATTATTTGCTACAACAGCAAATAATTGAGGCGGGCATTTTGATATTATATGTTGTGCCGAATTAGCAAAATTGCCAAAATGAAGAATCCACAGAACAGGAAATATTATTAGATTGTAATCAACAGGATTTACTCCAAGCAGGGTGAGCACCCAGCCATTTGACGCAGATCTCTTCCATGCACGAGAGCACTGGAATACAGGAAGTCACAGCTTTAATGAATTACACAGAAAATTGCAAATGCCTATGAGATTATAGTTAATTTTTACATTATAATGGTCAAGCACCTTTTACAGCTTGATGGTATTTCTGCTGGAATGCAACACCTTCATTTCTTCTTACTGCAGGTAAGGCATGAACTTCTACCATAAAGAAGTAAGTAAATAGCCTCTTTTTTTTTTTTAAACCTTTTCCACACTTACAGGATCCTTACTACATATTAAATAGGACACAAGTTAAAAAGTGGTAGCATTTCAAAATAACATGTATGTGCACGGTTTACTGTATAGCTTTTGTCTAATACAAATACACTATTTCCATGTCACTGCTATGAAAACAGTATGTGCCAACTGATTAACTGGTAAGTAGTGGAGAGAGTTTAATTGCATTACAACAGCAGCTGAGAAAGAAAATGGTGTAAGGGATTTCTACCATTTTTTCCCTGCACAGAACAAAGCTGTTTCATAACAAATACTTTTCCCACATATATATGTATACTTGTGCATCTGTGTTATAGCTGGGGATGGGGGAGTGAGCATCAGTGAATTCCTGGAAGGGTACGGCCACCCAGTGCAAGACTGTTTCACAAGCGGCTACAGATCCCACACAAGTTAGCACAGATACCTATGGCTTTGTTGTAAAATTGGCGTATGTTCCTTCTGTTCCTGCACAGGTTCCTACAAGGAAGTGTCTCAGCGAGGCACCAAAATAAAAGGGACAGACTTTTAGAGGTCTTCTGCAGTGAAAACTATGACTGCTCCTCTGGAAAAAAAAAAAAAAAAAAGAAAGCCAACTTTAAGGAAGCACCCAATTTTGGGCTCCCATGTTAAAAAATCTGTTGCCTGCAGCAATTTGTTCAGGCTTAAAAAGGGATACCGTTTCATCCTATTTAGAGCATTCTTCAGCCAATCAGTGCATCCTAACTACTTAAACACCATGCCGGTGTGTGAGGGCATCTCAGGCATCTAGGTTCACAACATTCCTGAAAAAAGAGACATGGGAATGTTCATTCACCCAAGGTCCTGGGAGATGCCTGTGCAGAAAGGGGAGCTCCCAAGCCCCAGTCTGACACCCAGAGGCCATCAGCAGCTCTCTCTCTCTTTGAGGAGCTAGCTATGGTTAACGCATACCTACAACGGGCTTCCTCCAAGGTCACCCCAGCGAACAGGCAGCCTGCATATTTTACTTTTTCTGTCAGCAGGCATTGGCCAGTGAGTAGGAGAAAGGTGACGCTCACAGCACCGAAGCAGGGGCATAGCAGTTTGTAGAGGCAGATGTGATGCCCGAGAGTCAGGTTTGGCCCAGAGGAACCGAAAACGAAATTGAAACTTTTCAGGAACCGCCAGCTGAAAAGCTGATGCAATCTGAAGGGGAAAAGCAGGGAGGAGTGCCACAACAGATGGCTCATCAGGATAAAACAGCTTCTCTGCTACCAACCTGAGACTGCCTGTAAACGACTGGTTATTTCTACAGTGTGAAAAAGGGTCCCATAAGCACTCCTTGTAAGTGGCCGGCTTTGCTTTTGGCAAGGTCTACAGCCTACTTTATCCGTGCACAGCACGCACACAGATGCACACATCTCTACAGAGACCTGGGGGACCGCTATTTCCAGCGCAGGATGCACGAGCACCCTGTGCTGTTCAGTGGAGTGGGATTCTGCCACATCCTTAAAGAAACCTTGAGAAAGGCCCCCCTCACAGGTGCCACCATGTGCAGCGAGGAGGATCTGATGGGCTCCCAAGGGAGCACGGGGCACAGCTCATTCCCCTCAGGAAGCTGTTCAGGTGCCAACGATAGAGCAGGTAGGACACTACTCACACCTCCACCCAGGCTTAATTTATTTCTTTTACCTCTGTGGGGAGCAGGAGTAAAGCACTCACCGCAAAAGGAGTTTTGTTTAGAAGTCACATACTTCTTTTACATGAGTTCATCAAATCTAGGAAACCAAGAAGAAATCAATACAGTACAATGATCAGCCTGCTATGGGTATTGTGAACAGACTGACAGATTATTTAGACAGACTGAATCAATGTGTTGATTCCACTGTAAAGATTCAAGTGTCGCACACAGGCAGGCAAAGCCAGGGTGTTGGTACCCCTTCCAGCCGTTTGCCATTGACACGAGGAAACCCAGGCCTGAATGCGTCTAGTTTTTAGCTTGAAACTTAAACAACTAGGCTTTGCATGTGAAAACTGAAATTACGGCCTCTTCATTCCAGCCAGCTCTGATTAGTATATTCTCCCCTGACCCTGACCACATCAATTTTCCCTATTAACCTGCTAAATATGGCCAAGCAGCATTATTTTTGCAAGCACTAAATTGATTTAACTGTTGCAGTTATATCTACACATATATTTCAAAGGTGGTGAATAATTCCCTATTCGTAATATCAAAAATATTTAGTAAAAAGGGATAAGCTGATACTGCATTTATTTAATAAATAGTAATTCCCCTAAAAAAGGAAGAAACACCACGATATTACTACCAAACCAAAAAGGTGATGTATATTTGCATCCTGTGCTAGTTTTCTTTTCTACTAAGAGAGCTGCGTACTGGTGCTGCTTCACTCCTCCTAGCACTGGACTAGGTAGAAACACTGCTCTCATCACCTCCCAGGGGAAGCAGAGAAGAGCTATGGGATGGTGCTCGGTCCTGCCACTCCAGGTGAGACAGCAGTGCCAGCCAGACTCGCAAGGGGCAAAGCTAATGCAGACCACAGCCAGCAAAAACATTTTGGCTGTATGCCTTTCCCTTGGTCTAACAGGGTGATGCTGCACGGTTCAGCATCATCTCCTGTTCAGGCCTTACCATAAAACAGTGCTTTGAAAATCCAGCTAAGGTTTGAACTCCAGCAAGCTGTTAAAGGAAATACCAGATGCCATTCATGATCCTCCTGATTTAGGTCACTCTATTATTTTCTAAGTCACCAAATGAGGCTAAAAGTACTTTTGCCTGCAACCAGCAGCAGCTGCTGCTGCTCCCACACGTCAGAGCATTCCCCGCTCAGATGTGAATGTTTCAGTAAGGGGCAAAAAAGCCAGGAACTGCCTGTCACGTGGTACCAAAGTATATTTGAGAAAGGCCACAGGGTCTCTGCTAATTTCAAATCCTGTTTCATGTTTCCACATGAAACATCTAATTAAAACTTTTCACTGGGTAGTTAAAATGAAATCCGTGCGTGCACACTGGAGACCTCATTTTCACATGCTGTGAATTAGAATATTGAAGGTGCTGCACACAGCAATAGAAACACTGATCGAGAAAGGAGAGGGGAATACCTGCTTTGATTTAGACGGTGGCAGTCAGCAAAAATATCACTAATGGCCTAGCTTTTCGTTTCTTTGCTTTTTGAGCTGCCACATGCAACCAAGGAAAACGAATGCAAGCGGTGTATTATCTGCTACCAAATCAGCATTCTCCACAGGTGACCGCATGTCAAGCACATCTTGCAAAAGGCCACCACCTTCCACGGCTACAGCACAACAGAAGCACTAGATCCCAAGGGCCATACCTTGCTCTTACACAGGAATACCTATTAACATCAGTAGGAGCTAAATTAAGCTTTAAAATGCAGGCAGGCAGAGTGAGTGACAGAAGAGCCATACACAGGGACAAGGTTTGGAGATTATTTAGAGACGCCTCGTGATTGAAATAAATAAATCCTGAAAAAGAGAAGTCTGCACAAAACACAAGGTCAAGTTGTCTTTCTTTTCTTGCTATGGAGGAGACTTCAGCAATAGAGGCAAAGATTTATTAAGAGAGCTTAAGTTCTCTTTAGAGCTGCCCTTTCTCCAAAAAGCCCTCGAAGCAAACAGGCTGAGAGGCTAACCTACACAAACAGGTTAACGGGAGACGGTTGAACAAATGGTGGGAAAAGCGGACTTTTCATATCAGCCTGTCCCAGGCAGTCTCCAGAGCATGCCTGCAGGAGCAAATGCTGACAATGCTGGTGGCATTTATTCCAGTGAGATCCTGACTCAGGCTCTCAGATCTCTGCAGAAAGATTGTTTGGTTGCTAGTCAGGAAGGGCTGTGGTGCCGGCACAGCCACACCTGAAGTCACAGGAGGTCTCACGTACTCCTGAGCATCCTGCCCCTGGAAGCCCACTAACTTTAGAGAGCAGGGAGTACTCTAAATGGAAACTGTCTTATTAGAGAACGTGCTCTGCTCCAGTTTCTCCTGGAAGTAGGAGCAAAGCTTGACCTGTAGAAACATCATCAGTGCACAGGAAACACGATCGCCTGTTTAATGACACTCTCCACATATCTCCTGCATCACCAGTCCAAATCTCCACTACGACAGGAATGAAGATTCTTCCTGAACATATTTGGGAGGATAGGGGGAAAAGGGGAGGGGGGGGGACCAAAAGCCCTGCATTCTTTCTGTCTGGCTCTGATCTCTGGGCAGGCTATGAAATCTCAGACACCAAAGACAAAGCTGTGGTGGGCAGCCAACAACTTCTGGCTTATCAACAAAGTTTCCCAGTTTATCTTGATCATTTCATCTCAGTCAGGTCCACACTGAGAGCCAAAGCCTGACATCCTCAATTGGTTTCAATTACAACAGAAAAATGAGTAAAACAATGAATGACTTCACCAAAAGGCACATCACTGAAAGGTGAAGCACAAAATTACTTCTTTTGAATTTCACAAACTGCTTGAAATTTCTGAGTTAAGTTTGCATGCTATATATTCAAAATATTATCAACCTTCCTTTTTAATCATCCTGAATATAGTCAATAAATTTCCTTAACTTGACAGAGAATCCCAGGCACTTCTGCTCTTTAGAGTTCTTTGGACAAATGTAGGAATAAATGTCCAGGAGCAGATGGCAGGAGACAGCCATTGTAGTATCACCATAACTGGCAATTTACTTATATCGGAGAAATGGAAAAAAGAACATTCAGAAAGTCATAAAAGGTGTTGATCGTACAATGAAGGGCACTGACCAACAAATTTTAAAAAAGGAGAATATTAGAGGAGGTGCCTTGAATTCATAAATTGTTAATTTCTACCTCTTCAAAAGAAGAAAATGATACATTATTTTTATGTAAGCCTCTGGACAGACTAGAAACATAAGCAGGTAAGTGGTTTGTACAATTTGTTTCTTCACACATGTGTAATAATGAGTCTTGGGAACAAAATAAAAAGGATAACAGGTAATATGGCCAGCCACTACAAAGCTCTGAGCTGGAAAAAGATCTATGCAGACAGAATAGACTTCAAAACACTTTGTAAAAAGGGAACAAAGTTCTAAGGTGCACAATTAGAGAGCTCAAACAGAAACAGAAGTATTCAAGCTCTGTATTATAAATAGGCTATTAGATGAAGAAAGTACTATAGTGAATGTTTTGGATAAATAGTTTCTGTTAGATGCTTGCAGAAGCACTACAGTTTTGAAATATAGAGTTTCATTCTATAGTTTTCAAAAAAGAAGGGTTTTCAGTAGCATACAAAATCCTGAAAGAAACCCAGAAGGAAGAGTACAGTGATGACTTGCAGGTGAAAGCCTTCAAAGAGTTTCTCTGCTTCTTCACACTGATATTGGCTCTAAGGCAGAAATTTGGAACCAGGTTTTGGTACTGGAGCCAGGAACTCTGTTGTCCCACTGTCCCCAAAAACAGCTGTCCTGTCCTCTCCCTACTCCTGGATGCTCACCCCCCTTGTCGCTCACCCCCTTTTTTTTGTGCCGTATAAGCCTTCATGAAGCCACTGGAGAAGCGTCTGAACAACCAGAGGCTGAGACGTGACTCTGACTCTCTGGCCTGGCTGCAGTTTTGCTCAGGTTTTTCAAAAAACGTGCGTTCTCGCCCCCAGCAGTTCAAAGTCCAACACAGTTTCAGCTCACTGGGATCTCCAAGCCATCTCTCAAGGATCTCAAAGCAATTCATCAACATTCATTAACTACTGCAGGTTTTATAGTACCCCTTCAAGGTCCTACAGGTTTAAGACCCCATTTTACATCTAGGTAAACAAAGGCGCAGAGGAGTGGGAGGACCTGAAGAAGGTCACATATTAAATAACCAGTGGAGTCAAAAATAAAATTCAAGTGTTCTGACTCCCAGCTTTTTGTCCTATTAAATATGACATGCCCTTTTCACCTTTCTCACCTCACAAGCTAAGGTATTGTCACATACGAGAATGAGTCATCAATCTAAACCAAAAAAGCTCAGAATACAAAATATGTATGTGGAATTTCCTTCTATACAAAGTGTTTTAACATTACAGACTAAATCACAGAGAGGGGCAAATTAAGCTTTCTTTTCTTTTCTCTTCTTTTAAATACTCTAGGCAAAGCATCTGGAGGAAAGAAAGTAGTACAGGAATACATAACCTAACTCAAAGGAAGAGAGTGAACTTCCCAGTATCCTGTAATTGCACATGTTCCAATATTATGCTGACAAAGTATCATGTGAGCACAAACATTACTCATCTCAATTTTTTTATTTTTACAGAGAGAAGGACATTACCAACTAACTGCCATTTTGCACAGCTTGCTATAGGGCTTTCTTCTCCAAAACTTTGGTCACATTAACTTACTCAACAAAAGGAATACTAAGTCCTCTTAAAATTACATAGTAAATAAAAAGATACGGTTTTTTAAAAAATAAAAGTGTTTCAAGAGACTGAAACAAAGATTTCCTAGCAGCAAGATGACCCCAATTCTACAGCTGAGCAGGAAATAGTTTCCTTATCTCTGGTAAACTTTTTCCATTTCAAAAAGATAGCTGTTCTGCCCTGAAAAAATCCTAGGAACTGCAGAAGTCTTTTTTTTTTTTTTTTGGAAAAGATAAAGATGTTGGCTTACCCAGAATAAGTGATCACCTGGAGGTATGTATTCATTCCAGCAGATGAAAGATCAGACTTCAGGAATAGGACACTCTCTCGGAACATGACAGAACTAGATTCAAGTCCCTTTTCTTCCTGATTCACACCAGAGACTTGAACTTCAGGCTACCTCCACAGTAAGCATGTTACAGATCTCTTAATTACTTACTATTACTCAACACAGGGCTATAGACTGACAGCCTCACTGATAGTCTTCAACGACAAGCCATTGCAAAGTATTGTATCACCCTGGGATAAGACGGCAAATGACAGACTCTTGTGCTTATATGCTAAACCCATTCTGTTTCAATGACTTCAGACACCTATCTCATCTCATGGCTGTTCAAGCCATGAATATTTCCACCGCCACTTTCAGTATGCCATAGTTATGTCTGTCTGATCTACAGTCCTTCTGCAACAGATGCCAGGAAGCCCCAAGGGAAAGAGGAGGGAGGCAATCCGCACACAAGCTATCCAGCAGGTCTGTCCCAGGCAGAATGGATACGACCAAAGCAGCTATGACTTATTTAGAAAGTAAAGCACAATCAGTCTCAAGCTCTGATTACATCAATCTCTGATCTCAGTCACTGATTGCATTCAGACATCATTCTGTGTCATTGTTTTAAAGAGTATTTTTCCATCAGAGCACTGATCACTGACAACCAATTCAGTAGTACAGTATAATGCAAGGCCACAGCCTTACCGAACTAACAAAAACTGCAACTCTGGACATGTCCTGGCATTCATTCTTGTTTCTTTGCAGACATCCAGCTGGACAGATAGGTGCACCCTAAAATAATCCTGATGTGTCACGGCTGGAATTTCCTGGAGAAATTCTTCAGTCGTGAGTAACCTATACAACCCGGGGCTCTACGTCGTTAATCTTCTTTTGTAAGCCTTTTAACAGCTTCAGCCCAACCACTAAACCTGCTTCAATGAGCAAATCATCTGTCTTCTTAATGACACCACTGATTAGAAAAGTTAGTACCCTGTAAATTAACAAAACTGTTTTTAAGTATCTGTTGTCCTTCTGAAAACACACCTGCGCTCCTATGATATAACTCTAATCTCAAATTAGATAAATCACAGAATCAATACACTAAAGCAGCATGTACTTTTATACAGCATGTAACCCTTATTAATACATGCATTAATCCACAAAGAGATTACAAGGTGGAGGTAGGAACATCCCCCCCCTCCCCCGGCTCATGCATTGAAGTATTCAAACAGCCCCAGCCTAGAATATAATTTATTTAGTTGAATAATGAATTCATATTCTTTAGCTGGTCTGAACAAATTTGAGAGTCTTGAATTTCCTTTAAACATTAGTGTCAAGTTGTAAAAAAACTTACTCAACTGCTCTGACTACACAAACAGCAATATAACCTAAAGAATATTTTTCCCAGATTATTGAGGTAAAAACATATTTGAGTACTTTTTCAGTTTTGCTAAAATAAGAGAATAACATTATAAACAGATGTAATTTTTTAAATCAGTGCACCGCTGAACCAGAAACAGTATCGTCTATTACAAAGACATTATTTGAGTCTGTAGTTGCTAAAAAAAGGTTCCCAAAAATACTGTTTAGTGCCGATATGCCCCAAATGCATCTCAAATGAGTTCTTAAGCAAAGAAGCCATGACAAATTGCTTCAAATGGCCGTATGTATCTTACTTGCTACATTATAATTGACACTAACAGTAAGCAAACTTCTTGAAAAGCACTTATTTTATAGCTGAATATTTCAATAAAGATTTTTGATCTATCTTCTATCAAAGCAATTGTTTTAATATATTTGTTTTATGAAGAAATGTAGTATTTAAATAACAAAAATATAAATATCCAATTTTACATTTTTCTAGGTTTATGAGTGTGATTTGCTCGTAAAAGTAAAATAGAAACTGCCAGCTTGCATAGTTATTTTTACTCTGGCTCATATTTGGAACTGTGCATTTTAGACAACTGGTTCATTTTATTTATCAAAGTGATTTTTACCTTGAAGGAATGAGACAGCACAGAGACTGAGCTCACTATTTAGAAGCTTATTTATTACTGTTTACTTTCTCCTCATTTGCAAAACAGAAGTTTTAGGAAACCTAAAACATATAATATATGCAGCACGTTAATAAAGAACCTTAGCCTAACACATTAAGAAACAGTAATGGGAAAGAAATCACTATAATTTGGTTTCTGTTTTCCTCTACAAGCTTGTCACTGCTATTACAGTTAGAGCATTTTGCAAACACTATTTCACCGGAGAGGAATTTGGCATTTTGTGCTACAGAAAACAATCTCATCTTCCAGTATGCCAGTCTAACATGGTCATAACAAGCTTGTAGTGCCAGAAAGTAACTAGCAGCTCACATAAAGCAGAGCTTGTGCACAAAACTTAAAAAAAAGTTTTCTGAAGAAATGCTACAATCTACCACAGTGACAAACTTGTACAGAAATGACAGCATTTCAGAAACACAAAACAAAAGGAATATGGACTTTCTGACTTGAGTGGTTAAACTATGAAATAAAAATGTTTTCATGAACAAAATCATCACATGCCCCAATTTTACACCCTCCAAAACAGATCCAGACCAAAGGAATCCCTCCTCTCTGTCACCATAGTTCCAAAATGAGCTGTTTCCTCTAGAGACCTCCCCAGCTGTCACATATTTCCCCTCTTCCAGACCATCTGCTTTTTCTGAGAAAGAAATAATTATATTTCATCTCTCTCTGAACAGACCAGTGCCCCAAACCAATCCGTGCTTCACCTGCCCGATGGGGCCGCAGACCCCAGCCCCAGCATGGCCCTTTGCAGAGCGCGTCCAGGTATTTTACCTGCCCAAGGACCTCTGGCATACAGGCAGCCCAGGCTCTGTCGGACCCACGCAGCATTGGCCCCCGCTATGTGAGTCAAGTTCTGCCCTCAGGTGCAAATTAAGTTGGCCATTAATTATCTGAATGATAGGAGTGCTCGGCAGTCCTACTGCCAGACTAGATCCCCATCACCGAGCACTACAGATGCAAAAGAGAAAGGAGGGTCATTTCCCCAAGCAGCTTCACACCTCGTTCACTGTACAGGAAAAAAGGCAAAGTTCACTGGACGCCATATTCCCCCGCGAGGCCAAGAGCTCTTCCTTCTTCAGAGGAACACACAAGAATTGGCAAAGCCCAATCATATTACATTTGTGTTTGCTGCTAGCAATAAGAAAAACGGGTAAGGTTGTACCAGTCTGGAGATAGCTGCCTTAGAAACACAGCAGGTAGCAACAGAGGAGCCACAATTCAATTTTCCTGACATTTTAAGTGAGTGAAACATAATGTACTTTTATTTGAAGTGTGTGTGTTTAGAATTTTAACTCAGCGTTCAAGCTTTTTTTTCTTTCTGAGTACTCCTAGAGAAGAACAAATTAGACTTCCACTTCCACTTCCACCCTGGCCATGTTTGAAACTGCAGCTTTACCTCCAGGGTGGTGACAAAGCCTCTAGCCCCCAACAGCTACGCTGTCCGCGGCTCGTCGAAACGCACAACCCCGCCTGCACAACCGCTAGGATTTCTGGTTAACGCTGCATTGACAGGAAGGCTGCTCAAGTGCTGAAAGAAGAGCATGGCAGGATGTTCATGCATTTCATTTACAGACCAAACAGCTTCCCTTTGAGGAAGGCAGATCATCCGTGAAAGCGCAGTTTGAGCTCACCGGGAAGGAAAGCTGGTGAAAGACTCAGTGCAGGGATACTTGCTGAGAAACGAGGGCCCTGCAGAGAACACAGAGCTTTTCATTTCCCTGTCTTCAGAGAGTGCCCATCATTCTGTTCTAAGGAAGTTATGTACGAGCAACCTATGCTTTTTTAAAAAAAAAAAAAAAAAAAAAAAAGATGGGCATGCTACACACCATTTTGTAAGGACACCACACCCTGAGCACATTGTTCCTCTAACATTTCAAATGAGCACAGGAAACTGGGCAACAGGCCCATGCCAATGAATTGCCATCACTTCTGCAGCCCTACGATTCGGCGGAAAGGCCTGGGAGCCTGCAGGGGAGCAGCACTTGCTGCAGTGTAGTCCACCTTGTTTCTTCTTGGAGAAGAGAGGGCACCCGGAGGGGCCCACACTCAGTAATGCCTTGTTTGATGACCATTCCTCATGAAATCAATAGACTAGACAGGTTCTCAGCAAACACATCCATGCTGAGGACTAGAAGTCTCTCCTGCACCCGAGCCAGGGCTGGCTGGACCACAGGTCCCATGGTGGCCACATTGCCACCCACCCCTACAACCACCAGCGCAGTGCAAACGGAGTGGGGGGAGCACATCACAGCTTGTTATTGCTCCTGCTAAACTGAAGCCATATATCTCCTACAGTATGCCGGCAATTGCCAAGTACTGAACTTTTCAAAGGGTAAATAAAGCAAAGTTGAGCACTTCTTTCCATTTTTAGAACTGCTTTGTGCCCTGTGTAGCTACAGAACTACAACCGACACCACATTACCCTTTGCAATGACCACAGCAAGCAGCAAAAACACCACTGAATTTTTGGAGCATCAGTCTCAACATTCCCCCCTTTCATACGCCCACAGAATCTGTAATCTTGCTTCAAAATCCTGAAACACAATTAGAAACCTCTCCTGGCTAAAAATCTTCTTTACATAAGCTCCTAAACTTTTAATTGTGCTTTGCTGATATGGTTTAAAGATATATGGAAATTCTGCCAGATGTCCATGGCTAGTGGATCAGCTGAGGAACAATTCAATCTCAGGGATTTGAGCCCAGCTAATTACTCTCCTCCCTTGTGTGTACCTACTGATACAATTACATATTTAACTACACAAGACTAGACCTTATATGCTGCTGAACATACCAGCATGACGCTCTGAAATAAGATTTCATCTTTCTCTTTTCCTTTGTACAGCCCTACCTCAGTAGGAATGAGCTCACAGATGAGCTGAAAAGTAATTCTTTTCTAAAGCACAGATATTATTCTATTGCCTAGTAAGTAGAAAATGGAGGAGATTTTATATATATAACAAGATACAAGAGGACTAGGTGGGATTTTTGTTGTTTCTTGCAGTTATTGTTCTGGGGAGCTTCGGATGAGTATGCAAACAAAATAGAAATTTTTACTAGCAGAACAAAATTAGGATACATTGTGCTATAAGCAGAGCAGTCATGTTTTAGTGCATTTTCAATCCAGTTACTAACATTTGAATAATTGCTTCCAGAAGCAATAAACAGAATACTGCTTTCCTCAATGTAAGTTTTTGTTGAAAATACAATTTTTTAGAAGCTGCTGAATTCCCTATCCAGACCATTTTTTTAATCCACACTGAAAAAAAAGCTCCAGCCAACAATTTCTTCCAAATATACCAGCAGCAAAGTAATTTTCTTTAAGACAAATTAAAAAAAAAATACGTACTGTAAGTGCTCATATACTTTATACATTATTTAAATACATTTTTAAAGACAAACATTTCATTATAATTGGTAGAAACAACAATGTGGTAGAAAACATGCAGAAATCATCTGCTATTTCATATGTGCTATGCAATACTACTAATAATAGTAATTGACAGCTAATGTCAACATAATAATAATTTAAATGTGTTAAAAAATATTGAACTTAATACATGCCAGTGAAATGTAAATTACAAAACAGAACAGCTACAGCCCCATGACTAATGTGTGTCCTGGATTCTGACCATCAGCTTTGCTATTTCAGTTTTCTGACCTAAATCTCCCTCCCCTACCAGAAACAAACAAAAAAAAACCAAACAAGAAATGTCTTACTTGTTCTGTCTTCTCTGGTTGTTTTCTATCCGCCTGCAAAAACTGACAGTTTTCTCTTGCCAGCTTCTGGACTAGCTCAATCCGTCCAATGTCATCTCTTTCCTGAAGCTTGCACAAAACCCCTGCCTTAAGGGTGGGAGAAAGAGCAAACAGATACTTAAATCCACAATCCCAGGACATGACACTGCTACAAGTTTCAACCTTAAAAGAAACACATCTGTTTTATCATATTTGCCGTAATTCTGTGCCGCTTGCTGACCACAAACAAATCGCTGCTTCCCCTGAAACAACTCAAGAAGAGCTGAGGCACATCTGAATCTCCAAATGTATCTACTTTGGAAGAAAGAAGGCAGGGCTAACTAAATCAACCGCTACTGTGTGACTGACTGATATGCTTGTATTCTGTTTGTTCCTGTCAACCTATTTCCTGTTACATAAGAGAACAAGAGCAAGAGGTTAAAAACTCATGGGAAAGTTAGCCGGGAACAGCCCTGGAAAAAGAATGAAGTGCATCACAGTCACTCCTAAAAATAACATACTAGAACTCCCATTGCTCCAACGCCAACGATTTTTCACGTATGCAAGCTGTAAGAGTTAAAAGAAAATTGCACCACATTTATGTATTCTATAAATAAGAAATTAATATCATCCAATTCTGTTATGAAAGAAAATGAGATTTGCTTTAAAATGCTAGAACTATTATTTTTAAATACTAAAAAAAAGTTAGTGAACTATTAAGAACAAATGGTTCTAAAATACATTAAACTTTTTTTTTTGGCTAATATACTGCTGTCAACAGTGCTTTGTCATAACATTCAGCATTGGTGTTTTATAAAAATGACATGTATGTAAAGACACATTTATGCTTGCACACAGACATATCAGATCCATCCCTCAGCACGTTAGCTGACAAGGGCTAAATTGCTCACTGCAAAGTCTGTGGCTAGTACCACGATTTGAGCATGGATGCAGCCTCTGCAAAACTGAGACCTCGCTTGACTCCGGGTGGCCTTTATTAGCCCAGGTGTTTCCTGATGGGAACGGCATCGGTCCTATCTGTCCTGGGAGGGCCAGGGATGTGACATAGCTCTCTTACTGCCATATGACTTGAAGGGTAATCTGCAAGTAAACCTTCTTCCTCACTTCCTCCACCTTTTCTTTTTCCTACTCATCCTGAGTTTTACTCAATGAGTATTCACCCTAAAATCCATAAACTGTCCTGGGAGCCAGGACCAATAGCCAGGGGTGTCCTGACCACGAACCCATCAAGTCAGGCAGGCTCTTGCACCTGCTTCCATTCCCTTCGGCTTTCAGCATCTCCTTCCATGACAGCTGGAGGTTGGAGAGTGCCCATCCAGGCTATCCTATAGTCTGCTGTTTTCTCCAAAGAAGTGGGAAATGTGGGTTAAAGCTTCTTCAGCTGAGGAGGATATCAAATCAACTTTATGAGTAAGTGCTTTGATGCTGACAAGCAAAAAAAAGGTGCCACTACTAAAACTAAAGAGTCATTCTGACAGAATTATTTGAAAAAAATTTTATGTGCCTACATTCCTCCAGAATAGATGAAGGCATCTCCTCCCAACCCTGCATCAGTCACTTGTGCTCCAGAGAAGAGAACTGCAGACACAACCTGTGCTTTGCATTTCCTACGCCTAGTTCCCAGCCTTCTGAGACAACCAGCTTTCCCACATGCTGCATAAGGAACCTAAGCCCTGGTCTGAAGGTTAGAAATCCATGATGAAATAAGGAATAGCAGCACTAATTTGAAGATCCTTACATTTTCTATAAGATTAGTACCTGATCTTTCATCTCTGGGACATGGATTTATAAACCACAGCACTGACACACCATTATCACCTGCAGATCAGTGGGAGATTGATCTTATTAAATGTAGAAAACTACAGTGAATTAATCGTCGAGAGCCTCTTTAAATCAAGAGAGAAAAAGTGGTACTTACAAAGTGAAAAATCTTTCGCTTTACAATAGAGATTTAAAAATGGTCAAATAAGTTGTTTCCTGAAACTCATATTTTTCTCCAGTAATTTACATGGGGTGTCTGGGCAACTCTCACAGAGTTGGCTGAGGTCAGATGTTTGCACTATGCAATACTCAGATTGCTTAGGGACATCAGCTAGAGCCAAGCCTGCCTATTCCATGGCTTAGCGGTACTTCTAGCAGAGAGTGTAACATCTGTACTTTGTGATCTCCACAGGCTTCTAGGTGAAGGATATTTGAATTGTTAAGATTTTTTAGGGCTTTGGGATCATAAAGATTTAGATCTCAAATCTTGAGAGGTTCTGACTGCTCCAGAGGCACTTTTCACCCTTTCATGTTCCACACAGACAATTCAGATCATATGAGAGGCACTGAAGGTTGGAAATCCCTGTATTTCAAATGTCAGGTGGACATCCGACAGAAATGCACTATTCCCTACGCTGAACAAACACTTTTCCTCTCCAGTGCATGAAGCATGGTCCAACATTTAAAAACATTTTTTTTTTAAGTTAAGGAATGGGGATTTCACTTCCTTTTCTATTAATAATTTGACTGATGTAGTTATCTTATTGCCAGTCTGATTTCTATTCTGTAAATACGCTTGACTAGCATAAAAATTGAAGTATCCAAGTAAAGAAAGTTTATTTCACGGAGCCAGACTCCCCCGGTTTCCGACCACCAAGGGGCATCTCACAACCTGACTTGGTTGAATTCCACATTGTCCCGGCTCCAGTCAGCCAAGGGCGGAAGAAGCAGCGGGGAGGAGGCAGCAGCCACCACCGCCGCCTGGGTGGGAATGGCTTGGAAAGACGGCCCCAGGATCCACAAGGAGCAATCTGCAGCAGGGGCCGAGGGAGAGTGGCAAAACGAAGGGTTTCTGAGCAAGTTGTTGGGTGGCAAGGATGAGAAGATACTGGCAGTGAGGCTACTCCAAAAAAAGTTGAAAGTGACTCCCCAGATACCCTCATGTTAAGTTCCTACCCCAGTCAAAATCCCCTTTTGGGAGAACGATTGGCTTCAGTATACTCAAGTGGAAGAAACATCCTGGAGAAAGATGACTTTTCAAACACACGACCTCACTGTTTCACTGTGTGTTCAGAGGGAACGTATTATTGTTTTCTACATGGCTGAGCTCCCCAGGGAACAAACAGCTCTAGATACAATCCCATTATCCGTGCCACGAAAACTGTCTCTATTCAAATCAGCAATTGCATTAAAGAATCACATTGCCCTGTTTCAAATAATCACCAAGAAGAAATCCTACTTTTTTAACATACCCCCTCCCTCCAACTATTTGTTAATTTAAAGAAATGCAGGGAACATTAAAAAATGTATTTTATTGGGCTTCTGGAGGATAAAAGGTCAACTAAAACTCTCCTGGGAAAGCTAGGGTATTATCAAGTTAAACATACATGCTTTTGGAAAATTGGCTCTGGGAGTAAATAATGCACTTAAAATATAAAAGGCTAAATACGCTTTTTCATAATTAAAGCAAAAATATGAATTCCTCACATATAATTCTGATTTCCTCAGTTATATAACGGGAAAGCCAGCATATCTTTCTGCTAAGAAATGTAAGAAACCATCCAGTTCAGCTAATTAATTAACTGCTGACAGCCTCTAAAAGCTGGTTGGGAAGATGTTGTTAGAGTTTCATATTACTGGTCATTTTCACTTGTCAATATAAATTTAACTCTCAAGCAATGCCTTTAAAGCTCTTAAGAGAAAGGGGAAAGGCAAGCCTCCCTACTTGCAAGGTGCAATTTGCATTTATATGTTGCACAGGCACATACCATCCAAAATCCTGCATGCCCAAATGTTAGTGTTTACTCCTGTAACCCATGAATGCAGACAGAGACACAAGTACTAACTTATCTGAAGGTTAAAATTATAAAGGTGCATATTTTAACTGGCTTTAATTTAATGAATGGTAAAAGAATGTAGAAGTTTTATAAGATTTTACTGCCATTCACAGAACGAAATTACTATAATTAAAGGTGTTTAGGTAATATTCAAAACAGCATAAAAAGGTTTAATGGGAAGAAAAGTAAATTAATCAGTTTGTAAAAGCAAAAATGCTGACAAAACATTTTCTGTTTCAGAACATCCACTGAAAATATTCCCTCTGGAAATGCAGTAACACTGATAAATGAACATGCTAGAAGTAACATGGAAGTGAAATAAGAGATGCCTAGGCAGACGGGACAGCATCTTATTTACAGCATGCTCCCTTTTAAACACCTGTGAACTGAATTTTTTCTGCACTTCCACCTGTTTTGCCATGTAACACCAACATAAGTTAATACTATGTCCAGCAAAGTAGCAATCAGAGCAGGCTTCAAACCCTCACCATCAGCTAACAGGAGAGCTGTTTTTTTTACTGCACCTCTGCCTCCTTCTGTTTCTGTTGAAAACAATGTAATTATTACAGGTTTCACCTTTGATCAACCAGAAGACTAAAAACCATATGTCACTGTCTAGAAAGATCATTTGCTTTGCTCCAGTCACATGTACGGTCTCACTAAAGCAAAAAAATCATTCACACACTTAAAGCAAACGGTGTTCAGTGTGTGTAGGATGTCATTTTTATAGGACTGACAAACAAACTAGAGCAACAGCCACTTTGATAATGCTACTGCCCTCCTCCCAGTTGTGCACTTTAACACTTTTGTTAACTGGCCACTTAATTGTTTAATTTTAAATATGTTTCAAACTCTTTCAAATTTTAGAAGCTGGTTTGCAGCCAAATAGAAGCTGAGTGAATCAATATCCTGATAATAAATTCCCACTTTTTCTAAAATCTGCCCATGTAATCTTATTAGCTGACTGCTTATTAGCTTGAAGCACACGTATTGTAGTCTCTATTTTTACATTTTTAATATAACTGTGAACAAATATTTTCAAAAAATAATAATAACAGCTACAACAATCAAGTAGAAGCAAGCAGATTTGGAACACAAAGAGGAAAACAAAGCTGAAAAAATTTTGCAGCGAGATCAGGATTTCCCCTTGGGTCTTTTCCATGGTTCTGTAATGTACACTTGAGCTTAAGAGGACTGATTCTCTTCCCTACACTGATGTGAATCAGGAATTAAAACTGGGTAACAAAACTTTCACATACTAGGACTCCTTCTACACTGTTTTTAAAAAAAAAAAAAAAACTGATCTGTAACTGCTTGCCAAAAAAAAAAAAAAAAAAAAGGAGAGCAGGCCATTTCCAAACATCTTGCTCAAGCATTACTATGAAGGGAATGCTAGAAATACCCATTTATATCCGTATGGGCCCCAGTTCTTCTGCCTTCACTCTCGGGGTGTCTGCCATGGTCCAGGTCTGCTACCGAAGCTGCCTACGGCCCTCCTGGGGTCCCATGGTCAAGCCAGTCTACCCGTAGAAATATACAGGCGCTGCTAAGCTTGGCTGCATGGATCTGTTTCCACCCATTAGAATAGGCACATTCATAGACATCAATGCAAATCCTGTTTTTCTCACATACTGCTTTTTAGCTGTCAAAATGTTGGAAGAGCAATCAGAGATAGGAACTATGAGTTTTATGCATATGAAGAAGGAAAAAAATGAAGTCAAGACAGGGAGAACCCATTTTTCAAAATGACAATCAGCACCAATAAAATGAGCAATACAGTTATATTTGCAGCATTTGGGTGCATAAATGAGTTGAAGATTAATCCAAAAAGATTCGCAGAATCAAAACGGGTAAGGGAATTAACAGTAAAATACTCCAGAAAGTAGCTACATTCCTCCTCAGCAGTATCTAAAAGCACGTTTTGGTTGTAAATCAGGGCAGACAGGAAAAGAAAGAAAAAGGTTGCTTGCGCTCAAGTGACTGATAAGTATCCTCATTTCATAGCATGCCTACTTACAGTGATTAAAATTAAATCAAAATGTCACATTTCCTTGCCTCCTAAAACATATCTCATTTTATTTTCACATCTGGTGTATGCTATGTATACTATCTAGAAAGAGCAGAGGTAGTTTAAGAACGCTGTCCAATTTCAACATCATGGGATTAATTCCCAGGGTGATCATCAATCTTATTATGAATAGCTGCAGAATACGAGATCCAGCAGACTTTCTGCTTCCTACACGCTCCCTGCTCAGGACATCGAGGAAAACCCATTTCCCAATGCTAAAAAGCCATCGAAAGCAGAACCTTCAACTTGCGCATCTTAAAAAGTCTCTGATACACTATTAATCTTACACATTTACCTGAGCATCAGACGTATCCTTGAGCTCCTCTAGCCCTCTTATTTCTTGACTGCTGTCTTCTTCATTTTGATGAATTGCTAAAACAAGAAGGAGAGAAGGTATTGGAAGTAAGCAGGTTCAAATCACAAGAAAAAGCAAAGCCGAATGGCCCAGTTTAGATCAAACAGGATTACCATTCAGGAAATATGGTCCCAGTTTTATCTTTTTAGCTAATTCATTGAGCATTTTCAGACAAACTACTGTATACCTCATTTTCCCAGGCGGTAAAATGTTCCTTCACAGCACTAAATGGTTATATTCCTACTACTAATTTATTCCTGATAAAATAGTGGAATTTAAGGAAATTCCAGTCTTTGCCATTATAACAAGACCTGACCACTCATAAAGAAGAAAAAAGCAGAAATCCCTTTATTTTCATTATATGGTTGAAGGTCAGTTTGGACTAAGCAAAATAAGCACATTTATCCCACACCTCAGCCTTGGAAAATTCTGTGTAAGCAAAGCGATCTCAGTCTTAACAAAGAGCATCACTTTCCATAAAAGTCATCTCCAGAAATAAATGGTAGCAGAAGATGATCTGCTGAAGGTTATTCAGTACTGGCACAATAAGAAACACCAGTCACTTAGCTCAATTAACACTGCTTAACACTGATTTTGTCAGACTTTAAGGAAAAAAAACCACTGCATCAAACATGTAAACTCTGGAAAGGTCTAAACTAGCATCATGAAATTACCTACCTAAAGAAAAAAGGGCCTCTTTTGGAGGAACACATCAGACTTTTGTATCCAGGATAGCCATGCAGAGAGCCCAGGATTTCCCCTTCCATTTAGCATGCCTGCCCGCCGCACCTTAAGGGGGGCGGTAAGCTCTCAGGCCTCCGGAGACATGCCACAGGAGAGGCCGGGCACGCCAGACCGGATGAAACACCTGAGAAGCAACTTTCCTTATAACCACTATACTCAAATCTCATCGGTCTTGCCTCCACATTAAATGATTTGCAGTGCAGTGCAGCGCAGTGCAGTGCAGCTTGCCCACCCGTTTCCTGACCGTCGCAAGGCTCGGGGCTTGGGGGCACGAGTGAGAGGATTTCGCTCGTGTGCCTCCTCCCGTCCACCTCCTCCCTCCTTCACGCCAGCTATCTCAGCAGGTCCTCAATCCGCATGGGAACTGTGCTTCAAGACAAGTATCACCTGTTTTGCCTTAAAACTGTGTCTGTAAGCTGGGCAGCCCGGGATTTGACTGCTCCATGGGCCGGGTGTCCACATAGCAGGGGAAAGGCTGAGAGGCAGCAAGAATAACTTCATCAGCCGTTCTCACCGACGCTCACCTCCACCCTCAGCCTGATGCTTTACCTGTACAACCGCATTACCGCGGCTGAACTCTCATGTATCGCTTGGGCCATGAGATCTGGTTTTGGGTGTCTGCACACGTGCTCTGAGCCTGTTGCAGACATGATGTACAGCTAGCCTGAACTTCAGGCAGCATCCAGCAAACTTGTAAGAAATGTAACTTTAGTCTGTGCTTGAGCCCTGAAGTAAAGCACAGTGATTTATTTGCTTTTTACTGCAGCGTTTCTGCTGATATTGCTATGCCCTATACAGTATAATTCTTCTTCCTGCCTCACCTTTGAAGGATACAGTTATGCTATGAAAAAAAAAAAAGCAGTACAGTTGTAATTATAAAAGAAAAAAAAGTCAATTTGTCAGGGCAGTTTACTCCATTCAGGGAACTTTTTAAATCCTTTATCAAAAGAGAACAGAGGGCTGGTATAAATCTTCACTAGTGGGTTTGCTGGCCTCACTTTACCAGCCAGCCTCTGAAGTTCAAGGTGAATGCTGAAAACACAGGGTCGAGCTACAGCTACTACAGCAAGCACGTATAATTAGGTCTAAATCAAAGTAGCATTTAAAGCTGGAGGGAAACAAAGTGCAACCATGGCATGAGAAAGTCTACCCACCCCCAGTTCAATCTAGCTAGTGAAAGCGCAGACCCAATGAAGCAGTAACCAGAGCCAAAACCTCAAAAGCTGCGTGTGGCCCCCACTGTGGAGCCGCCTGTCCCCCCGCGGGAGGCTGGGCTTTCCCTGGGCAGCCCCGCAGCCCGCTCCCACTGCCACCGTCCCCCGGCTTCTCCTCGCGGAGCCCGTGGCCCTGCGCTGCCCTCGCTACCAGAGGGACACACAGCCTCCGGGATCTCAGTGCGCTAAATCCTGCTCGGAAGAACAGGGGTGAGACAGCAGCGCTGCGATACCAGACAGCATAACAAAGGCTGTCTATCAGTTGTCCGATCCACTGAAAACTGCTTGAGTCGGCAGCTGGGTTAGACAGACAGCAGAAATGCAACATTTCCCCAAATCTCCATTTCCCGATTTCTCCTGTAATCAATTTGCTCTAGCCACGGATGTCCAAAATATCCCCTCAAACGTCTGCTATTAATCACGCTGCCTAAAGGCACGGCACTCGGCAAGCTGAGGAGCAAGACTGCAGGACCGGGCTTGAGTGCTTCACATGGACCCCGCCAGCAGACGGGTGCTCCGCGGCCAGCTGTGCCAGGGAAAGGCTGGCGGCTGGTCCCAGCGGCTCGGCACGGCCCCCGCTCCAGGGGTCCCCTTCCCCTGCCCCGAACCTGCAAGCGGAGGGTGGCCGGGAAGCACCTGAGATCCCTTCGACCAAAACGAGCCGAGGACCTCGGAGAAACGGCGCACCCTCGCTAACCTGCCGCTGCCGGTGCGTCAGCGGGGGAATGACGTCTGGCTGGGGAGCTAGTGACAAGCAACAAGCAACGAGGGAGGAAACATCTTTTACCCAGCACAAGGGAAAGGCGGCAGCTGTTCTGCAACAGTCACAGGTAGCCCTGGGTTTTGAACAACTTTAGCAGCAGCAATTTTAAAGCTGATGAGAAAACCACCCCAGTTCGGAGGCATCCTAAACAAAGGGCTTAAGAAAAAGCAAAGAGCTGCTTTTATTAGCAATTTAACAGCTCAACACTAAAAAAAGCTGCAAAAAGTTCATAATCCAAACCCAGCTGTCCTTGGCTCCAGTGTTGTTTAGACTGTGCAAGGAATGCAGAAAAGAACCAGTAAACATTTTCTTAAAGGGGAAAAAAAAGAAAATCCCAGACCTCACACTGATGTTCGCCCAGCCCCCTTGGGAGACAGGGAGCACGATCAGCCTCTTTTCCATGAAATTTCCATCACAAGCTTGATTTCTACGTCCTCTCTGCCTGCTATCCAAACACAGAAGAACCAGCCACAATTTGAACCCTTTGACAACACCCAGGGAGCAATACTCAAGGAACCACACCATCAAATACATTTTTTTTCATCACAAGAATACAGTCCCTTGAAGACTGAGGTGACCACATGGAGGAATAATAACCCTTAATTACATTTTCATGGTTTCTGTAGGAAAAGATTAGTACATATTTTGCCTATAAAAATGAAGAAACAACATGATTTTTTAAAATATTCCTATACAGTCCTGAAAATTATGTTTATATAGGTCGTCACACACACCCTTAGGAAACAAACTGCTATATTTCTGTACACTGTGTTTCCTAACCCAGCAACAACTTGCAAACATCCCCTTGAATTCCCACACAGGAAACTAATCTATAGCTGTGGCCTAGGTGCTGCCCTAACAGGCTTTTGTGCACGCAGTACGAAGTTCAGTCATAAAATACATTAATTCAAGGATAATTTCCCACTTACTGCCAGTTGGCTATTTATTTTTAATAAAAAGGCTTGACGTTGCAAATTCAACTGTAGGAAAACTAACCGGAAGTTTAGGGTGGGATGGGAAAGTATTTCTCAGGCAAGCGTTGATTCTGGGACAGTTCCCTAAAATTGTAAAATGTACACAGAAAAACTTGTGAACTTTGGAGCTTGGCCAAACACTTCCTTCTCAGCCAGCATAAACCCTGCTTTTCTCCTTGTGGTAGGAATATTCCAGGATTTCTTACAAAGCAGCAACAGTAGTGAAAGGCAAAGCTGGTTCACCCTGACCCATACAAATCTATTCAACGTTATGTGTGGAGCCGGCCTTGAGACCAAAGATAAAAAAAATACAAGTAAATTCTCTTTTTTATCTGCAGCATTTCTCTTCCTTTGACCTACAAAAAAGGTCATCATGAATGAAAGAAAGTGAAGACATAAAAAGTGCATTAACTTGCTAAAGAGCAATTCAAATGTGTCCATTTGCAAATTAGCTTAGGGAATTCAGGATGTTGATTTTTAATGGTCACTTAAGGATCATAAGGGCCATCATCTGATCTAATATCCTTGCTTCCCTGTGGACCAGAGCTGGGATTTTGCTAGAAGATTTTTCTAAAGAACTAATCTTGGAGTAGAGAAACCTTCTAGGAGGGAGACTGAGTATTTATATGCAAAGGGATTATCACTTTTACAAGTAAAGTTTGTTTAATTTCTTTTGATCTTTGTTACAGGGAGAAGTAACCCACTTTAACCCTAATGGAGCATGCACAATACTCATATATATTCATGCAGCTGAAACTGAGGTTGATTTAGCATTTCCCTTATAACCTCTTCTCTGCCTGGTTCCACCAGTCACCAGCAGAATCAATGCTGAGTTGCAATTTAGGAAGTAAGAAATCATAAAGTCTTGTTCAAGAAAGGGCTTTCTGTTTAGCATTAAGATTTTGTTTTCAATTTGTGCAAGCAAGTTTTGGGCAGAAGAAAGTAGTTTAAGCTCATTAAACCAGCAGAAAAATAACAAAGAAGTAAAGAAACAGCACATTTTCTACTAGCTTTGTCAGCAAAATCAGCTCTCATAAGGGGGGTCTGATGGGAAAGGGACTGGAACCATCACTTAAACCAAAACGGAGCATATTCTCTATGTCAACATTACTGACTGCAGCGTGCCTGTTTTTACTACCACGTGACAAAGTTAAAAGTAGATAGAAGGCAGCGGTAGGGTTCATCTTTCCCTGCAGCACAGAGTGCTCTAGGGGTCCTTATGTTTGACAAAAAAAGTTAAAAGAATCACATAGTACAATCTGTGTTGTTTCATTTTTAATACTTTTTTCTATGCAAAATGGCAGAACCATCTACCTAAACAAAAGTGGAGAGGGCTCGTGGAAAGGCCACACATGAAACAACTCCTGGAGGCTGCAGCATTGCAACCTTCCCAGAGGCTCTGCTGCATTGTGCAGCAGCTCCGCTTTCTTCCTTTTACATAAACGAAGTTTCTTCTTTCTACCCCTTCTGGCTGCAAAGATAACCTTCCCAACACAAACTAGCGCGCTATCGTCCCTGGGACTCTGCAGCCAGCCAGACCAGAACAATAACACCAGCAGAGGTGTGAACTTCCTCCCTTTGGCTTTATAGGGTGTTAACTTTGAAAGCTCATTATTTAAACATTTAAAGAGAGCACTGCCATCACAGTTAACCATTTTGTTGCTGAGCAGCACGGCATAGCAAGCACCCAAATAAAGGCCTGGCCCTGATGGCTGCTCCGGCCGTCTCGCAGCACAGACCTCCCGCAACCCCTGGGCTATGCTCCTCGTGTTGCACTGGTGCACTTTCCTGGGGAATAAGGATGTTCATTTATTATTTATTATGGTTCTCTGACCTGCTCACATCTTAGAACAGCAAACTACTTCTCCCATTGCAAGATCTCAATCCTTTCACTACCATGTGATTTAAAAAAAAAAAAAAATTTTTCTAGGCAGCAAGCAAAGGGCACCTACATGCCCTCTGCAGATGGGAGGCTCTCAACACCGTGGCAGTGGCGAAGGGACTACTGCGTAGTAGAATTTTGCTTTATTTGACAAGCCAGCAGGCTCACTGCCTCCTCCCTGCTGGGTGGTTACAGGCCACTTCTCTGCCCCCTCAAACCGCCTGCACCAGTCGATTGTCACCAGCTCCTGGGAAGCTCACACCTTCTGGCATTCTTCTTAGATCCCAAATTTTTCAAGAGAGGCACCTTTCTTTCCTTTCTGTTTTTCAAAAGAAAGTTTCTGGGATGAAACTTGTAAGAAACAAACAACAACAAAAGCATTTTTTAAAATCACATGATTCTAAGCCAATTTGATGATTGTTGAGAACTTTATTATTTTTTTCCACAATGAGGCATGTGATATCCCTTGTTATTCTTTGTGGAGGGTATACAGTGAGCTCCAGAGAGGCTGGTTACTATGGCAGCTCTGAGCTGCCTGACAGTGTTATAATATTTGCTGATGCCTATTAATTTATCAAAGTGGAAAAAAAAGAATAGCTTATATTGATACTACTGGGGAAACTGAGCACCAGATACTCTAGCTTATGCAAGGCAGTAGGGCTGAGCAAAGGAAAGGAAGATGGGCAAAGATTAAATGCTTTACAAACGTCAGATTTGGGGACCATTTTAAACCTGACCAGGCCACACTTGCATACTCCTGTATTTCCCCGGTCCTATTTCCAAATAAAAGAGGGAAAAACAACAAGCACTGAGTACCTCTGAACTCCTGAAAAGCTGCATATAAGACACTGTGAGAATCCCAGAAATAAAACCCTCCAACTGAGAATTGGTTCCTTATTTACCATGAAATTGTAATCTTTTCCCAGGAATTACTGAAAAGAGACAGGTTTTTAAGCTCATCCTTAACATGTTCCCTTTTATTAGCAACACAAAAATTGCCTTGGAGCTTCCTCATTTTTTCCCACTATTTCTGAATATATATATATATGCAAATTACTGCACAGATTTCCCTTCACTGAGTACCCTACATATCTCTGAAACAGTTGGCAGGCCCTTCGGGGGGTGTTGCCCAGACAGCTGTGCAATCAGCTGAGTAAATCAGCTAATTAAAGAAACAAAGAAAATGCAAAAAATTATTGAAGAGGGACTCCTGCTTATAGCAGTGTTCAGCACCTCTGTACCTAGCAGTGCACAGCAAGCAAGGGATCGGGTAGAGGTGCCTGTAAATTGGGTAACGAACTATTCCACAAGTGACAATGGTGGCAGTGTCTCTCCAGCGCTAATATGGGTGTTCTTGATATTTATGCTTTGTGGTTTAAATCAATTTAATATCAACTCCAGCATTTTATTTTCTTTTAAAATGACAGGGGTGTGAAATGCAATGTCGGTTTCATGTTTGTCACATAAAAAATGGTTATTAACTTTTGCTTGACCTTAGGTGTAGAACTAATATTGAATTTGTACAGAGGGTACTCATTATGCTCCTCTAGCTTCCACACAGAAAAATTAAGTTCCCAAGGGTCTTAGTGGTGGAAGCCATTTCTCAGATCTCAAATAGGAAACAGGACTCTTGAAAATTATGCAAAAACATTTCCTCTCATTGCAGAGTTTATCAAAAGGAACAGATAACAGTATGGGTAGGAATCTGAAATCTAAACAGAGCAAAGCCAGTGTGGTAAGAAAGGAGGCTAACAGATGTAGATTTGGTCTTTCTGATGCACATATCATTAAGGCGCTGCTCCTTTTCACTGCATCTGGGTGACCACAAGGACAAACCTCAGTTTAAATGAGACTCAGAACTGTCTGCATTATATAACCACAGTAAATTAAAGAATGAGCATTCTTATATTACGGTCAAAAGGCTTTACTGCTATTCTTTTCACATTCCTAGTACAGCTGTTTTTGTTTGCAAGTTCTGTTTATTTTATTTATCTGGACTGAACCCTTTCATTTGAGTTTGAAGGTCACATTTTATCCACAGTGGTGGAGCATTAGAAGAACATAATTTGTAAAACACCTCTGGATAAACAAAGTAGGCAAAATATGAAATCAGACCATTTTTCATCAAGGAGAAAAAAGTGGCAAATCAGTTGCAAACAATATAAGATTATTACAGAAATGGAAAAGAGCAATATTCTTTGTAGCAATAGCAGCTTGTGCAGAAAACTATTCAATGGCTGAATACACCCATTCTTTTAGACATTCATTCTTACGTGCAAGATATTTAAAAATAAAAATCTGAGCAGCAATGATTGCATCTCTAACAGTGTCACCTGACAGCTACATGTTGAAAGGGTCGAGAAGATACCATTACACAAACGAACAGGCATGGAGAGCTGAGAACTGTTCAAACAAGGAGGTACAGGCCGATCATGAAAGGAAGGTGCCTGAGCAGGCTGGTGCGAAGCAAAACGCTGCTCTCTGTTCCACGGACGTGTCCTATGGGCATGGCCAGGAAAGGAGCAGGAAACAAAGAGGACTCTGAATAAGTATCTTCTGTGAACTCTCTATAAATGCCTCCCCCCATTCACTGAAAACAAAATATTCACCTGGGAATTGATTTTTGCACAACTCCTGTCTTTTTCACCTCACGATGCAATCCATTTTTGTGTAGGTGCAAGACAAGTCATCTATACAGTTATTTTGCATTGCTCATTTCTGAGATGCAACTACCTTATAAATCGTGCAGAAAGATCTATGCCAGAAGTTCTAGAATAACTGCAAAAAACCAGACAATGAACTGCCAAAATCTCTCTCATCATAACTCCAACAGAGAGCTTTCCGGAGCTCTTATTTTTCTTTCCAAGACTCAGAATTCATCCTGATTTACGTAAACCATCGAAAATACAAAGGCAAGTGAGTACAAATGCAGAGCCTGTACACTGACGTTGTCCAGGGCACTTCTCACCAACAGTGTTGCCCAGGGTGGGCACAAAGCAGGTGGTCAGAGATGAAGCCACGGCACAGAGCATCGCTTGTTACTGCTCCTCACTGCGCAAGCACAGAGCTCCATCCCCTGACGCTGGAAGGAGTCTGCTCCCATCTTTTCAAAGCGCTGCAGGTTCACAGGCAAGCCTGATCCCAGGATCAGGGTGAGAATCCCCAAAGATGCAATAAGGCATTGGTTACTAGAGGTGGGCGTTCAGTAAGAAACAAAATGTTTGAAAAAGGTAAATTAGAGAAGCCAGTATGACTACCTCTCTTACTTCAAGGCATGAAATCCTTAAAGCACAATGAAGCTTTTAAATTATTACTGGCTATATTTTTAGGTACAACTTTTATTTTGAACCACAGTTTGGCAAAGGTTTTGAGAAAGGAAAAAAATGTAACAGATCTGGAGGGCTACTGTGATTCAATGTTACTGCAACCTACCTCACACATGACACCCCTATACCTTTGACTTGGGTGGCTATTTCTCCAGGATGAATACTGGTATTAACACTCATAAAACAAGTCTGTCTTATTCCACACATTTTGGTAAGTTTGACCCTTGCTTTCAAGCACTTGACACTTGGAGGAATTGGACACTGGAATGAAATAAGGTCTTACCTATGTTATGTAAATCAACTCACTGAAAAGAGATGAAAGAGGACACACAAAAGCGGGAAGCTCTTACAGATATTGACACTGTATGTTAACCTTTACTCAACTTTCAAACTTTCTCAGTGTTTCCACAGGGGAAAATGCACACCTCCAAAGCACATGACTCCCACTTTACTCTGCAAAGTGGAACGCGTTCATTCAGTCCCTGAAGGTTTGCAGTTGCATAAGATAAGCAATAAGCTGTGCACAGTTCACACCAGAGATACTGCATATCTACTCACTTATAAGAGCTGCAAAGTCAAAGGGTACTTAATGTGTTCCAGATTTAAATACAAGACTGAATTTCTCCGCTATTGAATAGTCTTTAATCATGTATTTTGGCTGATTTCTTATAAACTCATTTTTGAAGTATATGTACAAATCTAATTCAAATTCATAATGATTTCTGTGCACTACATAACAGTTTTATTTACTTGTAGAACAGAGTTGTTAGCATAGGATATATAGCATATATATAAAACAGCATAGCACCAATTCACAAAGTTTTTGCTAATTATTATGGACAGAAGTCACAGGTGAGTCCCACAAGGATCTGTGCTACTTGGGAAAAAGGGGTGGAGGGATGGAAGGAGGAGTAAGCTCCTTCTGGCAGCATTAAGCTGTTTTATCTGCTTAGCTAACTCAGACTGCATCCTTGCTACTCAGCCCAGTGATATGAACCCACCTCCCCCTCCTTTGAGCCAGCTGCAGCATGTCTCAGCCCTGGAGACAGCTCAGCACACTAAACTCGCAGTTACAAACTTCTCACAGCAGAGCCAGTGCAAGGAGAGCAGTTAGGGGTGCGCTCCCAGGATCAGCAGCACCTCCCGTGCAAACAGCAAGCTTTTAAATCTGCTCTGCTCTAAAGCCACACACACACACACACACACACACACACACACGATTTTGGTGATACAAAGGCCACTCAGGATAGTCAAATATAAAGACATCTATGAAGAACTGCTGGAAGGATCTGATGATACTGAGTAGCTGGAAGGAAAAATTATATGAAGTCCAATACTGATAAATGCAAAATAATGCACATAAGATAAATCAGACCTAACTATATGCAGGCAACAACCAGCTCCAAATTACAGTTCAGAACAGTTTAGAGTAACTGCAGATAGTCTTCCAAACTATTAGCTCAACACTCGGCACAGATCAAAAAGACAAATAGTTTTAAAAAAAGGGAGGAGGGTTAGTAACTACTTGAAATGTTATAAAACAGAAAACACAGAAAATGTCATAATATTATGCATAAGCTGGAGTGCTTCCACATTCTGAATACTGCATGGTCTCTTGGCTGTGCCATCTCAAAAACAACATAGTAGAACTAGGAAATGTGGCAAGGATGATGAGATTTAATGGAAGGCGCTCTGTATGAAGAATGACTTGCACTTTAGCCTGGAAAAGAGACAACTCCCAAGGGTATGACAGAGGTCTACAAAATCATGAATCTGGATATTGATTATTCACCATCTTCTACAACCCAAGAGTGTATCACCAAGCAGGGAAAGCAGCAGGGAATATGTTTAAAACAGGCAAGAAAAGAATGTCTTCACATACCACACACATGAATTGTGGGACTCACAAGCACAAGATATGATGAAGGCCAGGAATATAAGTGAGTTCAAAAAGCAATTAGACAAGTTAATGGAAGAAAGGCCCACTAAGGGCTACCCAATGCAGCAGCATGGGTACAGCAAAATCCCTCTACCCCAGACTGGTAATAAGCTAAGCATGTCCATCAGAAGAAGGATCGTTTGTACTTGCTCTGTCTCTCTACTCAAAGCATCCAAAACTCACCCCCCACAGAAGGGTAGGAGCTGGATGGACTTTTACCCTGACCCAGCCTGGCTGTTCTCATGTTTTTAACTGGACTAACATTGCCTTGAGCGTATTAAGGTACAGTCATGCAATCGGCTCCGAGAGTGGTGCTCTAGAGGTGGCACAGCAGCTTGGAAAAGGAATAGTTGTTCACAGCTTACTTCTCATTCACGTCGGCAAAGCTCAAGCCCCAGTGACTGCTTCATATTGCATCCTCTGCCCCCAAATAAAAATATTCGCTGCCTGTTAAGTCCTGCCTGACAGAAACAATACTAATGGAAAGGGGAGGGAGGAAGGCTGGATATGCACAGATAGGAGCCAGGATAGGGGAGAGGTGACCCAAAAGACCTGTAGTATAAAGTCAGTGCATTGCAAAAGTTATATTACTATGAATAAAGTGTAAATGACCTGCTTTTTTAAAAATCAATACAGCTTGTCAATTTAAGAAAAGTATAACGAAAAAGTACCTAAATACATTGCGGAAACCTGAACCACATTCTTAAAAATGCCAGGAGCCAGGGCTTTTGTGGCTGCCTGGCCCTTCCCAGGGGAAAGGGGCAGCACCCACACCCCTGCCATGGCTCCTGCAATACCTGGGAGACACCGCTGTTCCCCCCCTCTTGGTACCTCACTGCTACTGCGTCCTTGCTCTCCTCTGGCGAGGCCATCAGTAACATCTGACTTGGCCTTGGTACTCAGAAACACAAGGACCAGGGTCATGCTCTTGCAAACGCTCCTTTTTGTGGATAAAGTCATATACACTCCTCTACATAAAAAGTTCAAGGAATTTGCTGGATAACGCCATGGGGCGCTACCAGGTTCACAGACAGAAAAGCAGCGCTCCTCGCTCACGGGCAGGATTCATGGTAGCTCAGAGAGGTGACCTGACAGACCCTGATCGGTCCAGGTGAACCTGTGTAGCTGTGCCTCCAGCCCTGGGTTGTCTGCTGAATTTTATACTTGTTTTAGCTACCACCTGTAACTCAGGAGAAACACGACATGAGCCCTGACAAGCAATTGCAATATGTGCCAACCCTTGTAAACCTTCAGAAGAGAGGCTACATCTCTGTTACAGGTACAAAGCAACTCATGTATTTGTGGCAGCTATCAGAAGCCAGCAAGGTATAATTAAACAGACCAATCCTAAAGCCAGGAGTCTACAATTAAAAACAAAGTTATATTCTGCTCCATTTACTTGCCTCCCCAAAACCTTTCACCAAACCAAGCAAGGGACAATTTTATTTCTAAGATTAAGCCAGAACAATTTTAATGCATTTTTATATGCCACAGAGAAGTGCACAAGCTCATTTCCCCCTCTTAGGCCAGTGTTATCATGAGGGCTTTATTTTAATGAAATATAATTGTGCTTTTCAGTTAACAGCGTTACTGAGGTCTATCAAAGCTTCAGGATTACAGGCATTAATTTTACTGTTTTTTACATTTTTAGTTTTATTTTCAGAGAAACTAACGATGTTGAGTTCCCTCTGCAGGAGGGTTCTCGGGTACCTATCTATATAGCTTATACCTTGCTGATCGGAGTGGTATATGTGCAACATACATTTGAAACATGAAAATGGAGCTTTTCTGCACTGTGTAGGAAGAATTTATTCATTTTTCAGGTACTGCATTTTTCCTTCAGACATCTGTCAGTTTTATATTCCTCTCATATTCTTCTTCACACATGCAATAAAAATGAAAAATACCTCTTGAAGAAAAGCACTCTCCTCCACACCCTACAGAATTTTTATTTTCTGACATTCTCCATCAAGTCAGGTCCTGTACTAGCAAGAATTTGATATTCTGCCCTACCCACATTAGGGTCATGTCTCTACTGTGGTTTTCAAAGCATTTTGTCATTAGATACAGGCAATGTATAAATCTCTGAACTGAAACAGCCATTCTAGTCCAAGAAATGAAATAGCTATAATTACTACCTTTCATATACTGAACCTCTTTGACTACTAAGTATCCAAGCTTCATTCAAAAAGCCAAACTAATTCACCCAGGTAACAAAGGCAATGTTTCCCCTCTCCAAGCATAGCGGACCTTAATACTTTGACCTTACTCATCTCTTGCAAAGGAAGCTGTAGTGTTTGTGTGCTTGTATAGCAGTTTTCATGCAGTGTAACCCTGTGATTACTATTACTGTCCTAGACAAATAATATTAACATTTTAATCAGCCATTTTTTCTAGTACAATTAAATCACTGCAATGTGTCTCTTAAAGAGGGCAGAGGTATATCCAGAAATTAATGTAATTCAGGAACAAATTACATAGTCCTTAAATCACACAAAAATACTCATTTTTGCTCTTACTGGCAGTGCTGACCAGATATCTAGAGGAAATATTTTGAAATACTGTAATTTAAAACCCCAATGAACCACTAAAACATTACAGGAACTTCTGCCCAACAGCTTTGTTTTTGGGGGAGCTTCTGATCTCTAGGAAAGCTTTCAGTTAATGAAGAGATTACCCCTTGCATTCAACGCCGCTCAGGTTAGGAACCTTGCCTGCAGCCCGCACTCACCACTTTCATTAACTCCGGGGCGTCCGTGCCAGGCGCCCACGCCATTCACACCAGCCTGGAAGCACATCAGGGCAGCTGGCCCAAAAAGCCATGTTCCACTGCTTTTATGCCAAAATAAATGCTTTGTCTGACCTTTGCTGGTTTATTTCCTGGAATTATACACAGCCTTGGACAAGGCTGGAAGAACACTATCTTAGAAAGATATTGTGGCTTTCAGCTCCAGAAGTATTTTCTCTGAAATATGCTTCATGTCACCAGGGATGGCATACCATAGCTTCATTGCTAACTGTAACTGTTATGCTGTGAACTTAACCATCAGCAATAAAATAAATAAGCATAATCAACCACCCTAATTCACTCTGCTCCTACTGTATTAAAGACATTAACTTAAATTAGACCTTACAGTTATGCCTGACCATGTACCCATTTTTCATACAGTAGTCCAACATGAGGCATAAAGAAATACAAATTTCAAAAACAAGTGTACACTAGTTAAACTGACTAAAGAGGTATCTTTTGTTCAAATCTAAGCCTGTTATTTTAAGTGTTTACACTAATGTATTAGGAAGGGCTGGTCAGCACTTCAAAGTTCTATAGGGAGTTTTTTTTATTTAAGGGTGTGATTTTTAACTAAAATATTTCTACCAGCTCAACCAGGGTAACAATTATCTTGGTATAAAGGTGACTCCAAGAACTATCTGCCTTTCCCGCTTTCATCTCCTGCCGCTCGTTCCTGATCCACCAACACCCATTTATGTAACCATCCACCAAAAGGAAGTGAGGGGCTAATTCAGGTTAAAAATAACCCCTTTTGGGGAATCAAGTTTTTATTTTAGTAGTAGCAGTAGTAATATTTGCTGACACAACCAAAGGGGAGAATTGGGCAAAGGGATTTCTTACACCTGTATTGCCTCTAAGGAAAAAGGTACATGGAACCATACTCTTAGCCCATTTTACTGCAAAACAAAAGGTCATGTTGAACTATTCCTTAAAATAACCTGGTTTTCTTGGAAACCAAACAGAGCCATTTACATGATCATCTATTAAAATTCAGGTGGGATTGGGGTTATAGCAGTTAAGAGCAAGTAGTTGAGGGGTGGTAACATATAAACTACTACAGCAGTTTCAGGAACAACTATATTACACTCACAGAAGCAGCTTAGGTCGGAATTCACACTTAGATCTGAATATACTTTCTGCAAGTTTACATTTACAGGCAATTGTGGATATAACCTATGGGTACTGTTATTTCCAGATGAACAAGTATCAAACTGTGTCCACATATTTTTGTAATACTCATATTTGTACATATGCTAGTGACATAACCACACAGCATCTGGTGCCTTCTCATTCTGAGATCTCATGGGGTGTGTGTGTGTGTATATGTGTGTATATGTGTGTGTATATATGTGTGTGTGTGTGTGTGTGTGTGTGTGTGTGTAATAATTTTTGTACTGTATTTCTAAGCCACAGACATAGATAGATAGATAGACAGACAGAGATATGATCATGTAGTACTATTAACAGCTCAGAAAAACAGCTCAAAGTGCATCATCTGTGATCTCAAATTCCCATCAAAACCACTGAAGTTGCAAGAGATGCCCAGTGAAGTCAGTGAAAATACTCCCAAAGACCTCAGTGACTGTGGGAACGTGCCAGCAATTTAAGTCACTTCTGTTTTACTCTAGAAATACATTAAATTCTCGCTTTCCATAGGCACGTTACTCTGACTGCAGACTAACTGTGCTATAGATGAAGACACCAGAGAGTCAACCTGTGCAGAGTCAGCTCTGGTCCAGCAGGCTTGGTCAGCATCTGCACAGTGCCAGGCAAACCCAGCTCTGCTGCTTCCACAGCAGCGCAGCAATGCAGACACTTTCTGCAAGTGGCTGTGCTAATAAACCCCAACAGAGCTGAGCCAACCATGGTTTTACTGTCTTTGTACTGTATTGCCAGCATTTGCTGTAACGCAAATTCTCAGTGCTTTTCAATTTCTGTTCACCTTTCCCTTTTACTGCCCTGATAACAACCTTGCCTATACAGGCATCGGATATACTAAACAAGTCTTCAGGAAAGAACGCCCTCAGCATAAAGTTGGCCTTTATGGACTTAGAGAATTTAAGAGCAATACGGAAACCACAAATTCAGAAGTGATTCAAATGCCTCCAACACCTTAGGGCAAAATACGGATCACTGGTCTAATGAGTAAAGAGCGAGCAAGACCCCCTCCTTTTCTCCCATGAACATCACCATGAAAAGCAAACTTTCTGAAAACAGAACTACTGAATGTGTTCAACTGAAAATTGCACTTACTGGCCAAGAAAGGGGGGGGGGGGGGGGGGGGAAAAATCACTCAGACTTGCCTCACCCTAGGAAAGGAACAAGAAGCAATGCAAAGTTTTAGGTTGGTAGATATTCATTCTGAGGCACATCTATTTATACTCTTACAGGTACACACCACTGTACCTTTATGGTTAGCCAAATCAAGATCAGAAAAATACACCCTGCACGTGGGAATTAAACTTCTGATGATCCTCATTCCTACAAGTGATCATTCCATTATCCTGGACTAAGCCTTGGAAAGTGTTGCATAATCACAGTTCATATTCAACAGAACAGTTGAGGTTAAAAGGAGCCTCTGGTGATCACCTGTTCTTAAATATTAGAGGCTGATAAAGAAAAAAGACACAAGATTTCAGGCCTACATTAATAAAATTAAAATTTTTGCTGTTCCTTTTATTTTATTTTTAGCATAGAGCAATGCACATGACTGGGCAGCTAAAACACATTGGAGACAGCATGAAATACTGGGTGATAAAAGAAAATGCATCAAAATTACCAACTTATTTGTCTTAAATGTAAGTCAAATAATCACATAAGTTTCTTTGATACAGTGCAAGCCGAAAGAAAACAATTATGCTGGCCAGAAAGAGGCCCAAGTTCACATTTGGAATGGTAACACTCTCAGATTTTACCAGCTAGGTCATTAGATGTGAAAAGCTAGAGAAGGCAAATCTTGACAGTAATTGTATTGTGCTGTATATACAGATTCTCCATTAAACAGTGCCCCCAGTGAGGAATAAGGTCTGCTTTCTTTGCTTCCTAATGTTTGTAAGATGTCAATGAAAAATCAAATACTTCAATAAATGACAAAAGGGAACACTGTTACAAAACCTCTCTAAAGTCCAGCCTGACTCACCTGACTTCCTTGCTTTCAAGGCAATGACAGCAGACAGTTCTCTCTGTACCTAAAACATCAGGAAAGGAGAGGATGGTTATAGTTACCAAAATACAGTCAAACAGAAAAAAATGCAACATTGGTAAGATACAGGCTATCAATCATTTGGAGCCATCAGCTGCATATGGAATTATATAGATACTTGGTTTCAAAACTACACTTACTGTTTCTACTAAATCTATTTCCTTTTCATTTGGGAATCCTGTGATAACTATTTTTTTAAAACTTTAATTTCATGTAAATACTGCGCATTCCTTAGGGAGTGAGCAGTTCAGTAGCCTGACCTATAATTTATTTGCTTAGTATATCTCCTTCACAAGCACACACTTAAATCTCCTTCCTTTCCATGTTAAATATTTGTTTTCCCTCTGCTGAGCATACTCTAATGCTGAATTTATTGTGCGAGTCCAGGATAAGGCAAGTTTGCCATGCTGAGGTTTGGCTGAGGTTCATGTATGTAATTGACATTTGGTTTTTTGAGCCTGCAGGAGGAAACGACTTCTCCTAAGAACATGGCTGAGCAGCTCAGGACCAAAATTTAACTTGAGATGAACATGCAGAAGTGGGAGCTATCTAATTTACAGGTTATCTTGCTGGCCTGTGATAAAAAAATCCTGCCATACTAGTCAACTCCCTTCCTCAGCCTCCTGTCTGCATTTCTGCATTCTCTGTATTTTCCCTGTACTCTCTATATTATCAGACACAGTCTCTTTAGCCAGCTCAGCCCTGTATCCACTTCTCTCCACACGTCTGTTCCTATTTCTATCAATAAAATTCTATTTTATGCATTATTTTTATGCTTTATACTTCCCCACTGCTATCCCCTTGCAGCTGCCACAAGCGCTCTGCCTTTGCCCTGCGGCACCCCAGGTGCTCTCTTGCCTACGCTATAGTTCTTTCGTTCCTCTTCCTCATCCACCCACAGAGACTCTCTTGTACACCTCCCGACTTTCCCCAATTTCTCCCACTTTCCCAAAGCAGCCTGTTTTTATTACAACAAAAAACTGTGGGAAATATCAACTATTTCTTCTATAAGTGGTCTTATATCCCTATACAAAGTCTCCTGCATTGCACACTAGCAGCAGACCCATGCAAAGCTGGAGCAGGAGTTTCGATATCTAGTTTCTGAGAGTACGTGAAATTTAAAATAGCATCAATCACAAGACTTGTGATACAGGTCAGAATAAGGCACCAGCCCAAGAAGAGTCCCTGAAGTAGTGTAATTACAAATGACTGTCAACATCTCACTCTCATAACTCTGAAGAAAAGCTTTAAAAAGTGAAACAAGAATAGATAACATTATATTGGTCTGAGCAGAGAGACAGACTGGAACGGCTGTTAAGCGAAGACAAAATTGCCCAGGTCATCTCTGTGCCATGGTAACTCCAGCGCCCATGGAGGGGCTGTCCAGCAGCCACCCCGCAGCACGCTCTACCTGTGGCAGATGGAGATCATACCATAGGCCTCATAAATACATCCCCCCTTTACTTGCATCTTTCCCTGTGCGAAAGGACAACGGAACATTTTTGCTGTCCTTGCAAAGCACAAGGATCTTTTCTACTCCTTGATGCTGCCCCATTGAGAGGGGCAGGGTTTTCTGCTAACATGAGCAGCAAAACAGGAAAGCAGTGCCACAGATTTGCTAAACGTTGTCCTGTTTCCAGCACAACTGTGCAAGCTGGCAGCATTACCTCCACTTCCTTCCTTCCTGCACACTCGTTCCCATGTCTCGAGAGCAGTTAATCATGCCTAACGTAAGCATAAGCTGCAAGTACTATGGGAAAGGGTTCTCTTTTGGTAAGACAATTTACAGGATTACTTGCAGGGATTAGTACACCCTAGTAGTAATACATACAACCTACTCAGAGTTAGAGTGGGATTTTCAAAAAAATCCAGGTTGTTTCTGGATAACACCACCAATACTTTTCTTGGATAAATTGCTCAGACCCCTCTCAAGATTCAAGCACTAAACTCAAGAGGAGGTGTCTATGTCCATGCCCCCAACCTGGTCTATTCTCACAGGTTACTGGCAGTAAGAAACAGTGCAGTGATGTCTCACCTTCATCTTTTAGTATTTAATAAATATATTCTCTCAAGATTAGCCTTACAAGACATGATAATCTGCAACAGTTGTAAACACACCAATCAACCAAATCAAACAATTGAAAAAAATGCAAATCTCTCCAGGTGTGTAGAGAAAACTGGGAGAAGGGTATGAGACCATATTCTCAGAAACTAGAGAAAAATCAGCATTTGTGGCATTCTAGGATTATATTTACAGTATCATTTTTGCTAATGAAGTGGCATTTCACTGGACTGCTTTAAGCTTGAAAGACAGTGCTAACATCACAGGCAACAATAAGGCTGTTTTCCTGTATTTTGTTTATGTTATGTAAAATACCTCATTTTTTGTTGTGTGCCTGGAATGCAGATGGTATATTATTTAATCATCTGAGCTAAACTCCTAAATTAAAACAGGAGAGAAAGATGTTTCTCTGGTCTTAATATTAAGCAAATGTTCCTTCATCAAAGGGTTTCATCCTGTCTGTCTGAGCTCCTCTCATAGGATTCACTCAAATCACAAAGAACTGATACTGCTGAACATCCTCCTGGATTTGCCTGGTGCCCCTAGATTTCATAATCTATATGCTTTTGTCTACTTTAGCATAAATGCACTTGACATCTCTGCTGTATGGGCAATTCCTATGCACCATTACACCGATGGAAATCTGTGTACAACATTCATTTCTCACTGCACCCATGCTACACATTACCATGCTTCTTCCTAATAGAATTTCAGTTACTGCCTGTTTGACAAAAATCGATAGTTGCACATCACATTGCAGATAATAATCTGAACTCAAAGTAAAACATACATGCAAAGAAGAGCTATGCCTACCATAATAAATTGAGATAATAAATATTAAAAAAAATCAGTTAATACATATAATTTGCCGCTACAAAGCAAACACTATCTGAGTAGTATCCCATTTTTGGTAACAATGCAACTGTCAAAACTGATGCAGTTTAAAGGCCAGCTTGCCATACCGTATTTACAGAAAGATTATGACAGTCTAAAAGAAACCATTTTGAGTGCATTAGTATGCTACCACATCTTGCTCAGTTTTCTCACTGAGGTATGAAACAACAAGAGTATGCATATACAGTGCTGCCCACCTATATTTCTGCTTAATTAAATACAAATGGCATATTTACATGGTGATTCTTCCCAACTTCGAAGGACATAGGTGGAGATTTTCCACAAAATATTTTAAAGGTCACACAAATGTGAAAACTGGGGAACTGGGGTTCTGTTTCCATAGTATTTGATAATTCACATGGGAAGGGACCTCAAGATGTTTCTAGCCAACATCCTGCTCAAAGCAGGATCAGCTATGAAAGCAGACGAGGTTGCTCAGGGCTTTCTCCAATCTGGTCTTGAAAACCTCCAAAGACGAAGACTGGACACAACCTCTCTGGACAGCCTGTCCGGCTGCTAGCATGTCCTCATAGTGAGAAAGTTTCTTCCTAATATTCAGTCTCAATCTCCCTTGTTTCAACTTATGTCTGTTGCCTCTCACTCCCAGTCATGCACAACTGTGAAGAGCCTAGCTCCAGCCCCTCAGTAATCTCCCCACAGGCACTGCCAGGCTGCTGTTAGATCCCCCTAAAGCTGCCTCTTCCGCAGGCTGAGCAAGCCCAGCTCCCTCAGCCTCTCCTCACCGAGCAAGTGCTCCAGCCCCCAGCCATCTTGGTGGCCCTCCCCTGGACTTGCCCCAGTTTATCAATGTCTTTCTTATACCGGAAGCCCAAAAGTGGGTGCAGAATTCCAGATGTTGTCTAACAAGTGCCATGCAAAGGGGGATAATCCCTTCCATCATTTTACTAGCTACGCTCCTCTTACTATAGCCCTGTTAATATAGCCTGGTCAATACAATGCTGTTGGCTTGCTTTGCTGCCATGGCACACTGCTGCCTCATGCTCAGCTTCTGTCCATCAGCACCCCCAGATCCTTTTCTGTAGAGCTGCTCCTCACCCAGGCAGTCTCCGGCCTGGATAATCGCATCAGTCCATCCCAGTCAGCATTTGTCCTTGCTAAATTTTATGAGGTTCCCGTTGGCCCATTCATCCAGCCTGTCTGGGTTACTCTAGCCTCCAGCATAGGGACTGCACTCCTCAGCTTGGTCTCATCTGGAAACATGAGGAGCAAGCAGCAGAGTCGCCTCCTCCAGGTCACTGATAACGATGTCAAACAGGAGAGGCTCCAGGACAGACCCTGTGGTACTCCACTTGTTACTGGCCTCCAGGTACAATAGGGCCCATTAACCACTGTCCTTTGAGCCTGATAGTCCAACCAGTTTTTTACCAACCTGGTTGTGCACCCATCCAGACTGTCATGATCCAACTTCAATGCAAGAATACTACAGGAGATGGTATAGAAAGCCTTGCTAAAGTAAAAGTAAATGACATCTGCTGCTCTCCTGTAGTCCATGAATCTGCTCATTTTATCATAAAAGGCATAGTTTTGCATCTAGTAGGCAACACATACCACCTCTACTCTTTTCCCCTTTCTTTTTTTGCCTGGAGTAGTCCCTTATGAAACAGTATTCTAGATGTTAATTTGCCAAACATGACTTCATGTCTATGGACAAAGTGGCAATCCTTACAGAATCTCAAAGCAAAATCCTGTTACAGGAAGGTCTAAGCAGCAGAGTTCTGAGAAAAAAAAAGATCAGTTTAATTCATATTTTTATATCTCAAGTAATAACAGTTTTACGGGCCCCAAACAATGGTAGTACTGAGTGACTTACCAAAGGACTAGGAAACTGTATTTCCCAGATATACTGCATAAATATCATGATATTCTCTTCTGTTCCCTCACAAGATGATATAAGAGCTTTGCAATGGAAACTCATAGCCATTCCACAGTGCTCTGGTTTTAGCAGACAGTGCAACAAGATATCGACTATGAAGCTGCTTTTTGAGGCCCCGCACAGAATGCACAGCAGCCTTGGAGTGCTTCCTGACACCCAGAAGTGATCATTACATTCTCTTAAGAATTCATGACTAAAAAGATTATCCAGTGCAAACGCATTTCAAATGGCACTTTACACTGCTTGCATGTCAGTTCCCTTTACAAAATTAAGTTTGGCAGCATTGTCAGTGCCTCGCTGCACTGGAGGATATGAGCAAAGGATTCAATAGGCTACATTCAGTTATTTTGACAGATTCTGCTTCTTCCATCATAGAATAGAGTGTAAATAAAAAGTGAAACCCCATCAAGTTAATTTCTTATCTTTTGTACCAGGCTCTGCTCTTAAAAGATATGTAGTCTCTACATTATGTACAAACTAAGATGAGAAAAAAAACCTCTGAGGTTGTTTCCTACTGACCTACTAACTTGGCATAATTCACGGCAGCTATCACTATAATCTTCATCACTATTGTTCCAAATCAAGCCTGTATTTCTCTAACTAATTTGTTCTAGACTGGCTGAATCATTAAGAAATCACAAATTGTTCAGGGAATGTAAAAAGTGTAACTGTAAATAAGAAACAACACCTGGGAACAAACATAGAGAACAAGTAATAAGAGAAAGGCTTACAAAGAAAGTCAGATTACAGTAAAGAAAAAAAAATGTAGAGGGAGGAATTTACCAAACTTGCACAACTGCCTATATCTGTGTTAGTCACTATATATTCTCCTTATAGCAAGTGAATACCTCGCCAATGGAGCCTAAGATATGATTCTTTTTCCCTAAAGTAGACATCCAAAACACATCCTACGTTCAACATCTTAAAAGTGCCCATTGCTAGTCACTGACTACAAAGAGCGCCTAGGGCAACTAGCTCAGGGGTAGTTGTCTGCCATACGTCCACTTATATTTAAGCAAGGTGAGTCCTACCCTTTGCAACAGCAAAAGCTCTTATAAAGGTACAGAAATACATAATTAGACCTTGTGTGCATTCAGGCTCACAGTTTTTCCTGCACTTTCAGACACTAGAACAGTGATTTACATTTGAGGCATGCAGAGTCCCCCTTTGTTACTTGGGTGAGATCTTCACAACCAGTTTAGGCTTTCATATTTGAGAATTTTATCCCAAAAAAGGAAAATCTGACACAGAACCATCCTTCTGACCTGACCAAGAATGCTTTCTTCCCTTTCAAGTAAAGCAAAGAGTAAAGTAGAAGAGATGGTGGTAGTATCAGTAGACTGCTTTCCCCTGTTGCCCAATTGGATTTAAACCTCCATCTCTAGAAACTCATGACAGAGTCAAATTTAATCTCTGACTGATTTAGTGCAGGGCTGGAGATGAAGTTTTTCACTTTTGAAAAAGTGAAAAAGGTTTTGAAACTCCACTCTTCAAAGTATGTGGAGAATATCTGAACTATGAATTCTTCAAGTAACAGTGGTTTGGTTCTGCATAAAATACATAAATATTCAGTAAGCCAAAAAGCAAGAAAGTGTCAACAAATTTCCAGTCATGGCTAAGACCATCCCATTTGGTTTCCAGGTCTCATGATTCTTCTTTCCAATATAAGCTCTAAAGCTGTCAAAGAAGAAGGAAAACAAAACAAAAAAAAAAAAAAAAAGAGCAAGAGCACCTTCATCCTGCTGAGTTCAGCACTTTGCTGAACAATGGAAGATGGGGGTTCAAATACCTTAGACAGATAAAGACTCTCCATAAACTCTTAGTGTTTTTATATCCCAAACTACTGTATGGAGAAAAAGGGGTAGAGCATACCACTCTGAGTAGTTTTATGAATCTCTCCCCTACTTAAAATAAAGTTTATTTGAAGCAATCATTACTGTTTATAAACACAGCACAAATAATGTCAAATCTTAGGATGACTAAGACTGCATTTTATTAGAAAGATTTATTTACCATTTTGGTTTTTGTTCTGCTTAGTTCTGTTTTATAAGAGAAGCTTCTGGTCCAGAAACAGCTAGAGTACAGCTGAACCTCGATGCAAGGTCTAATTCACATGCAGTGTATAATTCCCTATTATTGTTATGCAGAATGAGTGCATATTTACAATTCCACTTCCAGCATCATACTAGTGTTATTATAAATAACTTAAAATGATTCAAAGCACTTTAATTCCTTGGGGGGTGGGTGGAGGATTGCTGAGCAGACAGGTTGCTCGAGTTTTCTAATGCGCTGTCCACTTTTTCTGAAACAAAGATCTAAGGAAGGCTGCAAAGATAAGGGAAAGTTTTCAGCCCATACTGCATTTTTTCTGTATATCCAAACAGATTGTAAGTTTACTGGCAACATTTTCAGAAAATAATGGACATGAAGATTAAGAAAGGAGATTTAAACAGCTTAAAATATACATGTTCCATATTGTACTAATTATTAGCTATTCTGACTTAAAATTATTGAGCGCAGTTCTTCCCAGAAAGCGAGCAAAGGTTGCTAGAAAAGTAATAGAAACTCACTGTGCTAGACAGCAGGAGAGAGTGTTTTCTGATTATATTCTGGCTTTTCTTAGAGGGAGAATTTTACTTACAGGTACTAATATCTGAAGGACTGTGCTCTGGACTAGGTTCTTTCCTGTAAGGTTAGACTAGAAAATCGTTACAGACAGCTTGAATACACGTCTCTGTGGTAACAAAGGCCAATTACAATTTTGTGGAAAAGCAGAAAACACAGGAGCAAAGATCAGTCTTTCTGACTCGGCCATGACAATGGATGGGTCTCAGACCATCTGGAAATGCAACAGACTAATTTTTCTTTACAGTTGTAAAATGGCTCATTTAAAAAAAAAAAAAAAAATTGTCCATGGCCCCTGCTGTTGGAATCACTAATGATGTAGTTCAAACGTTTGACCCTACAAGATACATGGGAAGCACTATGAACTCAGTGACAATTACTCACGTGCTTAGGGATAAGCATTTTACTCAAGTGTATTTAGCAACAGTTAGGTTCAGTTCTTAACAAGCTGGCGTGCTGAGTTTAAGTCCTTCCTTTTTCTTAACTGATGAAAAAAACATTCTTATTCTAGTTCTGAGGGAGGAAGCTTTAGAGGGATACTGGCAATGTTTTATAAAGCTGGTGGGCTTGTGGAGTTTTGAAAATATACTATTTTGCAAAAAGTATTTTATGTTTTTCTATTTTTTCCTCTCAAAATTAAAAATGGAGTAAGTCTAGGTTTTGAGTTCTCCCTTCTTTTGTTTTCAGTGTCAGAAAAAAAAGTAGAAAAACAAGGAATTAATAAAGGGAAAACAGAAAATAAAAAACAATTTACGAATACAAAGTTTTATAACCTCGTACATTTTTAATTATTTTTGCATAAGGTGTTGAACATACAGAAACACTATCTTTCCAAAGCCACAAAATAAAAGTGGCTCACAGAATTTAGCACAAATCTCTTTTCCTTCCAGTTTTCAGCAAGCTCGAAATAATACTTGATTCATTTTACTTAAATAGCTCTTACCCTCATGCCTTTGTCATGACAATTTCTTCACTCTGCTTGGTTCATTTTCACCTCTGTACCTTCTCATGTACCCAGAACAGAACTAGCACTAATTCCATGTTTTGCTCACACCATAATTTGGAAGGTGATGTTCACAGACCCACAGAATAGCTGGGTTTGGCAGAGATCTCTGGAGATCATCCAGTCCAACCCCCCTGCTCAAAGCAGGGGGCCAGTGTCTACAGCAAATACCTGTGTCCAGACAGGTTCTGAATGCCTCTAGAGATGGTGACTCCACAACCTCTCTGGGAAACCTGTTCCAGCGCTCCACCACCTCACAATAAAACTGTGTTTCCTTACGTTCAAACAGAATTTCCTGTGTTTGATTTTGTGCCCATTGACTCTTGTCCTGTCAGTGGGCACCACTGAGAAGTGCCTGGCTCCATCTCCTTTATACCCTCCCATCAGATATATATACACAGATTGATAAGATCCCCACAAGCCTTCTCCTCTCCAGGCTAAACAGGTCCAGCTCTCTCAGCCACCCCTCATATGAGAGAGGCTCCAATCCCTCCGTCATCTTTGTGGCTCTTTGCTCCACTTGTAATAGCGGGTCCAAGTCTCTCTTGTACCGGGGAGCCCAGACCTGGACATAGCACTCCAGATGTGGCCTCCCCAGTGCTGAACAGAGGGGAAGGATCACTTCCCTCAACCTGCTGGAGACACCCTGCCTAACAGAGCCTGGGAGGCTGTTGGCCTTTTGGCCTTCTTTGCCATAAGGGCGCACTGCTGGCTCATGTTGCCCACCAGGATCCCCAGGGAGGGCCTTCTTTGCAAAGCTGCTCTCCAGCTGGTTAGGCCCCAGCATGTGCTGGTGCATGGGGTTATTATTCTCCAGGGGCAGGACTTTGCACTGCCTTTTGTCAAACTCTGAGGTTCCTCCCTGCCCATTTCTCCAGCCTGTTGAGGTCCCTCTGAATGGCAGCACAACCCTCTGGTGTAGCCGCCACTCCTCCCAGTTTTGTATTACCTGCAGACTTGCGCAGCAGGCACTCCATCCCATCCTCCAGGTCATTAGATCACATGAGACCAAGCCAGTCTAGCTTAAGCTTCTGCACTCCCATCTGCCTCTTAGAACAGCGATCTTACAACAAGATAAACAAGATGCACCAAATTCCAGCACACACAGGAAAAGCTGTCATTGATTTTGATGTAGTTTACTGAGGCTAAGTAGAGAAGCCAGATACCCAGGTTTCCCAAGCGCAACTCCTTAGAAGCTAACAACAACCTCAGCTGGGGCTGCTGAGGCCCTTCCTCTCCCTTTGCCCCCTACCCCACCTTGTGTTGACACTGATGTTTGCTTGTTTGCTTGACTCAGTGTATACTAGCTGGCAAAAAAATTACTGTGATCATCCAAATTGGTACTCCCTGGGCCATGGACAGCATGGGTTACAAATTATTTATTTAAATAGTTGTAGAATTGCACACTAAGACACCAGTAAAGCTTCCTCCTTTCAGAGACAAAAAAAAAAACCAAAAAAAAAGTAGTTTGCATTGCAAACACCTGCTCCACTCAGACTTAGCTCTTATTTGATAGGATACAAAACACAGTAATATTTCAAATAGGATCAGTACCAACTTTGATGCAGTGACCTTACCGCAGAAGTGAGGCGAGCAAGAATTTCAGCATTGGTTTCTGCTCTATCTTCTATTTTTTGATCAGGCCTTAAAAATAGAAAATAAAAACATTATTTCTGTCATTCTCTTCCAACATCTTTTGATTCCTGGAAAGCAAAGAACTATATGGCCACAGGCACTAAACTAAAAGGATTTTTGAGATTCTGCATCAAAAAGATGACTGCAGCATGACAATAATTAATTGTGTCAGTAACAATAGAGTACACCCTTTGTCCCTTGCTGTCAAGACCTCTTTTCACTGGATTGATGTAAAACAGTGAAGACAATTCTTCAGCTATAACATATGATGAAGAACTGAAGAATGCAGGACCTTCTTAACTCTAAGTTGTATATCAGAATACACATTTTGCTCTGCTAAAAATACACTCCATCAACAGAGCAAAGAGTTTTCCACCTGCCCACAACTCTGCTTTGCTAAAGTGTAGCACAACACCTTTTATAGACTCCATGCTCATGTTGTCTGCTTTTATATACATCAAAATCATTATGGGACACATGAATTTTGATATTTAAAAGAAAACATGAAAATGAAATGAATACATGTAACAAGCCATAAATTAGCAAACTACACTAAGTACTAAGAATACTAGCAGGTTATACTTATACTAACTCGCAAGACAGTGATTTTATGTGCCTTTGCAAAAAATGGGAGAGTGTAGGAAGAGCCTTTCTAGAAACTGTCACAGAACCCCGACCCACGTGAAAAAAAAACATACAAAAGTTGCTGTAGACAGTAAGGAGTAGAAATGTATTTTTCTTTAAAAACAATCTAATTCCCATCACTAAAACACTGAACCCTTTGGAAGGTTTATTGACAACTAGAAGATAGATATGAGTATGATAGGATTATTCAAATGGGAAGAAAAACCTCCTGAGATCTTTCCTTTTTATTCTTTTCAAGAAGTGTGGCGTGCCAGCAAGCTGAGCAGATATGCAAAACTGCAGCTGTTGTGATAAACATAAATCCCAGGTATTAGCAGAAGCTTCTATCTTTGAGTAAATTATTTAATTGCTCATATGCTTTGATGTGTTTAGCACACAACGTGTCTGGAATATGCAGCTGGTATATTGTGGTTCTTACATGCCACATCCAAAAATTTCTTCCTCTAATTAAAAAATTAAGGTCAGAAAGCATAAGATGACACATGCCTTCATTGTAGGGCGAGCACATTCAGACCAAAATGGTAATTTGGATTTGAAATCATAATTATTTTCATGGCTGACTTTCCTGTTCAAAGAAAAACGTGATTTAACATTTTAAGTGTTATAAACAGCCAAAAGAACTAAATGAACAGAGTTTCATTTACAAAGACTGATTTATTCAGCCTTTTCTTTACAATTTGAAATGAGATTAAATTAACTGACCTCTTTAGATGCCTGTGTTCTCACACATCCGATCTGCTCTGATCTCTCAGTATCAGGAAAACTTTTTTTTTTTTTTTTTTTTTAAATTGAAGCCCAAAAGATAGCAGCTTAGGAGACACAGCTACAAATACAATCTATAAACGCAGAACAGCATATAGCACAGCTATTTCCATCCCAGATTTTTATCACTTCATATTCCCAATATTAATCTGCATATAAGCATCAAACACTTATGAAAATATTAATTAACTAATGATTACAGTCATCTCTCCAGCATCAGAGAGGAAGAGCGTGTTATGACACCAAAGCTAACAGAAAATTAATAGAAAAAATAAGATAGAATGGATACCGAGAAACAACCAGGACAGATACCGCCTAACACCTTTCCAAAGGAGCCAGCCAAGCGGTACAGCTGGTACTCAACGGCAGATACAGCTCCCAGGCCAAGTCTAGCTGCTATAGCACCAGCGGTCTGTGTGCCCGGCAGCGTGCTAAGCAGAGCAAGACGCAGGGGGCCCGACCGAGACCTGCCTGCCAGCAGCCAGGTCGCACGCAGTCAAGACCGCGCACCTCCTGCAGCGCCTGCGCTGCTTCCCCAGCAGCTGCCCAGGGAGCCGCCAGCGCTGCACCTCTGGTCCCTGCCTGAACGGGACCTCAGCTGCCCACCCCAGCCCCGCGGCACCTGCCCTTACCCTAGCTTCACAAGCCGCCCACAGCCCAAATAAAAGACCCAAGGGTACCCGAGAGCTGTCTGCTTTCAACAAAAGCCTTCCTGGCAGTCCAAAAGGCACTAACTAAATGAACATCCAATCCTGGATATCCACATTAAAAACAATTTACTTTTAAGAGGGGTTAGTTTTCAAAAGTCAGTGAAATGATTATTTCAGGACAGAAGATGCAGAATACAGTGTAACACTTCCAAAAAGAATATAACAAGCAATATTATCAAAAGGAAAAAAACCCTTGCTGCTTGTTAACATCCCTTCCAATAAGCACAAAAATATTGTGGGATACGTTCCAGGAGTCTAAGGCACTCAGTGCATTCTACCAACGTCCATCAAGCCTAGCATTTGCCCTGAGAGTTAGGTGTTATTATAAACACCCCCATCTGCAGAGCAGGAAATAGAAGCACATAAAGATTAAAAGCCTGATACAATGCCATTGCAGTCACTGGAAAAGAATTCCAAAGGCACTGGATGCAAGCCTAAGCAACTGCCCAAGGTTGTAAGGAAGTCCATGGCAGAGCTCTGAATACAGATCTTTTGTTCCCAGGCTAATGCAATATCCACTTCTTTTCTATCCAAGCAGAATTTGGCTGTGATTAACATAGTGTTTAATGACCCCAAGAGGCCACTGCATCAGTTCCACCTCCTCTAACCAACAATACTTAGAGGCTCAGCCTGTGGAATACCATACCAACACTAACCTTCAGTTTAGCATAAGCTGGGAAAACCCTCCAGTCCTGCCTTGTTTTCCATGGTAGATTCCCACCCAATACTATATGGAAAAGGCTGTGTTTAATGCAAGGTCAAAGCCCAGGATGGGGAACACTTCTTCAGAAACTGCAAGCACATCTCTGGCCTCAAAACACCATTTTAAATATAAAACTTACTGTATTATTATTTGGATTCCCTTATAAGTAAGTTCACACTAACTGTTTATATAAATATATACAGTGAAACAAAATATGGGGTTGCTGGTATTACTGGAAACAGGCTTTCCAATAGCTTCTGAGAAGCTATTTCTAGAGAAAATGTTATACACACACTGCTTATTTACACACTCCAAATGCCAGGACTTGATCTTTACTATATGGGCTTCTGCTGAGAATTTTTAATGCCTGGGTTGATTCCAGTATCACCAAGACCAGTGTAGGTCAGAAGCCACTGCCAAGAAACAAACAAGTCCAAATCTGTTAAAAATGCGTACAGCAAGTCAAGACGCTGCCATGCTTTTTTAATGGAAGAGGAGCTTGCTTATTTTTGGAAGACCTGCTGAAGGAAGTCTCCAGTGTAGCTAGTGTCTACACAAATCTCCTGGCTGCCTCTGGCGGGGCAGATCTGTGATGCTGCCCAGAGAGCCACTGATGGGCCCAGGAGGCTGTGTACGTGCAAGACCTTCCCCTGGCCGCGGAGGGGACAGAACCAGTCTGGTAAGGATGCACTTGGGATGCCCAGTGTGGCCTGCCGGTACACAAGCAGGTAGCTTCTTCTGATTTCATCAAAAGCAGAGAATCTCATGAATTAAGAAAGTAAGAATTTCTCTATCCATATGTACATACAGAATCTATAGGAATATACAGCCTATCAGAAAAACTGATGGATGTAAAAATGAATACAGAAGTATTAGAGTACAAGAAATACCATGCTTCTAATGGTATGGAAAAACAGCTTATATCTTTATTTGAAAAAAGACAAATATTCACTCCAAGAGAGAATTTTTAGAATTGCCTCTCTCTGTCTCATGAAAAAGAATATGAGTTCATTTAACTTGGTCAGTAACTTTAGCAATTATCTCATCACATCTATTTCCTTTTCAGACTATGTTTTAGCAGTTTATTATTTGCATCAAGCATGGAGGATTTTGAAACTGGAAAAGCCTCTTTTACCTTTAACATAACATCCCCTAGAGGCTGCACAATTATTTAAAATTTTATTCCTTCAATATATAGTAAAAGAAAAAAGCACCCTCACAATCTGACAGATAAAGCCTCAAGAAAATAATTCTTCAGCGACAATGTTCCCAAAAGAAATCCAACTAAAATTTGAATAATGCAAGCAGGAAGGAGCTGGAAATATACATTAATGAATAATTGTTCAAGTCATACAACAGGGAACATCCTGCACTAGAAATGACAGTTGCACTGGAATAATAAAACCTCAAAGCAGACTACAAAATAGTGGTACTCTCTGGCCAAGGTCAGCATGCAGGACACATTTTTAACCTCGAACCTGAAAGGTCTTCAGCCAACTTTCTTACCCAGCATCCTTCATCTAGCACCTCAATATGACTTATCTGGTCAGTCCTTTTGGTTCAAGGCCTTTGTATGAGCAGCCATGAACCACGAAAAGTGGCCTGATTTGCAATGATAATGAGGAAAACTACAATTCCCACTGAATTCAAGATGATATCTCCATGATACTTAAGGCAAAGTGCTCAGCATCAGAGTAGGTTGGAATACAAGAATTTCTATTTGCAAAAAGTCAAAGGTCTTCTCCTATATGCATCATCTACTTCGGATATCACACTCTAGACCACTGCTCTAGCCAATCAGGGGTCCTTGCCATTTGGCTAGAGTCAGTCAAGCTGACCAAATAAGTGTGTCCTCAACAGAATCTCCACTCCAGAACTGCCAATTTCTGGTTGCTGATGGAGCTCAGCAACAAGGTAAGGGATCAAGTTTCTGCCTTGAGTTATGCAGAGAAATTACTGAGAAATTTTCAGCCATTTCAGCACCTCTAAAAATCAGATTGAATATCTGAATTTAAGAAACTGGAAACAGCTTACAGGGACTTTGGGCTCTGTACTCATTTAAAATATTTCCATTAGGCATTTACTTGAAAGAACGTGTTTTTAAAATCTAAGAATTAGAGAAGGAAAGTACTTCCGGAAGAAAGTTTGTCTTTGACATCAAAGAGGATAAATTCTATTACTGCAACAGTAATAATTCTCTGCAATATAAATAACAGGTTTAAGGCTTCATCATGCTAGCAACAACAAAAGACTTCAACCCATCTTTTCTATACTGTCCAGCCCCTGAAGATTTGCCAGGGCATGAGGGGTCACTAGTCTCCAGACCTCTCACTGACACCTTTTTCCTGTATTTTGGCCTCCTATTGTGGCACAAATAACTATGGTTTCTTTCTAGCTGCTAAACAGACCAAGTTTTGAGCACAGCTGGATCAGCACAGAGGGGATATTAACATCCAACAGTCAGGTGGAAGAGGAGACATACAGGAAGGGAAACTCTTAAATAGCATAGTCTGCAAAAGGAATAACAATTTGAAACTCCAGAGCTCTGACAAACATGCAGTAACAGACAAAAAAAAAAAAAAAAAAAAAAAAAATCAGATGACTAAAGCTATGACATTCCTAGCCATCCTCTATAGCCACCTGATAGCTGATCCTGACCCAGCACACAGGCATCTGACCTGCTAGTCAATCAGCTCCACAGTGTGCCTAGTGCCAAATTCATGCTAAACCTCCAAATGCAAGAGGAGACAAAAAAAGTGAAACAACTTGCCCAGGTAATACAGCAACCTAGAGTCAGAGCTTGCGTAAGAACCACAATATTTCAAGAATCTCAAATGAAGTGCCTCAATTCGTCTAGGGACACTGACTTTCCCAGGTGCTAATTGCAATGCAGATCATAGAAGAGTCCGTCTCTACGAAGCTTGCCAACCCTGTAAAGAAAACTCTCATTTGCACAGTGGCTTGGGGAAAAACAATATCATTATAAGCCAGTGACTTACAGAACAGTCTAAGTTGAAAAGAGATGTATATACATACTTACAGATTGCACATGTCAATTCTGGGAGGAGATAACGGCAATAGTTGAAGTAGGAGCTTTACGCCATTCTTCCATCCTTCATCTCTCTCAAATTCACAGAAAAGGTAGGTACATTCATCTGCTGAGAACTGGTAGAAAGCACGAGTGTCTTGAAAATACAGTTGTCTGTCCACTGTTTGGAAAAAAAAGCAAACATTAGATATCCTTTAGCCTTTTACCATGTGAGAGTTCTTTGTCCCCACTGCATTCTGTATCACACCTGACCTTAATCTTGAGTTGCACCACCATATGGGGCAAAAGGATCACAAACTCAGCCCAGAAGCAATCCTGTCCTCTAGTATTAACTCCAAACAGCACAACCCAAAACCTCAGTTTGAAGATCTCCAGGCTCCTGAGATTCAAGCATTAAGACAGACGAGTATTTCATCAACAGAAGAGTTTGGAATTAGGGGATATGGCTGGAAAAGAAAAAGCTTTCACTTGTCAGATTTTTGAGCCTCAATTTTCATTAGCATCTAATCTATTCCAGGCTTCGGTGAACAAAGATCAATAATGATCAATACTTTTAAGTATGCTCAGTGTCCCCTTACACAAGTAGAATCTTCCATAACACCTCACCTTTTTGCAAGGAGGAAAGGTAAGTGCCTAGCACAGACCTCAGGGCTGGATATGCACCGAATGAAGCTACCCAAGTAGTCCCTGCTACAACAGAAGTCCAGAGGTTGGTTACCAGTGTAATGACCACCAACCGCATAGTCTGGACCAAATCCCTAAGTTTTGGGAGGAAGGAGGGGACAGCTGAGGAGAATCCAGCATCACAACATTCTCAAGGAGCTGACTCCCTCCCTTGATCCACTATATTCTAAAATTATGAAAAACAGAAAGAAAGGGGATATCAGTAACTGCTAGAGAAGTCATCTGGTGAATCCAGGATCTGCAATGACTAAGCAGCTGGTGTCTTGTAAAAAAAATCTAAAAGAGCTTGGGGGGAAAGAAATAGGCTGGAATAGACACACACACAGTCTGCAACTTGGCAACTGGCAGTTACATTTGCAAAGGCAAAAAGAAGGAAATTGACTCAAAAAATTATTCATCTTTGGTATTTATGAAATAAAAGGTCACAGAGGTAAGCCTACAGAACAGACAGTAAAACAAACAATTGCTTAACTAAAAATGAAACAATCGGCACCTTTTTCTTTCCCTTCTTTCTCTTCCATCAAAAAATGTAACTGTCATCCTATTTGGAAAGGAACTAACAACCTTCCTTATGCTAGAAGTACTATCAACGCTGACCTGACAATACAATTCCCATATCCAGAAGAAGCTGCCACACGCCAACTGCTGTAGATCGGCACTTAACAAAAGGGCAGTGCTCCAGAAGCCAGTCTACCAGTTCCGATCCAACACAGCTTCTCCTGAAAATGTGCAAAACACCATTTTTTACACTACAGTAATGTTAACATGCTATTTAATGATACAGAGTTATTTTAAGTCATCAAGGGGAATCCTCTGTTCAGCAAAGCAAAGCCTTTGTCTCAATCACTATCTTTTGTAATCTTGTTCATTTGAAGGAAGAAAGTGTTCTGGAAAGTCTCAGCGGGATATCCCTAGTTACGACAAGGGAATTCAGTGTTAGATCAGTAAGTTCCTTTACGTACCTAATTTGCATGGCATATTTTACAGTATATAATATTTTTTAATCAATTTGTGCTGCATGCAGTCATCCAAAGATGTATAAGACTTAAAAAAAATCCAACTTTTTGGATTTTATTTCCTTTATGTATGTAGGCGTAAGCGGTACAGCTACACAATGTAAGTGTAATACCTTGAGTGTTGCTCTAGGATGTACTTCATCTTGCACATTATTGATAAACCTCTCTTTAATCCATCAAAATCATAATTCAGGCTTGTTCTTATATACAGATATGAATGAATGGTGCTGTAATAAACACTTGTGCACTTTGGCATAATTGAAAATTGGGGAAAGCATATATGCTGTAATGTAAAACAAATGGATAAATTTCATTACAGCAATATTCCGTAACTTATGTGCAAAAGCAAAACCTGGAGTCCAGTTCATCTCTCTGAGTCCAGACCAGGGTTGAATTTGGCACTCATTTCAACAAAAGAACAGACAAATATAGTTGTATATGAAATCATAAGCAATTAAATTAATGGACACACAGTCAGGCCACTGCTGCTTTCTGACAACTGACAGAATAACGTAAGAAATAATATTAAAATACATGAGATTAAGGAACCTTTTTAGAAAAAAGATGCTTAGGAAACACAGACACACCCGCATTTACTGTCCTGTCAAATCAGAGCAGAGACAAATGCAAACAAAAACCCATCCAGTTGATTAAAGTGAACGATCGTGGGTTACCTGCAAATTCCAGTAAGGTACACCCTGTCTTTAATCAGGTCAGAAGCTTGTAGTGTAAAAATATTCCTGAGAGCTCTCCCAGCGCAGGAAGAGCTTTCTCCGTATATCTAAATGAGAAGAGAAATTCAAAGTTGTGACAAACAGAGATTCATTCCCAAAGTAGTAAATTACCTTGCCACTGTACACTCTCTCCCTCTGAGCAATGCCTTCTCCCCTGCTAAACAACAGGGAAACGCTCAGGGCCTCATAGCAAATGCACTCCAATGTCTGTGATACCCAGTCTTATCACAGGTTGCAAATGCCCCCATGGGCTGGTCTACTTTTAGGTTTGCTGCCTTAGAAAAATGGAGATTTTACTATCTGTCAGTTTTACATTTCAGCACTAGACAAACTCAAATGAAAACAAGTGTTATTCTAGCAAAGCAAAAAGATTGTATTACCATTGCAAAACCAGAAATACAATAAAAAATAAACGTTATTCTGTATGTATTTTAGTTAAATAGTTTAAAACAAGCCTAAAACATACCGAGATGCGATTTCATGATTTTTTCTTGTTGTTTAGAAACTGCGGAGGTATCCTCTGATAGCTGCAGGTCTGCTCATCTATACCCTGCCACAAGGATGCCGTCTTTCAGAACGGACACACCTGGGAGTTCCCTCATGCCTGATTCATACCTTACACCTTAAAGCTGCAAATGAGTCTTTCAAACCAGGACTTAACTCCATCTTCCACCTACGTGTTCTACCTGGACTCTGTATATTACTCCTTAATGACAAATTTAACTCAAACTTCTGTAATGATGTTTTCTCACAGTCCCAACAAATGTATCAGCAATACAAATAACTAGAAAGAAAAAGAAAGCTTTCCTTTAACCTTTTTTGGTTCCTATGTTTTGGAATCTTTCAAGGAACATAAAATAAACCTGAGACACTACAGTCTTCAGAGATGCAAAAACAGAGCTCTCAAACTGCAAAATATTGCAAAACTAAGCTAAACTGTTATGAGAATAGTTTAAATGGCTCTGAAGTAAGGGTGAATTGGGATTTAATACAGTTTAGTTTAGTAAACTCACCAATAGAAATAAGCAGTTTCTAATACACAAACTATAACATGTTAACTGGATTTAACTGCAGACCGCATTCATAAATGTCTTCAAAGCTATGATTAAGGGACTGAAGCAAAACAAAAAGATTCCTAATATGTTGTTTCATAAAATGGAATTAAAGTTTGACAAGTACCTTGTTTGAAGGTGTTTCCAAATATGGATTTGAAATTCTTCTGGACAGGGTCTGTAAGAGAGTTTGGTACAGATTTAGTTTTGTTCTGTTTGTTTTTAAACAACAACAAAAAAGTAACAGCAAAGTAGGTCTCCCAGATATTGGAATCTGTATAAAAATCATTTATCAAATCATCCGAGTAGTATAACCAAAGTCTCCAAAACAGATTTTTTCACACCAGGAAAAATATCTTATTAAACTTGGTCCTATACCGTTTACTACATTTTTTTCTGGATCTGGAAAAGATGACAAGTAATAAGGTGGCAAGTTCTGTAGACAACACACAATTAATTGTTTGGATCAGTAAGGACCAGAAATGACAGTGAATAATTTCAAGAGAAACCTAAAAAAGTTAGGCGAAAAGACTATATCCAGATGAGCTCAGCATTAAAAGCAGCATGTCTTAGAGGGGGGGAAATGTAATTACAGAGGTTCTTACACCTTTTTAAACAAACTCTATCAGTTCTGTAAAGACACCTCAGTGTTACAGAATACTTCCCAAGGAAGATCACTCTTATAAATGAAGTTCTGAATTGTAGTAAAAAAGAAACCAGATATTAGAATAAATGAGCAATAACACAGCGAATAACAGGGAGGTAATATTGCTCTAATGAAGATGAGCAGTATCTCTGGCACACCACATGCTGCACTGGTCACAGGATCTCAAAAATGATGTTCCAAAGTTAGAGAGGATTCACACAATAATAGTAATAGGAACAACAAAAGCTTTGGATGAGGATGAGGAGAGACAGAGAAGACGGTGACTATTTACCTTACGAAGGAGACGTTGCAGGGGATGTAATGTAAGTATACAAAATAATGAATGGCACAGAAGAAGGACAGAATTTCTGTTCTCTGTTTCATGTAGCAGGAGAATAAGAGATCATTCAATGAAATTAAAGAGGTTTCATGTTTGAGGAGATGGAAAGGAAAATGACACAACTGTTCACTGCAGGGAAATGAAATGTCCAAACCTTACTGATGTTCAATAAGGATCGTGGTTTTAGTTATAAAATTAACAATGAGCTACAACTCTGAAAGGCAAATAGAGACAGGGTAAACCCATACAAGACTTAGGTTATTCCATATTTCCTTACCATGGTATTTCCATATCTTGTCAGTGTTAAAAGACAAGATATCATCTACTCTGATGCTTATTGGCAACTTCTAGCTTACTACAAGCCATACAACACACAAATAAATACTGCCTAAAAGAAACCTGGAATTGAAATAGAAGAAATTGTGCAGGTGCATGGGCAGAACAATAGGAGGACTGCATGGTATTTGCTCACATGAATCCTTGTTATGGGCAACATAATTAATTCCTTGCTTTGAGAAGGATCCAATTCACACATGGTATATTGTAATCATTAAAAAAAAAAGAATCATCCTTCACACACTGTAAGAATTATAGAATTGGTATTTCAGTAACACCACCTGCTCTGCCCCCTCTCCCCCCCCCCCCCCCCCCCAATACTCTTGTTCCTGTGTTTTTAGGAACAGAAGAGAAACGACAACAAAGTATGGAAGTATCTAACACTGTGTACGTCTCTGTGCTCATTACAAATGTTAGTGCGGTTCCACGTCGCACATGTAACCGCAGCCGAGTGTGGAAATACTGTAATGCAAGAGCTTCACTCCCCTCACCCATACCCAACAAATACATCCCGAGAACATGACATTGCTTCAGCTCCCACTTCTTCTAGCAGGCACATCATTAACACCTCGGTCTGCAGCAGCCTTTCATAGTGATGCTGCCCTTGATTTGTTTCCAAGCCATTCATTCAACAAGCCTCACTTATTACAGCAGCACAGCCCAAGTTTGTAAGCTCATTTTCCCCCCTCCCCACTCAACTCTCAGGCTGGCGTAACAGCGTTAACATCAGCAAGCTCTTTCCAGCGATGCTAGAGTGAGCTGCAACCCTTCACCCCGGCCACTGCCCTGTTTCAGAGGAGATGCATCGAGGGGGGAACCAAGGCTACCGAGAGCATGGGCAGGATGAGGGGACACCAGCCCCGCTGCCGTCCTGCCCCTCACCTCTGATCCCGATTATCTAGGATCCTGATGCTCATCCAATCCTGATCCCGGGGAGCTCGCCATGCGGAAAGCATTGCTCTTCGGGCAGGACTATTTTTCAGGTGGCTCAGCTCCCCAGATGGCTCACTGAACGTGGGTGCCCACTGCTTGCTTCATGCCACCCGTGCCACCAGTCAGATACCTCCAGGAGCCAACTTAAGCCACTAAAGAGGCAGCAGAACAAAATCCGTAAAAAGAACCAAAAAAACGTTATGCCATTTCAGTAAGTTAAACCGTCTCTCAAAGGGTGCGGTGAGCTCCAGAGCCAGCGTAAGGGAGAAGGGCTGGTAAGGCACTCAGGAGAAGGGAAGACAGGAAAGGAGGGAAGAGGAGGGAGGCAGAAGCAAAACCTCCCTTGTCTGGCAGCAAGGAGCCAGAGCAGCGCAGCAAGAGTGGAGACACCACGCAACAGGACCAACACACCCCTTGGGTACTCTGGGCACACCGCCTTCCCACTAACATTTTATCTTGGCCTGCAGTTGCTCTCTATGGGTTAATTTCAGCTGAAGTTGGTACCCTTACACTTAGGCTTCTTGAAATAGATACAAAGCAGGGACTAGGTCCAAATACCCCACCCTCCAAAGATTACTGCCTTAACCACTAAGATAACTAGTCTTGTTTAGGCAGCACATCTCAGTGGACATTAATTACATCATATGAAGTCAAAAAGCACTAAGCAATAAAACTTTGGCAATAGGGGCAATACTAATAACTTCGAAGTTTCTCATCATCTTTCAAGATGAAGCATTTTATTTGCTGCACTTTTTAAATCCCAAAACAAAATACACACACACACACACTCAAAAGAAAAGGAGTAGGTTTATACAAACACAGAGGAAATAGCAGCGCTGGCAGCATCCCCTTTACTCCACATTACAGAAAACCTAGGTCTAATTCTCACTTCAAGAGAATCGAACTCCTCTTGCCCACTTTGGAGGGTACTCCGCTGTCAGATAATGGCTGAGGGTATGGATTACTTCCAAGGGGTCTGCAAAAGGTGACTCCATCTGAAAACTTGTAAAGCAAACAAGTTTTCTAGCCCATCCTTCAGATCCCACAGTACTAACTCTGATGAAGGGACAAGGGTAGGAATTCACAGCCAAGAAAGGGGAGAGGGAAAGACAGGATGACCACTTCTTTGGGTGGCAATCTGGACCCAAATCAGCTTAGAGGAAGCATGAAACCACAGACTAAGGAAAGTACATTTATTCAATGCCAGGCAGGAACTTATATACATGAAATTTCTCCAGCTATAAAAAAAGCATGGAAAATGCATAGAAGAGCTGGAAGGGAAGGACAGGAAAGGGGGACTGGAGAAAGAAAGGTGTCCATGCCAAGTACACCTTTCCAGGCACTGCCACCCCAGCTGCCCCAGCACCTCTTCACCAGCTTGAGGAGAAGCTCTGCCAAATCACATGCTGGGGAGGAGATGGTTATGTGGCAGCATGTTCAGTCCTGTGACAGGGAAGGAGCAGGCCAGGACTGCTGGATGTCCTCAGACAGGGCTCTGCCCTAAGCACATATGTAGGACGTACATTGGTGGCTAGGGCGTCTCTGCAGAGCAGGCAGGCATGGGAAGTAAGAGGTGGAGAGGGGGCTGGTGTCTTGCACTGGGTGACGAGGAGCGTGAAGCATAAACGGGGTATGCGGATGATCTCCTAGTCCAGGGAGATGACCTGCATACAACAGAGGCACAGGAAAAGATTTTGGAATATGGCTGCTAGGATCTGACTTGGTTAGTTGTATGCCACAGCTAATTTAGCCTAAAATAGGGGGAAATTATAAAGGATTTCACTGCAATTAAATTAAAATTACTAGAAATGCAGGTGGAGCAAATATGTTAAAAGAATAACAGGATTAGAATAAAACGACCAGCAGGTAATTGAAAACAACTAGACGGAAATCTTCTTGACAGTCCATAAGACCAGCTCAGGGAACTATTAGCCAAAGAGTCAAGTACTTCAGCTAGGTTTTTTAAAAGGGCAGCTAGTTTATGACTAATATTAGTAAGCAAAATCTGTACTTGAGTTTAAGTTAGTATTGCTTCAACTGAACAATTTTTTTAAAACAAGTTAAGCCTTTTTTTTTCCTAGCTAAGCATGAAAAGATAAGGATGGTAATATTTTAATGTAGGAGTGCGATCTGATTTTTGAAAGGTTTGGAAAGAAATTCCCACACCATACCACACAACAAGCAAACTGCACTAATGAGGACATTTTGGTCTTCATCTGAAATATCAAGTATTACAGTCCCATGAGATGCTGAGTTCTTTACTCCACAGAGTAGTGAGCTGGCTCCACTATGGCAGTTCCCTCTGCATTTACTACAAGCTGGTTAATGTTCTAACCAAGGGATATTACAGCACATGTTTTCACTCGCACCTTTTGGAGATGCATGTGAATTTTCTCCTAGTTTTTTTAGGCTTGGGATTTCAGTTTGGCCTCATCTCTACTTAGCATGAGTTTGCCCCTGAGCTGCCTGTGCTTTGCCTCCTCCCACAGCCATCCCAACAACTGCTGCTAGTCCTGCCTTCACCAGCAGTGCTGGCACAGGGGCATCAGCAAAGCTCCATACATCTGCCAGCAATTTAATCGTTATGCTCAGAAAAAAAACAAAGCTGCAGTGCTTAGAGCTCCAATTCAACAAGTGCTCTTCTCAGCTGGGATTTGGTACAGTGGTAGCAGCCAGCAACCAATTCAAACCAATTTCAAATACAGGATCTAAATAATTTGCCTCTCTTCTAAGAGATTCTGATACTGCTGTGCACTTAGCAAGAAAAGAAAGCTTTGGCAAAAACAGGTAAGTAAGGATTTTTTTAAATTAAGAATGTAAAAGGTTTATAAAAAGGAATAGGGCGGTTAATTTTAAATCTCAGAGAAACAACAAAAGGCAGAAACAGGGCTCTTCCCCTCCAGCAAGTTGTTTAAGCTTCCATTATATTCCAAGTTTTTCAAATAACAAGGTTTTTAACCGGTTATGTTATCAAAAATTGTACATGAGGCTACATTAAGAATAATTTGTAATGAGCAATCAAACTTCATCTGTTGTCAGTTTACAACACACTCATATATTTGTTTGTTTGATTGGGGTTTAATTTTCAAACATGCCCCACAATTAACTTCACATCAACAAGCAGCTCCAGAAACATTTTGTGTATAAATATAAGAAAATAAGGATTCATAGTTTCAGGGCACTATCACTATGTCCCTAAAGATTTTAATATAGCATTTATGCATTCCAAATTGGATTACTCCGTATGCTTAGAATTAAACAAATGCTTCAGCGCTGTGCTGCATCGGGGCTTCTTTCCCTAAATACAAATAGCCTGAAAGCAATTCATCAGATTTTGAAATGCACGTGGTATATAGCACAGACTACCTGGTAATGAGATTGTTTCTGTTCCCTGACAAGGGGATTTCAGCAGTTACCCAACACATCCTGAATTGTCTAATATGACTGCAAGGGAAACTATGCATTCAGACCGATTTCCAGCAAGCCTTTAAGCATCCAAGCCTTAAATGCACTTGCACAAGTATTCATGCCGGAAGAGTCTCCACGTTCCAGCCACGAGAGACAGTGCACATTAAAGGATCACAAATAGAGCTGAATCCAAATTCATTTTCAAATACAATCAAAAGTGCTTTTCTCTCTCTACTCACCATTCAACCCTAATAATATCGTAGCTGAGGAAAAAACAAAAAAATCCAGCAGGGCTATTTACTTAATTTTCCTTAGGCTTCTCTCCCACTCCACACAGAAATCAAAAAGTAATTGTTTTTTTTTCCTAGACAGATTTCTTTCTCTCATTACAAACCATGAAAATCATAATGCCATAACGACGGAAACTATCATAACTGATACAACCAATGGATGTCAGTGTGTTTTCTCCTTCAAAAAGATTTGCTGGATTTGCTAAGAGTAAGCATGGAGCTAAAATTATTAGTTTCCATTCCAGCCCTGCTCTGAAAATGACTTCTGAAATAACGCTCTGTTGTACCTTCCCGACGCACCCTCCTTACCTGCAACCCAAGGAGGCAGCAATTTCTGCATGACTAAACCCTCCCTTATTCCAACCAGTCATGCCAAGCAAGGAGCAGGGGAAGGGAAAGACAATTACCCAACAGTTCGGGTTGTCACTCAACCACCTTCAATTTTTTGCATTCGCTATTGTTTGCTACTGTGAAAATTATAGGCTTTTTAAGCAGAAATAAGATATAGGTGCTGTGTATAATACATGAAATGCTGCTGTTGTATGACTGTGGCTGGGCGTAGAGAGTATTGTCAGGAATCCCAATCTGTTTCCATGTGGCAACAGATTTTTGCTCTTGGTTGCTAAGGTACAGCAAGCAGAGTAGGTTCTGAAGCTGGTTGACTTTCAGCAGATACAATTTATATGAAATCACAGAATCTGCTTGACTTCCTGCCAAATAATACTCATAACAAAAAACGTTCCCCCACTACTCCTCTGAAAACCCACCCTCAGAACTCATAGGTAATGGAGAACAGCCAATGGAACAGTTCTCCCATTAATATGTATTTAAGATTAAATATAAAACTATTTATAAAGGGAATTTTTTGGTGGTCTTAAACATCAAATAGCATAAAAAGATCAAAAAGCTATAAAATGAGAAATACATATTCATCAGTTTGCAATTTAGGTTTCCCAGGTGAGACTAAAAACACCTCTCTGGAGACATCTAAATGGGTCATTAGTGGCAGGAAACTGAAGAATGTATTCTCTCCTGTCTTCTGCAAAGAAAGAACTTGCAATGAATCTGAGTGAGTTATTTCAGAAAAGGGAAGCCCACTAGTGACAGTTATTCACGCCTCCACCAGAACAGAAAGAGAGCTGAGAAGGAAATAGCTGTTCTTTACAGAGACAAGCAATGGTTTTCAGGTCTAAAACATTATTTCTGACACAACAGGCATTAAAGCAATGCATGTTCAAAGCATTTCAGCATTTTCTAGTACCTAACAAACTAAATATGGCTGTATGTTTTTATGCTTCAAACAAAACTCTTTGTTTTAGTTAACCCGTAACAATAAGTCGGACGCCTTAAAACTTTTAAAGTCTCCATATCCTAGCAAAAAGTGGAACTCAGCACACAAGAGCAAATTTTGTTTGCAAGTCCCTATTTTCCCCCAGTTAGGAATAGAAAAAAAAAAAATACAGATGGAACTACAGCAGGATTGGCCCACTTTTCTCCTCCCTTTTTCCCAGTCCTATCATGGGAGGAAAGCCTGGATATGTCCAGTTCCAAACAAGAAAGGCATCAACACAGGCCAGATCCAAATAGAGCTAATAAGGGTTTTGACACTGAAACCAAATCAGTTCAAGAGAAAGGGAGGAGTGGAGAACTGTTAGTGGGGAATGGTTGGGTTAAAGAAACTTTAGGTTTCTCAAAAGAGAGGACTTCTGCTAACGATGCATTCCTGTTTGAAGGACCATAAAATGAGGCTGCTGACAAGTGGGTCCTGCCTTTCCTCCCCCTCCGGCCGCTCCTTCCCAGCCCCCTGCTTTGCGCTAGTGGTTGTGGAGCTGTGTAGCGAACCAAATTCAAGAGCTGACAGCTTAAAGTTAACTTGGCAAATAACAACCAGTTTTAACCTGGCCTATTTCCCTGAGCCAGGTCACACGCAAGCAAGAAGGGCACGAGGGGGCACAGGTGGGGAGGGACAGCTGCGCTCAGAGGAAGCACTTGTTTATGCTCTGTTAAACTATTCGAGGAACTATGGCATGAAATACGCCTAATAAATCTTTAGCATCTCTGCTCTGTTAACATGAAAAGGAGGTGGACGATAACCACAGAAGATGACAAGGCGATATTCAAAGGTGCCACAGCAGAGAGCTAGCAATGGGAAGCTTTACCTCGTGCCTTCATATTCACATAAGAGCCCCACCTCGGTTAACGCCAAAGACCAATTGTAAACTGAACAGGCTACAACCATAGCTTACAATGTAGGAACAGAGCTTAAACATGTTTGCTGTTCTCTTTTAAAAATATGATGGATTTTTTTAAACTCCAATAATGACACAATGCTTGCAATGAGAACTTATTAAATATTCACTTACTAAATATGAAAAGCAAAAAGAATCAGAATTTTACTGCTGTTATCACATTTATATAATGTTAAACTATACCAAATACGTTTAATTATTTGTGTCCCTTCATTCGATTAACTTTATTGCAGCATTTGTGTTCTAGCTGGCAGTTTCAGTCACACTTTTCCTGATGTTACCTAGGAAGCTGTCCAGTGCGTTTCACTCTTCTGGACTGTCAACAACACTTCACAGGCAAGCAGCATCCTCTTTTTTCTTCCCCCAGTGTAAAGCAGGCACTTCACAGATTGTCATAGTAAATAACTTGCAAAATGTATACAGTTATTTTCCTTTAAAACTCAGCACCTAATAAATACAGTACACCTTCTTTGTAAACTACCACCATCCTCCTGACCATCTGGTTTCGTTTTGATCTGGAGGGCACCACGCAACAGCAGCTGTTTTTTTAATGATTATTAAAAATACTATACAACAATTAATATTTCTAATGATATAAATTACTATTAATAATAAACTATTTGGACCTTTCAAAAAAATGCACATTGGACTCTTCATACTATAATTAAACAGATGTTCCCAATGACAGGTTACAATTTCTTTTCATATGGATCTAAATGAAAACATTAACAAAACAGTGAAAAGGGAGAGCAAGAGAAGGAAAATGTGGATCGTCTGCACACTTACAAGCTTTTCGAAGCACCTCTGGCACATTTCTTGTGTTGCCACAAAAATACTTGCTCACGACACATTTCCAAGTAAGAACAGGAGGCAGGACGGCACCCCAGCTTGGCAATGCGATCTGGGCCAGGCAGCCTGACTCACAGACACACACTAGTAAAACAAATCTGCAAACAACAAGGTAGAGGCTGTCATCACTAGTACAGCAAAATGGCATCATGGAAGGCAAATGTCAAGGAAAAGTCTCTCATCAAATATACAGCATGGATTCTACTTTTAAAGAGGTGTATCCTCTGAAACCACTTTATCTCTGTAGAGCTCTTATTTTCAATCCAATGACTTCAGACAGCATCTCATCCAGATAAAGTGTACCTAGCAGCACTGATTTATTCTCAATCCTTACACCTCTTAATTAACTTCAAGTCTTATAATAATAATAATATTGAATGTATTCTACTCTCAAATTTATGGTAAACAGGTAAGGGAGAAGGACAAAGGCTTACCAACATGCAGGATTTGTCAGTCCAGCTAATGCACTTATAAAAATTCAGGGAAAGTTGCACACCCTGAAGTATGTATACATATCCAGACACTACACGCAAGTTCCTTACCTCCCAAAGTTGCTCTGCCTCCCTCAAAACAGCTATACTAAATCTCATTTATCATCATCTCTTGATACACAAATCATATCTAAGTTTTCACTAATGAAATACCTGCTTGGGATGCTGACTTTATCAAACCAAAAAGCAAAAAGCTTTCACATTGATCAACTCCTTCAACAACCACACTTGGCCCCTGCTATGTTCCTTCTTGTCCAAGCTGTTCAATTAAAATTCAGAATGACAGTAACAACAAATACCCAGATCGCCACATGTTAACCAGGGGTATTACAATAAACACATCTGTCTTGAAAACCAAGTTAAATACAGCTCTACCTGGCCCTCTAACACTACCACCACCTCAGAAGTTCAGTCACAAAGCCTTGATCCTGCAGAGCTCCACCAGTTTTGAAAATACTTTTTTCATTACTGAAAATGCTTTTAATATCTATTGCATGATATTAAAGAAACCGACATGAGTGATCCATGGGAGAAGCAATTCTCTAATGCAAAAGCCTTAGAAAACATGAGGCAGAGAGTTACAGGAATGAAGCCAAAAAGACAATGACAAGGCTAGATTCTGAATTATCATGCTAAACCATCACACTGGCAGTAGTCCAGATTATTTCTACGCAGGTCAGCAACTGCGTGTCTATGTAGTGCAGAGGTTCCCACAAACAAAATTTCAGGTTCATGATTTAAATTTGTTGGGGGGGGGGGGAGCAAGGCGGGGGGGAAGGCTTGCTAACAGTCATCTTCATGCCCCTCTGCATGGGGGGGCTTCACAGTCACAGAGAGGAACACCATATTTCATACTGTCATTACATCTGCTGTTTGTAGCCTCCTCCACCATCTGCTCTACCTGCCAAACAAGAAAGTCCATTAAAATTCCTACCCATGCTTGAAGAAGGGTGGGAAGGGCAGGGAAGGTGGCACCCCTTCCAAGAGCTGGGGAAGGGAGCTGCAGAGCAGCACTCACCCTAGATCACAAAGTGAACCACAAGACCTAGGTGGAAACACACAGTTTCATGGATAACACTGAGCTGACTCTCTTCACAATCCTCCACTACCGGGTTTCCACCTCTTGCACGCACAGGCTAGTACCAAGGCCTCAGTAATGCAATGTCTCAACTGCTGAGATGCTGAGGAACATACCTCTGCCATCCACATCACCACAAGAAACACCAACACCAAAACTGAGTCTTCACCAACCAACATTTGTCAGGGATTAAATAATTAATAAAAAGTTTAAAACAGACAGTCAATTAAACATGTGATTCAGCTCACCTGTCACTAACAACCACCCATTAGGTAGATATAAACTCAAATGCAGCCAATTTGGTGTCAGGCAAAATCAGCAGGGTTCATTAGCTGATCTTTCTCAGTACTGATGTGGGAGCACTCATGTGAACTGCCCTGATAAGCCTACTGCAAGGACAGTAACCTCTCACAAAAGAGCCATAACAAGCAGCTGAAGGGCAGAAATATCTAAAATTGCTGCAGCGCTTCATGTGAACACCTGTCTGCAGCTGTAGGAACAAAACTTCTAATACTAGCAAATATTCAGCAAAACAACTTTGAACAATCCTGGCAGAATAAATAGATAAAATGTCAATATGAACTGTATATATTCATTAAAATAATAATTTACGCAGAAGCAATTCAAAAATAAAAACCCAGTGTTATACATTTCAATAACTATAGTGTATTTATTGTTTGAAGTATGAAAAGACAAATTCAAAATTTAGTGCTTTCTTTATGATTTATGAAAATACCTTGAAGAAGATTACCTCAGTTTAGTTATTATTTGAAAAATGCCTGTACTTACAGGAACTTCTTTCTTTGCATAAGCTGCACATAAATAGTCCATGAGCTGCAAGTGTGCAAAAGTATCTTTTTAATGTCCCTGTTCTTACCTATTTCAGAGAGTTCCACTTTTACCACTGCCTGTACAAAACACAGGTCACCTGGTAATTTCCCAAGCCTTATTTTTCTAAAGTAGAGCCCATTTCTTCCTTTCAGGTACAAGATGTGTGTTCTGCATTTGCAAACTGAGATATCTGAACACAATGTAGAAATACTTTATTTCTAAGAAAAAAAAAAAAGAGATTGCATGATTTTGCAGAGACTGTTTGGCCTATTGGGCAATGCACCAGACTGTTCAATGTATCTGGGTTTTATTGCTGAACCTCTCATGCGATGGGTAGCAAGTCATTTGCCTTCCTGTAGCTCAGTCTGCTTCTCTCTGCAATGGAAATGACAATGACTGGTCCCCTCTGCCAAGCACTTGGAGACCTATGGTCTGCACCTACTGGCTACACTAAGGGCTACAAGCACTCTAGCTATTTGCCAAATCCCCAGGGTGGCCCCAATTCAAGGTCAAATACATATATGCTGGACATTTAAAACACAATTAATCATCAATAAAACTTTTGCTTTTTTTACCTAGATTTTCAAAGAGTGGGAGCAGCCTTTGTGCTGCAGGAACAAGGTCTATTTAAGAAGCTTGCCTTATAACCTGCACAGTTTGAGAAGCTGCAGATCTGCTGTTTGTACTGGCAGCGCTCCAGCGTGACCTCTCAGGAACAGCATTATTTCACTGACAGTAGCTCTTGGCACAAGTTGGTGCCAGCCTACTGTGGACTGAATAGTGGGAGTTTTTAACCACTTCCAGAAGAACAGCTGTAATTTACTTTTTTGTAGAAAAACTATCAAAGTTTAACTATTTCAGCTTGGTGAAGGAGTTGAGCTCTCAGTGTTCAAAGAGTTAAGAAGCACCTAGAATGCAAGGGAAAAAAAAAAACAAAAATTGCTCCCTTGGATCACACAAATAATTTCAAGGCAAAGTAGATCTAAGAACTCCTCATCTGCTCTCGGCAGAGCTTAAACTCTGTCTGGAGTTTGGCTATCGGCACCTTCAAACACTCTGCAGAATATGATCACATAACCTTCATAACATCTTTTTTGTACTTGAAAACTTTTGCTCTGGGTGTTGAAACAGGAACAAATGAAAACTCAAGTGCACTCCAGTTCCACAGGGGGATGTGTTTCCACTGAGACGAGGAGGGACTTGAGAAACAGGGTAGTCCAAAATTCTCTGCCAGTGTCCCAGGAACCACTGCACACCTATCATTTAATCTGGGTTGTTTTAGTAGACCTAGGTACGATATACAGAGTAATATAGGAAATAGCATACAATAACCATTAGCTGTAGAATATAGAATAGGATGAGAATGTGAATAAGAGTTCAGCGTATACGAATAACCACTGCAGGCAACTTAGGTAAATTTAGCTTTCACTAGACTGAGGAGCTATAGAATCAGAAAATATCACAGACAAGTCTTCTGATTTTTTTGCACGTGGAAAACAGCCCAAGTGCCAAGTACCCAAAAGGTGTAAGTTTTACTTTGTATGGTACAATCATATCCATATAATATATCTTACAAAGATTAAGATACTAAGAAAGTAAAAGATGTGCCCAGCAGCCCCATCATACTTAAGAGTTTGGGCATCTTTAGGTAGGAACCTTCTTTATGAACATAGGTTTAAAGACGGAGGAACACAGTCTCTGAACTTAGGCAAGATTTCTGCCCTAAAGAGACAGATTTCTCCTCTGCTATTCTTTACCCTTTATTTTAATAACCTGCCTTTCTCCTTGCATTTATCATTATTTCCATTCTTTATTCATGTAACAATTGTTTGCACACATTTCATAGCACTGAGGCACATGAATAAGTCACGTCATATCTGTGTTGCATTACTCTACATTTACTTATTGTGATGCATAATTAAGTCTTAAAGGAAAAGTCTTTCTCTGTACTGATGGGCAAGTCTAATCTCTCCACGTGGAAGGGGAGATTTTTAATCTCTTGTGATTTTGCAGCTGATAACAGTGGGTTAACACCATGAAGTTCTCCCCTTTCAGACAACAGTATTGAAGGATAGGACCTTGCTGCAATGACAGACACTGGAAATGAACAGAACTGGTCCTTATAAGAGCTCTCCACATGCATCACTTTCTAGACAGTATGGGCCAGGTCAGGATCACCTGATCCTTGCCCCTCTCACCAGCCTTTAGAATACAGCTGCCTGATCAAACTAAATTTTAGCGAAAGGGCTCAAAATCTGACAGGCTATTCTTGTGAGATTAACACCCTCTGTGGTGATATCCCACTCAAATTCACAGAAAAAGGAAGTATTAAACAGAATTGCACTGAACCTCTTGAGGAGAAAGTATATTTTAAAAAGGGTATTTTAGGAAGCCTAACTATAAAGAAGTGAATAAATAAATAAATATATCTTCCCTCAACTGGTCCCATGTTGTTCTTGTCCCACATGAGGTCATTAACCCTGGTAATTTTCCAGCGTGCAGATAAAAAACCCTCCAGCAAAACAAGACCTGGTATTTACAGCATAGAGTTTCTCTCTTAGGTTCATTTCTTACATGCTTTAAGTGTCCTTTAAACATCACACAAGTATAAAGGAACAATTTTTTTTTCCTTTACAGGAAAGATTCCATTCCTTAAACAGAAAAAAACAGCTTGAGAGTCAAAGGATTAGAAGATTTCTCTATTTTTACATCTTATTAAATTATCTGAATTCATTAACCTTTAACTGAATTTGCAACTAGAACTACTATGTAGCTCTACATCCCAACAGAAGTGCCACCATATGATGTCTACATCCTAGTCAAATCTCATTCCCCTATTCAAAGACACATGCAAAAAAAAATTAAAAAAAAAAGTGCCAGAGTCTAAATTAGCATATGACCCATGTGCACAGAAGAAAAAAATACTCCAGCAAATTACAGCAATGCAGGGATCTGAGGTGAATGTTATTAAGTTGAACACAGACTCCTGTGTCAGACATATTTTGACACAGAGATTGAATTCTCTATGATTTCAACAAGCTCTCTGCACAACAGGTGGAGTAAGGAAGATTACTTCCTATGGAGGAACTGTTTGGGAGTCTGGGCTCCCACAACCCCAAAACTCATGGCAGACATGCCAGATATCAGCTAAACATGCAGATAGTCCAGACAATGAGTAGCATGTAAGGGTTCAGTCATAGTTGGAAGAGTCCATTGAAAGCTCTGTGATGCAGCCTTCCCACTCAACTGATTCTAAGCTTTCTTTTTAAAACAGCAAGTCCCTTGCCTTGATAGTTGTGCATCACCTTTTTAAGGCTGTCTCAAAGTATACATGAGGCAGTAACCACAGCCTGCACTTTCAAAATCTGAAATAACAATTCAAAAAAATATCCTGTCCCTCACAAAAGAAATCAGTGGTAGCACTTGGGGGTACAACGATATAATTTCCTTAGAAATAGTTGTACTCGTTGGGACATGTAAGAGAGAAGCAGAAGGATATAATATGAACATGAACACACTTACTAGTTATGTGAACAATGACATATGAAACCCAAGTTGAATAGCCTACACGTTATTCACAGACAAATTACAGCTAGAACACGGACTGAACGACGAAACCTCCAAGAGCCAGCAGAACGGTCTGCTCTTGTTGTAGTACCACTGCAGGAAGAGATTTGCGCATCACTGCCTTTCTACAGGGTCACATTTCCACCATCAGAGGACAGTCAGGCCTCGCAGCCAATGCTAGGAAAAGAAGAACATTTAGGGAGCCTCTGACCATTAGGCTAAGCAGCTGCTCATGTAGTCCCTGTACTGCTTGGTGCTGTTTCTTCCTCTCTTGATCCCACACCATTGCCCAAGTCTCCTTCAGGATCCTCCTTTACACATGCATGTAAAGCAGCAAGTCATAACTGAGCCACCACTTTCTGCTTCGCTAGACTGAGTCTCCACCCCAAAATGCTTGAGAGGGTGCTTCGTCCCTTGGAAATAAAAGGATCAGAGGTAAAAACTGACCACATTTTTTTCAGGTCTAGAGGCAGAGAGAATTAACTTTTCTCCTCTGTAACATTCTGCATTAAAGCCAATGCTTGCAACATTGATCACTTTAACATGCTGTTATCCTCTTTCTAGTTGCCTGCTGTATCCTGGTTATCAGCCCACCCAGATTTAAAAAGTCAGTAATAAATGTCATTATAAGTCAGCACATGTTTTCTCATCTATGCAAGTGGTGGGGGGAGAAGGGGAACTGCTGACTTCAAAAGTTGTTCAAGCACTATACCCACGCAAGATGCTAATTTGTTAGAGAATTCAGACTGAAATCAGGGAAGCAAAGTGAACCAAAAGATAATTCATACACTACAGTATTCCCCATAGCAGTAACTGATCTGTCAGAGACTAGTAGAGACATTCTGCCTATGTTTCTATATACATTTTCACAAAAAGCAAGATGTCAGTGACATCCTAACAGTCTGCTGTGACGCCAACTCTGGCCTAATCAATTCACCAAACAGGTCTGGGCCATCCTGGATGCCCTGCCAAAGCAGGCTGGGTCTGTTCACGCTCTCCCCGCGCCTTCGCCCTGACAATCCCCAAAGCCCACCAGCTTGACAACCCATTCCCCATCACACACCTGAGCCACTGGTTAAGCTCCTGTGCTAGGGCAGAGTGATGGCAAATTGCCAGATTTGCTGTAAGAGACCTTCAATTTGAGATACATCGTCTTCAAGAATTAGTTTATTCTCACCCTGCATCAACTTGCTGACTGCTCCATCCTTTCCCACACCAGCTCTTTAGAGATGACTTCAAACCAATGGCTATTTCAGTGGCACCACCATCACGAATGACACAGGCTTCCCTGATTTCACCTCAGCCCACAGTACAACAGGGTAACGTATCTATTCAGTCGCCTCTCATGTGCCAAATATGACTGCAGCAAAAAAAAAGTGTTTCAACTCCTTCTTGGTATGTAGATATACACACAGAGATTTCTTATGTGGAGGCAAGGAATAAAGAGAACAGGAAAGGAAAAAAAAAAGATGGATGAAATTGGGAAATGTCTGGTTAACTTTAGAGTGGAGATATGACCATCATCATCCTGTGTGTACCTAGCGAGGACACTTTCCTTTTCACCTTACTATCACATGAGAGACAAGTTCAAGAGCTGTGCTATGTTCCTTGAGTTTGTACTTGCCTTACTGAATCCTGTACATTTTGCTAGCCCAAACCTAAGAAATGTAGCACAGCCCATGCAGCACCCCACAAAAGCAAAGCTGAGTCCAGGGAACACACTCAGTTTACCAGCATCTTTCAAAAGCAAACCTTGCAAAAGGTCTAACAAAAGTTTTTTTCATCTTTAATCTCTTTGCTTCTTTTTCGCTACGCAACATCACAGTATCTGCAATTTTAGGCACTGGACACACCAGCACAAGTTTATTGCAGAGGGCCTCTGGGACAGCACTTCTGATAAGCGACCCTTCACCCTGGAATCATGTCCCTGCTCCGTCCCCTGGGATCTCATGAAAAGATCAGATGGGTTTATGAACAGCAAAGAAACAGGAATGGGAGCGCTCTGGGGTTTGGAAGATTACATGGGAGGTTTGTTTGCATGCTTTTATCATAGCTCATGCTTGTTGACGTTTTTAACTTCTCCGTTTGTGCCAAGAGATAACAACGACTAACCCGTGAGGGAAAATGTCACAGTGTAAAGAAACAAGCATACACATATGGGAATTGGAGTCGGCGCGGCTGAACAGAAGATGACTCATAGACCCCCAGTGCTGAGCTTTGTTTCTGAAAGTCAGATAACACTCTGAACTGCTAAAGCAATGGATAAACATGTTGTCTGTTTTCTTGCTTAACTCAAAGTAAGTATAATTCTTTTCAAAAACCTTAATTAAAAAGAAATCTTCCTATTTTGGAAGTTTCAGAAAATCTACCTTTAGCTCTTCAGTGACATGTGAGCAGTTTTCAACTCAGGCATATAAATAAAAACTATTATTGTCTCTGGACAACTTCTTTGCAAGTATTTTTATTTACAGAATGGGAAAATGTAATGCTTCCTTATCCACTACTATCGTCCTGCCATAATTTTTCCTGTAATGTGTTCTGATATTAATAATCAACTGAAGTAGGTCCTTTTCTACAGCCACAATAGACAGATTCATAAAGTGCTGTTTTGTGAAACAACAGGCATGAATAAATCTCAACGTTTGCATTATTTTAATAGGAACACAACCTGTATTTAATAGCAGTATTCCTCTATTAACTACACTTTGTGCTTAAACACAGCACTCCACTACAGGGACATTTTGTGTCTGATTTTAATGAAGAGCTTTGCAAGATTAGAGAACAGTTGTCTGTAGCGCAACACAAACACTTCAATATATCTGTTTTTAGAAAGCGTTTGGTAAATGATTTGTCTGCTAGAGTTTTGTTCCAAGTAGCAGTTTTGCCTTAAAGTGGCCTGAGCAGAATAAAAAGAAAAAGGAACAAAACACTCTTCCCCCTCCCTCTCCTCCTTTTTTGATTTGTTAGATAGCTAAACCTTAATAAGCATAATCTCTATTCCTTGACTGCATGTTGAAAGGAAACACTGATATTAGCAGAGCCCTGCTCTGTGATTATTTGACCAAGTCATTGGTTACTAATGTGTCGAGCCTTCCAAATAGCTGTGCACCCATTTAATAGCAGTTTTGCCATCCATGAATATTCTCGTATTTCTTAGGAGAACAATAAAGCTATTGACACAGTATGATATAACAAGGTCAAGATTGACATGGTATTAGCTGTTTTTCTCCTATGCTCAGAGACCATCTACACAGCAATATGCTACAGGTTTACTCCAACTTCAGCAGAGATGGTACAGATTCACCGTAACACACAGACTTCCTCTAAAGAGGCTAGAGGAGTCTTTGGTTGAGAGATAAAACATTGTAATTGATCTAACACTAGCAAAGTGATGAGGGACAAGAACAGGATTAAACAGCCTGTTTTCTTCCTGACAAGGAAAATAGATGCCTCAGTGTTACATCCTGGGCTCAATGTTGTTTAATAAAACATATTTGTGATGCGAATATCAAGATAAGCAAGTTTTGCCTATATTTTGGTTAGTCACAATCAAAAGTCTATAAGCAACCTCACAGGGACCTAGCCCAGCTAGGTGAATGGACCACTCAGATTAAATAATGTTCATTAACACCAAATGCAAAGTAATGCCCACTGGAAGGAATAAAAATACTGACACCTTATACGATTTTAAATTAACTGTATCAACCTAAAGAAAGCAATCTGCATGGCCATGAGGACATTTTAGTGAAGGACTAATCTGTGCCACCAGGAATTCTAAGAAGATAGCAAATCGTTAGGATGAAAAGCATACATGATGGAGACAGGGAGGAAATTGCATGATTTATATAAATCAGTGGTGCAGTCTCACCTGGAATATTACATTCAGCACAAGCCATCACAAGTTCAAAGGGATACTGCAGAACCCGACAGAGTTCAGAACAGGGTAACAAAGATGATTACAGAGTCACCTACAGAGACTGAGATTGCTTGCTTTAAAAAGTAGCTGTAAAAAAAAAAAAGCATAAAAAATAACCATACAGAAGAGAGCAGTTAGAAGTCCCTGCCTAATAACTTAGGAAGCTTTTTCGGTGACAGCAGACTAGGCCCTGAAATTAAAGGCGGGAAATTCAAAACTGATCAAAAAGAAATGCTCTAATTAACAACAGAAGAAAATAAAACATAATTTTCCTCCCAAGATGAGCTTGAAGACAAAACACTAGCCAGATTCATTAAAAGGCCGAATCCGTATATGAATCATATCAACAGCTGTAACTACAATGGTTAATGGTAGCAATCCCCAAGCATCAGACTATAAGGCATCTCCACGTACTCAAATCCCGGAAAAGAGAATGTACAATGCAGATTATACTACATTTGCTCTAAGGCTCTCTCGAGAGCACAAGAAACTTTATATTTGTGATTAAAACCATTAGCTATTAAATCAACCTTGAAGTTTAAGGACACAGGACTGGAAGAACCATCATCTTGACCCACTACAACATGTTCTATATCTACACTAGCTTCCTTCAAAATATCTACAATTTTTTAATAAAACCTTTACCAGTATAATGTAAATATTTATTGCCACACTAAATTGCAAATAAACAACGCAAAAGCAGGACCTTTTAAGCAAGACCTTCAAACAAATTCACAGTGTATGCATACACTGTAAGAACGGAGAAGAGACATCTCAATGGAAAAAACAAGAAACAGCACTGCTGCTATTCAGCTTGGAGAGCCACCAGCTTTAATGCATGCCCTGGCAACCTAAGGGACCTATTGATTTGCAGATATTCATTCAAGTGCAGTGAAAGCTATAATTAGATAAATAGCTTTGGTAAAACCAATCTGAAACTCATTTGTTTTGGGACTGTCTGCTTAATGAGATAAAACAAGAAATTAAATGTCTGCCGAATGTTCCTCTTCTATCCTTCAACACAATAATAAAAAATAAAGAGATGTTAATTTAACTACCATTATTATTTTTGCATTTTATGTATTTTGTTCTGCAACTGATGTCAAAGACAATTACAAAGACAATATTTATGAATGATTCTGCTCTAACAGGCAGACAAGTTCTAGCCATCTCCTTCATACATGTGGATACTGAGGTATAAACAGAACAGATCACTTGCTCAAAATGATGATGATCTCTCGGGAAGCTCAAACAAGCTTCCATAATTTTACCTTAAGTATCAGCCCATCAATTATTCCTTTTTTTAAACGACTTTTTTTTAGCTTTGTCTGTTCTCTTTGATGCACTCTGCACTCAGGCCTTTTAATCATTTGTAAGCGCTCTTCCCGCCAAGCCAACGCAGGACAGCTGTGAGCCGGCACGGAGGCTGGAAGTGCCAAAGCTCCATTTTTGGACATGACTATGCCATTCTTTGTGAACAGAAGTCAAATTCCAGTTTAAGTTTTCAAAACTGTTTATAATAATTAAAACTAGTAGGATTATTTATATTTTGTTTCTTAAGGACATTTTTCCATATAGGAACGAGGAAGCCCTGTTGAAGCACTACTTTAAAGAATTCCTGCGGTGAGCATAGTTACACAGTGCAGCGCTAGCCTGGACAGATGTTACGCAGTATATCATTCTTAAGCCAAAACATACTCAAGCATGGGATACACTCTGTCCTTACCTTTCTTCTTTGGCAGCTAACTACTGGATTCTGCTTTTGTTCATTTAGGACTTGCATCTCCCATGAGTCTGGCCTTCCTGAAGAGCCACTACAAATCTCCATTCGCCCTGCAGCAGAGATTCAGCAACAGACTTGCATCGCACACACCCCAGACTGGCTTGAGCTGCCACGTGGCTTCAGGCAGTGCAGAAATGACATATCACAGCAAAGCGCTGGACTGTCAATGAGCTGGATCCAGAGCAGATCTAATGGATTCGCTTAGCTCGTTCCCTCAGCCATTCAGCAAACAAACACTGTGCGACTTTCAGAGCTAATCATGCATGTTCAGCGTTTTCTCTCCTTTCCATATTTAAAAAAATCAATTTATGCATCACTAAAGTGCATTCACCTATGGGATGAAATGGAGCAGCTGCTTAACAGCATGCAGTAGCAGTCTATGACAGTGAATGATTACCATATCCATCTGAAATTGCAAAGAGTTTTAGGATCATTGAGTCTCGCTATCTAAGCCAGAACTTGGCCAGAAAACCACAATTAAATGCTTATCGTCTTAAAAACCAAACAAAAAACAAATGTCACCACCACTGCCCCCCCAAAAAAGGACCTTCTGAATTTGTTATGCTCATGAGTGATCTGGGTCTCAATTTTCTGTTTTGCATCCAACATGCAGTACTTCCTCTGGGCCACTGCTCCTCCGCGCCGACCTGCAGACCGCAGACCATCTTTTGCATCATGAAGGGCACGTTCCACATATGTTTCTTTGGCCAGCAGTATCAATGTAAACAAGCAACTTGGTCTTGCTTGCTCCTCAGTCCCAGAGATTATGCCACAGAGATGCTGTGACGGACCAGCAGCAGAAGAAGCTACCACCGAAGCACACACCTTCATGACATTCACCCCATAATTAAGTAACAAGAGCACTGAACCATTCCTTCCCTTACTTCTCCAAGTCAGGTGGCACGTGTGCATCTCAGTCACGTGAGGACTTTGGTCAGAGGTTCAGAAGGAAGGAGAGACACGCAGCCCCCTTTGACCCAAGCAAGCCACAGAGCGCTCCCAAAACAGGACCCCCTCTCCCTTCCTCCCCAAGCTCCTGGTGTCAAGTCACCTTCCTAGCACCAACTTGCTTAGGTAATACAGTCCAGGGACACACAAACTTCTTCTGAAAAGTAATTTGAAGGTGAAGTAGAAAGTCCAAGATTTCACAGAGGGTCGAGGGTCTTTGAGTAGTTTAGCAGAGCCACAACAAAAAAGGCAAACTAGAAAGCATCCAGCATTTTAAGTCAACAGGTTAACTCAGCTCTAAAACAGAAGGCAAAGATTGTTATTGGTGCTATGAATACAGTTCTACTGGTATTTATACAGACTGAAGTTTTTGTCTGGCAATCAGCAGAATATTTTCTTTTTGCACTATAAAAAAGTATAGTGACTTTTAATTTCTAAGTCCTCTCCAAAAATATCTTGTGTAAAAGCAACTAATCGGAATAAAAAGGAATTAATCAGAATACAAAGTACACTATAGGACTTAAATATTAATAACTGACACTAGCTTAATCCAACAGCCACAGGTAGATCATTTTACAAGGTCAGACTAACCCAAGTCAAACCATAAATTAACTGAAATAAAAGACATCATGACAATTATGAATAGCTACTGCCTTTCACACCTGGAAGTTAAAAAGAAAATACTCAGATCCTGCTTCCACAGCTTTTAACTTTAGAGCCCCACTGCCTTCATTTTTATCCTTAAACTTTTGCCAAAAACACAGATATGATGAAAAATGTTTAAATCAAAAGGTTTCATGTGGATACAGTATATACAACAGATCCCAAAGGCCAGCGTAAAATATTCCACTGCAAACGATCCATGCATATAGACCCGAAAAGATGTTCAAGGCAGCCTCACTTGGAAAAGGGAGACCCAGCACAGAGGGATCACAGAACAACAGGGCACTCTCATACTACCCAGGGTTAAAAGGTGTCCAATTTTTAATTTCTTTCCTACAGCACCATATGGAGCCCCAACCAACACTAAGGCTCTCGTGCTGAACAGTGTTATGAACCCGTAACAAAAGGCAGCTCGCATCCTAGAGAGACTGCTGTGGAAACCCATGCACAGCATCTGTTTACTTGGTAACCAGACACAGATTTCGTACAGAAACACAGAGTGACCTGTCAAGGGTCTCTGAGCAGTTTGGCAGAGCCACACCGAAAGCCTACGCACTGAATCCCAACTTTTCACACAGCGGCTGTTACTCCTACCCCAGCCTGAGGCAAAAATCAGAAATCTGGGATGGTCAGAGTAGATCAGATACAACTGCACAAGCAATAGCAATTTCTGTCTATTTATTAGGCCTACTGGTGCAATAACTCTATAGTGGTGAATATTCCACCTCTTGATAACCATCTTTAATCCTAATTCTCTCAAAGCAGCTTGTAATGAGCAAACCAGAAAAGGAAAAATAAACCACCTTAAAGATATGGCATATTAAATATAAAGCGTGTAGTTTCCATAAAGAACAGGCAACTTCCTTCCCAGTACGTGAAATATTACTTCAATTGTTATAGGCCAAATGCAAGGATAAAACATCTTGTTTTATTACAACTGCTTTCAATGAGTCAGGTCAAAAAGACAGCATATGCTGCTTTCCTTTTTTTCTCCCTTTAAAAATCTATTGCTTCCTATTTTCAGCATTTTCATTAGCGTAAACATGCACAGGTTGTTTCGCAATCTCCTCACAGGTACAGAATGGAATTCAAATCACTAGGGTTATATAAACAACAACAGTTGGATACAAACCTTAATGTAGTTTGTCATAACAGTACAGTACGGCACTTGTTCATTCATCCTAGCATCTGGGAAATCTAGCATGCATTAACCAACAATGCAGGTTTGCAAGCAAGCAAATTAAAGTACACAGTTCCACAAAGTGAATTTTGCTTAGTTCTTTTAAAATATGTAACTAACAGGATACAATTAGCTTACGCTTAAATCGAGCCTTCCTCTTATCAAGATGTAACACCTGCAGAAATTTTGCAAATACTTTCCTTTTAATTTCAGTGGAGCTGATCTTGTTTTATACATACATTTCCTGGAGAGATTTCCAGGTGACACACTGCAGCATCACCTCGGAGAACCTGTAGGCAATGTCTATTCGAAACAGAAGCGAAAGCAATGATATCCTTGTTCAATCAGAATTACAAAAACGTGCAGGACAAAAAGATATTTTCTTTCAGAGTCACTAGCTGAAGATGTTATTATCAACACAAGAAAAGCAGCACTTAAAGACTGAACGTAGGCTAAATTTATTCAAGATGTTTTCAGCTCAAGTTTGATTTGTAGTGCAGGAAAGGGATTAAAGACAAGACTGTGTTTTATATCAGCAAATTGTGGATCAAAACACTGACTTCCCAGGATATGCTCTGGCCAGGATAGAGACAGGAAACTCAGAAGCTCAGACTCTGCCCCATGACCCTGAGCAAGGTGGGGCATTTTTCTGTCTCAAGGGGTTGGTGTCAATTTTCTGCATCCTTCATGAGCTAAAGCCACATGAGGGCATCTCTTCCCCAGATGTCGGCACTGCACCTGGGCCTACACAGGCATACTAGAAAACAGCTGAGGTGTCAGGCCAGGCACTGCTAGCCTAAGACCACAGACAGTGGGCATCATCCTGGCAACCCAAAGGCATCCCCAGCCTCAGGGAGAAAAATCGCTTTGCATCCTGCCAGAGGTTACTCAGTAGGGCAGAGAGTAGATTGCCTTGGATTTCATTCAGCTATAGTTATTCATCAAACCCGTCATAATTTCTCTGAAGTCATAAGACATGGGCTAATTAAGAAGTATTCTCAATTTAGTAGTTCACTGAACACTGACTGTGAAACAAATTATTATGCAAATAAACAAAAAAGACACTGAAATTCCCTGTCAGCTACTGTGGTCACTGTCGCTAAGCTATTTTATTCATTACTCAACATTTCATGTGTCACCAGTCACAGACCTGACAAGTTAAAGGATACTGTGAAAGACAATTATCTTAATCAAATACATTTAGCAGGAATATGTAAGCCTGATTACAATGGGAAAAATTCAAGACCACTTACCAAGACTATTTTCAGTCACATAATAACTGCCAAAATGATCAGTGTATTAAGCTACTGAGCAGAAGCTCTATGGCAGGCTTTAAAGCAAAAAGTCACCAATAGCAATCAGCCTGCTTCGATAACGGTGCTGACAGTAAAACTTTCAATCTACTGAGACAGTCTAGTATTTTGTGCACAGATTTCAGGTACTATAGTGGCCACAGACCAGAGGACCACATCTTTTTAATGCAGGAAAATCTATAATGGTAAAGTGTCTATAGCACATATAAGCATAGATACCAGACCAATTGTTCTCCTCATTTCTTTTCTCCTCTTCTCATTAACGACAATCGTCAAATGAGCAGAACGTGTCAATGAAACGAGCTGATGACACAAAATCGGAGGCGTTGGCAAAACAAAGGTAAACAGAATGACATATGGAAAAATTAGATGACTTTGAGAACTGGAACATTAGGAAAAGGATGTAGTTCAATAGCATGAAATACAAGGTCATTGCACTTAGGCACTAACAAGATGAGGAATTGCAAAGAATAAGGACTGCTAAAAGTGTCAGCCATCACGGGGAGATAACTGAAAATAAAACAAATCTGCATGCTTAGGTCAATCAAAAGATAACGATGAACCACAAAAATAATGTAGCCGTAGAAAGAAGAAATGGAAATTCTGAGAATTTTCAGCAGAGGTGAAGAATTTCTGATGTCCTGGCAAAACTTCATCTGCATTACTACAGTTTCCCCAGTCGCGGGAACCACATGAATTCATTGAAGGAAAGTAACTTGAATGATGTAAGCAACTGAAAGCCTTGTATGAGAGGTGAATAAAAGTTTACCAAAATGTAGGCTAACGGGGTCAGGCTGAGAGGGCTTCCTTTAATTGAAATAGATTGCATATATAGGGGTTTTTTTCCCTGCCAAAGAAGAATTTTCTCCAACAGCATGACAGCTACCAATGCCAAAATTAGTTCTCTCTAATACTGTCTCTAACCCTCCAACTATTTTCAGCTCAGGGACTTTGTGTCTCATGTGCATTCTGTATGTTCAATATATTTCTCTTCCGTGAACTTCTCCAGTCTCCCCCCGAACTCATGTAAACTTTTAGCACCTATAATCCTCACCTAACTCCTTTGGTTTAGGTTTACCCCTTGGTTCGGTTTACTCCTTTGGTGCATGTTTTTCAACCCACAACCCCACAACCGGAAAGAAGTTTACATTCTGACATCCACACATGGCAAAGTTGTCACCCGAAACACAACTAAGTGTGTAAGCCCTCAGTGTGAAGAGAGTGTGAGCGCACTCGTCTGGCTGAAGACCTCTAGAAACAGCACAAGAATCCCTGGCGGATCTGAGAAAATAAAATCTTTGTAGTGTCTCTGACTGCGAACAAGTCAAAAGGCATGGTTTATGGCGAAGATTTATATAGGCCAGCAGGGTATCTCACTATACCAGAGTAATGGGGTTTGACACCACGATGTACAAAAGGCATGGCAGCTACGCTACTGTCTGACAAACAGCAGCATCCAGGCTCACGCAAAGCTTGTATGTAAATGTTAACCTAGAAAGCAGAAGAGGTGATCAAAAATGTGTGTGTATATGTGTGAGAGAGAGCGAGAGAAAAAGATAGTTCTTCCCCTGACTCCCAAGTGCTGCTTTTGCCCTTTTAGGAGGAACTCAGGAACATAAGCAAAATTAGCTCACCTAGGAGAAAAGTATTACCTGCGTGACGGACTGACTACTGTACTGACATGTCAGCAGCACCTCGGCGCTTCTGGAGCAGGGACTGTGCTGTTGTACAAAGCCACAAAAGCTGAATCATATTTTGTTACTGATTAAAGAAAAAAAAGGAGGAGAGGAAGACGTCTTTGACAAATAAAAGGAAGGAGAGCAAAGGCAGTTTATAACTTAAATGCTCGTGCTCATTACATGTACTTTTAGCACATACCTCAAAGAGGCAAACTGGAAATGAGAAGGATCCTACTTTCCACAGGATTTTGAGAAAGCACGTGCTCAGCAGGGAGGAACAGTTGCACCAGGCCCAGGAAGCCAACAAAATAGATCCCTTCTCTGCCGCTGCACAACCTCTGATTGATAGGTTGCAAGGTGCCTGTTAGCCCCTTCAAGGGACCAACCTGAACCCCTAAAAAAAAGGAATAAAACTGCCACAGCAAAAGACTGGATCATTTTCTGCATCAGAAAAGAAGCAGCATCAAGCAGAGGAAGAGCAGTAAAACCCACCCCTTTTCAGCAGGAGCATGCGGTTCCCAGCACAGCTGTGATGCCGCAGCCTAACGCCCTGTGCGGTCTCAGACACCTGCGACGGACCTGCCCTAACTCCACCATTGGGGACAATGCCAACATCCAGTTCAAAGTTCAGGAGCTTTAAAAAAAAAAAAAGGCTTCCCTAGTGAGGGAATTAAAGATTAGTTTTATCTAAATGACTGAGCAGCAGAATGTATTGGTATTTAACAACAGGTAAAAGCTTCTGGGTCCACAGACAGGTTATTGTAGTTCTTCTGCAAAGCTTTTTTCCACCTCTAAGTTCTTCCAGTGTGCTAAAATCAGATGTGTCCAGACAGAGAAGGCCAAAGATGCCTACTTGTAATCCAGTTTCTGCATTCACTGAACTGAGAGAAAAATGCACATTTTGTTTCACCACTTAATTTTATTCTACATTTTTCAATTATTCCCATCTCTGGTCACAAATTCTCAAACATTCTAGTGCCAAGGGCCAAGAAGGACTGGCAGGCCCAAACAGATTTAAAAAATTTATTCCACTCTGTGCTGCTTTGCAAAATTTTTCCATTCTTTGTACACTGCCCTCTCCCACACAGTGCTTTTCTCCCCCACCATAGAAAATATTCTAACAGCATGCAGTGAAGTGTATCTTTAAAATAATTATAGCACCTTAACACTTCCATTATATTTTATCATCCATAGTCTCCAAGCATGCATGCATGCATGCATGCATGCATATTATCCCTATTTTATAGATGAGAAAGCAAATTGCAGGCACTCCCGCAGAAAGTCAGCATCAGAGGCAGACCCCCTGTTCAGGGGTCATAATATTTTTCTAGGAAATTAAACAAACCAGAATTTCAGTTGGTCAGCTTTTACTTGAAAACAGCTCACCTATGTGAGCAACATTCTTGATGAATCCAGCTGGACAAATAACAGACTCAGCTTGGTGTTTGAACAAACAAAAAAGCACAAAGAAAAAGTCACTGGAGACTAAAATCACTCTTAAATTTAAAAAGGAAGGGAGGGATTTCATGAACAAACAAAAGATTTGCATTAACCTGCAGTATTTCGCTGAGGTGAAAGTAAGATGTTTTGTTTCATATTTGTGCTACTCAACCTTTTGTCCAAGCTTATTTTAGGTCTTTTTTATTTTGAGATTCATACATAAATTGGAAAGTATAAAATAATTGATGAATTCTGTTATTCTAACATATCCCTTCCATCCCCCAAATATTGTCCATATCGGGGTTGAAATTTTTCTCCAAATTAAACAGAAATGTGTGGGAAGTGTCATCCCCTTAAAATTCCATTTCCAAGGGGAAAAGGCACGTGCACAGGGTGGATGGGAATCAACATGGGGCCCTGCTGACAGAGCCAGACTGTTCCCTGGAGAATCACACACGGAAGAAACCCTCCATGCACCACATGGGCTCATTTTGTTTCAAAAGGGAAAAATCATCATTATCTCACAGTCCCCTTCCCCAAAGCCTTCCTGAGCCAGAGGGACCTGTGGAGACACAGCTAGACAGCACCTGGGCATCGGCCAGGGAGCTCCTGCTGGAGCTGTGCAGCATCTCTGCACAGCATCTGCCACGGACCCGAGAGCTGCTGCACCCATTCAGGACAGACCTACAAATTCGTTGTCCTCTCTCCAGCCTTCCTTCTGCCAGGATGGACAGCTGAAGAAAAACATTACAAGGTCAATCACAGGGTACTGCAAGGCAAAGGCACAGATGACACGACCGCTAAATCTGTCACCTCCTCCTTGCTGGTCCATAACACTGCACATGGCCAACGACACGCAGAACCTGACCTGGGACAGCACAAAGCAAGATGGACCAAGGCTTCAGCAAGTGTGCCTGAGGAACTGCACGCCCCAAGATCCACCCAGGCTTCTCAGCAGGGTGTTAACTCATCCACTTCAAATATTGACAGAGCAAATGTTCATGCTGCTCACTCTCTCAAATACTTACCAGTAGCAGTGAATATTAACCATGATAATAGACCTAAACCTCCTCCGCATGGCATCTCCCTGAAGTGTCATGGATTGGTTGTGCCTAATACAGTATCTCAGACATGCCTACAAATGAAAATAGTTCTCAACAGCTATTCTGCACTAGTTCTTACCTTCTCACTAGACACTTTTATTGAACTTCTCTCGTAGAATGCTTTAAAAGCGGAATCAATTAACCTCAAAAAAGTATTCTGAAAAGGTCATATCTGCACTGGAAGATCTCTCTCATAAACATTGTTAGGACAGAACCAGACTGGAGTATTTAAAATCTACTGAAACCTCTTAGCTTCAGTTTTCTAAATGAAGCCAAGTGAATCAAGTTCAGATGGACACTTGTGAAGTGGATTAAAATGTGTACCAACCAGAATATAAAAAAGTCATTACGTATCTCCATACAGACGGGTCTTTATCCTGAGGGTAAAACTCATATGAGGTAAGAAACTTATTCTGGAACAGGACTCTGCATCAAGAAATTATTCAGAAACAGCTATTCTGCTTTAAATTTATATACTACCTTCATCCTATTTAAGTTCCTTGCATATATATTTTTTTCATAATAAAACATTCACACAGGAAGTTCTGTTTTAAATTCACACCCTAGCACATTTCACAGGAACTTCCCCATGCATGTGAAGCACTTATTTACACAGGTAAACTGCTGCAAAGTTGATTTGGGTACAAATACACATCATGCTGACTACTCCACACGAACTCCCTACGCAGGCATTTATTTACCAGCACACCAAAACCACAAGGCAGCTTACTTTATGCCCCTCAACCGTAAAACCCAATCCTGTCATTTCAACGACTCGCATGGTGGTTTTCCACTCAGATTTAGGCTGCGAATAAGTTCTGCCTCAGCTCTATCGGCATCCCAGCCCATGGTGCGGTCACGAGTGGGACATTTCGCTGTCCTCCCCATCGACAGCTGTGGTCTCCCGCTGCTTCCCACCGCGCAGGCCGGGGCAGTGCCGCACCCGGGAGCCTTTCCAAAAATGGGTCAATTTGAGCGAAACGTCATTAGGCACCTGCACGCCGCTCACCTGCCCCACGGCCTCGCACGCCGGACGCCCCTGCGAGCGGGCACAGGGCTCCCTGGAAAGGCAGCGTGGCCGCAGAGACGCCAAGGCACGCGGAGCTGCGCTGCTCGAACGCGCTTCGGCGCGCTCGAGGGCACGTCAGCAGCGTGACCGCGTGACGGGCGAGGGCAAACGCTGCCCCGCGCGAGTCCCACCGCGTTAAAAGCAAAATGAAGAACGATGAGACCAGACGAAGAAGGCGGGTAGGGACGGGGTCTGGGGGGTCGCGCTTAACTCGGCGGCGGGGCCGCCGCGGCCCGGCCCTCCCCGGCGGCCGCCCCCGCGCAGCGCCGCCGCCCCGGGCACCGGCCCCCCGGGCGGCGGCCGGCCCGGCCCTGCCTTCCCGCGGGGGCCGCGGCGGCGGCGGGGGCGCGGGTCACTCACCCGGCCGGCGGCGGCGGCGCTCTTCCTCCGCAGCGTCAGCCCGCTCCGCAGCAGCGCCGGCAGCACCCGCAGCTTCTGCCGCAGCTGCACCGGCGGCGGCGGCGGCGGGTCGCGGGCTCCGCCGCCGGGGCTCCAGCTCCGCGCCAGCTCCGCGCTCTCGCACGGCGGCGGCATCTTCACGGCGCCCAGAGCCATGCCGCATCCCCGCCGGCTCCGGCACGCACAGGCGCCCGCCCGCTCTGCCCGCCCGCCTCCCCCGCGCCGCTCCAGCCCCTCTCCCACACGCACACACCTTTCGCTCGCTACGCGGAGCGCGGCCCCCCCGGCCCCGGCCCCGGCCCCGGCCCCGGCCCCGGCGGGCAGGAAGGGCCCCGCCGGCGGCAGGCGCAGGAAGCCCCCGGCCTCCCCCTCCGCCGCCCCCGCCCCGCGGCGCGGGCGGCGATAAAGGGCAGGTAGCGCGGCGGGCGGAGGAGGCACAAAGTCCTGTTAACTCCTTTGCGCTCGGCTTCCGCCCGCCGGCGCTCCCTCACCCGGCTGCCTGCGGGCAGAGGGTCACGGACACCCGCGGGCGTGGGGCGCGGGGAGCCCCGGCGCGCAGCCAGGCCTGATCCTGGGCCCCGCGGCGGGACCGGCCTCGCTGACGGCTGCCCACCTGTGCCTTCGGCAGCATCCCCCACCTCTCCCAGCGACCCTGCGGTGAGACAGAGCTGTCCGTCGGCATCCCCTCTTCCAGCGTCCGCCGCAGGACACCGGCACGAAGGCAGAGCTTTGGGAAATAACATCCCACCCAAAGGATGGAGACGTGAATGCTTCACCACACTGTGATGGCTTTCACTCTCTCAGTACCCTTGACAGATACTCGCCTTCAGCCTGGAGAAGCAATGGCTTTTGAGGGGACCCAACAACAGCCCCCCAGTACCTGCAAGGAGGTTATGGAGAAGACATCTTGACTGTGGTGCTTGGCAGGAGGATAAGAGGCAATGAGTGTAAGCTGAACGGTTCAGACTGGATATAAGGGAAAAATCTCTCACAGAGGGGACAGTCGAGCGGTGGAACAGGCTGTCCGGGAAGGCTAGGCAGCCTCCATGTGTTCCTGGAGGGTTTCAAGACCAGACTGGATAAAGCCTGAGCAATGTGGTCCGATCTCATAGCTGACCCTGCTTGGAGCATAACATTGGGCTAGAGACCTCCTGAGGTCCCTTCCAACCTGACTTAGCCTATGATCCCTGTGTCTTATTTATGGCCATAAGAGGTGCAGTTCTTCCCTTCTCACTTCCCAGTGGAGTCTTGACTCAGTGAGGTGTTTTGTTCTGTATATCAGATCTGATATCAGAGAAACTGAGCTATTGCTCTCAGCTGAATGACTTCCTTACGTTCTCTCAGGTAATCGCTGGAAGAGCTGAGAAGGTACCCTTAGATGCCAGAGACCCATTTCTCCATTCTTTCTATAAGGAGGAAAGATGTATTCTTCTGCTCAAGGCACTAGGCTAGGATTCAGTACTTTGAATTATATGGACTTTATTTGATCTCTGTTAGCCTTACTTTCCCACCTCTGTGGCATAGGTGTTGCTCCCTTTCAGCCAGATTATTCTTGTCAATTTAGATCAGAGAACTGACTGCAAGGTATGGTTTTCCTTACATATATCTTCTGCCTCAGAGCTACAAATAAGGCTGACCTGCTCTTCCAGATTGAATGCACCAGTGCCCAAATCTCCATAAATGACATTATAGTCAAGCCAGTCTCACAGACACACTGTAGAAAGCTGTCCTTTTAACCCGAGCATGAGGTCCCACTGGTTTCAGGGACTGACTCTAGTACTTATCCAGATCCACAGTGAGCTAGCTTACTTGCAAAGAAAAGGGTCCCTTTCAGCATCAGTGTTAGACTGGGTTATGTGTCATATGAATGAAGTAGTAGCAACCTGATCTTTCAGCTACACTGACCTAACAGGAGGCTGCTGCTAAAAGGTGAACCTTCCCACAACCAATAGATGTGTACTCCCTTCCCATTCCTTATGTGGGATCTAGTGACCATCTGACCCCAGTCAGCCAATTAATCTGATGGAAAAATAACACCACAAAAAATAATGTGTTTTCTACTGGACATAGAGCTGAATTGGTCCACTTGTGATCACACAGTTGCAAGGTCCAGGGAGGCAGAAACCTGAAAGTGAGGGAAAGCAGAACTACTCCTTCCAGCAGCCATCCATCATTAGATCGACTTAACTGGTACCAACAATCAGAGGCCATAACATGAGCCAAATCAGAGAACTAATCCATCTGAAATTAAACCGTTAAAAAAAATTTCAACTATGTTAGCTGACTGAGATGGCTGGTCGCATGAGACCTACAAAAGACAGAAAAGGGACAGGAATGCCCTCTGCAGTGGTAGCCATAACTTAGATCAAAAGCGTGCTGCAGGCCCCTCAACCCCGAAGTGCTAGGAAGATCCATGAGCCCCAATTTGCAGCATAACTCCAGTTCCAGTTGCAAGAGCAAGTGCAATTATACGATAAACATGTTTTAGCCAAGGCTGTACTCATAATCAGATACAAGGAACACAAAGTACGTTGGCTGCTCTATGCAATGCCTTGTGTCCCAAACATTTCTATTATTTCATTTGATTTGTGCCTCCAACTGCCCTGCAATGTATTTTTGACAGCTGTGTTGCCTGGCAGCCACTTTGTCACAGCTCAAGAGGCAATTATGAAGAGAGGTGTATCTGCACTACCCGAAAAGATAATGGATCTTTAGTGTATAGGCTTCACAAAAAGACCATGTTCTCTGTCCAAGTCTCCAGGCGCTGCTGTAATACAAGCAACAACAAGACAATTCAATAAAGTGTGGCTTAATGTGATAAACTGGAGTATTACCAGAAGTAATGTGATTACGTTATGAAAGGGTGAAATTATGCTCATGCTCAGAAATCGCTGTTTGTTTGTTTTCTACCAATCAAGATAAGTATAACTTGTGAATGGTGTCTAAAGAGAAACAAATATGCTCCTGAGCATTTAAAAATAAGCAGCTACTGAATAACATAATTCAGGCAACAATTGTCAGGAAAAGGGATTAGATAGTAGTTAGGTCTGTCTGTCTCTAGTTTGGATTGTTCCAGTTTTTGGAAGATCATGGTAGGAATGGTCTAAAATCTTGTATTGCATTTTTATAAAACCACAGAAGACCTTTTATAGCTTGATGAGTGAGTCTGATACCCAGTCTTTTTCCTTAGGGAAAAGGGGAAAGGGAGTTCAAAACTAGATCTGGTCAGGAAGTACTTGACAGAACAGTTTCATTTTAAAAGAGTCAGTATGTTGCACTCAAAATGTTTTGCTGAAAATATCTAGATTTCAATGAACTTTCACTGAACCCGGAGCAGGGCTCTGAGGGAACCTGGTCTGTGTTCTTGGCAGGGCTGGCCCAAGACTGACGGTGATTTCCTGCCCCTCACCGGCATCAGCAGTGAGGACAAGAAGGACATCACTTCCACTGACCATTTGCCAGAGCTGAGGAACAGCCAGTTCTCCACAATGTTTAAACACTTTAACACTTTTAATTTCATCTGATATATAAACTATTTCCAGTGCTTCTACCAGAATACCTAGACTTGGATATACCTCCCAGAGCAGAGTATGGACAAGGTGTTGTTCTCTCACTTGCAAGAAAGTTCCTCTATTTATTGGAACATATATGTTTTAAAAAATACAGGATGGAGTCTTAAGACTATGTAAGTCTACTGCAGCTTTACAGATGTGGGGCCTGGGAGTGTCTGCTTTTTATAAATGTGTTTGTTTTTCTTTAACATTGTAACACAGTCAAAAGAAATGCAGTAAAAATAACACAAGCTGTTTCATGCCTGAGTGTGTTTAATATCAGTTTTTAAGTAGATAATTGCAAAAAGAATTATCTGGGATCAAACACTTCCTGAAAAAAGCGTAATAAACACTCACTTGGGACTTAAAGTATTAGGATTTCTTGACTTCATCGAAATAATCAGTAAATGTCACTTTGCTTTTCACCTGCATAAAGTGAAGATAGATTGTGCAGGAATCTAGGAGATCTAGGGAGTATTGGGGTGCAAGAGCCAGATAGGAGGAAGCCACATAACTTACGTAACAGGCAGTGATCCTGAGCCAGCTACATGCTCCGGTTCCTTTCAAATACTTGCTCTCCCTGGCCTGGCAGGAGCCGTTCAAAATAAAGCACTTTTTTCCAAAGCAGCAACAACCCCTGCACAACCAGCCAAACATCACTTCCTCTTTCCCAGGCTGTCCTGCCAGAGTTGGGGGGGGGGGGGAGGGGGGAGGATGCGTTTCTACTGTTTTAGAGACTGACTCTGTTTTCTTCTTCCCATCTCTTAGGAAAGCATGCAAGCAGGTTTTTCTTCATGTCTCCTCTTCTCCCATGGCGGAAGAGGTGAGCCGTGTGCTGCCTACCTCCCTGTATCGCATCCTGATTGACCGAGAGAGGTCCTCCTCTGTGGGACTTGTCCCCAGTTCTGCGGAGAGTCATATCCTACAGGTTTTAATTTGCCAGGCACTACTCCAGGACCACTGCCTATCGCACTGCGGTCTCTTGCCCACTCTGTCTGTGTAGCAGACACAACTAATGGGGCAGGTGGCATGCATGGGGTGGCTTTGCACCATCCTGCTACTTTGGTGCCTCAAAGGAGTTTTGAGGTGGATTTCACAGCCACAAGAAGCAAGGGAGATACATGCACCTCACCACTTGACCCACACAGCACAAGTGTGGCAAATGACCATCCAAGCACAATACTGTGGGCTGGAGACACACACTGCAAAATGGTGGGCTTCTGTCACTAAAACATGTACTTCTGCTTTGGAAAGTCTTCATTGGTTCATCCAACTTCAAAACAAAATCAGTCTATTCATGCTGAGAGCTGCCAAAGATCTTCTTTTTGGCTGAATAACTTGCTTCAGATTTTTGAGTTGTTAGCTTCCTTTCACTTGATCAAAGAGTGGGATCTCAGTTACGTTTTAAATGTTGGATATTGCCAACTTACTGCAAAAAATGTATAAATCAATTAGCAGAGTCATGTATATCAGGGGCACATATCAGGGGCATGTATCTATATTTTTTTTTAAGTCTTTAATTCAGTTTCTCAAGAAATTTATTTGGAAAGAAAGATTTCTAGCTGGTTTGGTATGGTGTCATCACACAGGCCAAAAATTCAGTGAAATAAGCTCAGAGGCACTGCTTGCAGCGTTTCAGAGACTTGAAAAGTCTGCAAAAAGTAATGTAAGCTCAGCAATGGAAAGATACCAAAATGGGAATGGGGGACAAGGAAGCAGGAGATCAATGCAGTGTGACTTGAAAGGTAGCAGAGCAGGAGAATAACTACAAAAAAGGGGGAAGAGGTGAAAGATAAAGGAGATGTATTAGTAGGTGAAATATTTCAAGTAGTTTCATGATTCATATGACTCATAGCTGAAGAGGCTGAAGCTGTCTCTGTTCATACAACCCCCAGTTTTCTCTTGATGGCCTGAACCTCTTCACTTTAGCTTCTGAGCCTTTCCCGTTCTCCATCGTGCTAATAGGGACCTGCCCTCTGCCCCCAGCTCCTGTGCAGCACTTCAAAACCCAAAGCATCTTCAGTGACTGCACAGCCCGTGTCCTGCCAGTGCCTCCTCCAGGAACTCGGGTCCTGACGTTGGTTCTTGAATGCTCAGCAAGGAGACCGCTCAAAAGCATCCTGAGCCACCAAATTTGTTAATGCTGTTATTTGAACCAGAATTATTGCACTGGGCAGGGGGAAGGGTAAAAGGGTGTGCACATCGGGAAGGGGGCTTGTAATCTTAAGTGCCTATCTTTTTGCATTTACTTTAGTCATTTGGTCATTTTTAAGACTCACTGGACCATGATGACAGGGGCAAAAATAATGTAAATACAGCCCAAAGCATCATTTGGTGCATAACATAACTTTTGTTTTAATGCAAATAAAAGGAGCAATGCATTTGCTGTGGTAACTATGATTTGCCAGAGCTAATGAGCCTGACTCAACTCTTCAATTTGGTTTGTCTTTTTAACATACTTTGAAGCAGGGGACCTTATGACCCCTCAGGGAAATTAAAACTCTTAAAGCTCTCATGTCTGGCTTTTTCTGTCAAAACAATGTTGTCACTGAGCTATGCTCTCTCTCTTATAGGCCAGAATCAAACTCCAAATCCAATAAGATTCTCAGTGGAGTTTGTTTGGTATTTCTTTTTTTTAACAAAATACAGAAATCTCAAAATGACAGATCAATATATTTTAATTAAAAATTTAAAAAGAAACACATAAATGATATCTGGATGTTTTTCTGACAGCTGCAGCCAAAATTCAAGTTCATTTACCCCTAGGTGCCTGGGCACTTGCATGATGTTTTTTAAATATATAATGTGGTAAGTTTTACATACATTTACAGAAGAGGTTGAATAGGAGATTTTGAAAGACACAAATTGCAATTAGGTGCTAACTTCACAAGGAAAGTCAATGAAAAATCTCCCCTTTGTGATTGATGGGGAATCTGCATATTTATCTTTTCTTCTTTAGCTGTTCAATCCCATATTTATGTTTAAATTCATATTTTCTGTTTTAATTCATATTTTATGTTTCTATTCCACATGTATAAGTGTGAGGATGCTTTAGCCTGACGTTGTAGCAACAGGGTTTAAGACACTGCACTGCCTCCTTGTACATGGGAGTCCTCTTTATGAATCTTTGAACACTTAGCCCGTGTCAACCACATTTCACAGAGGTATAGAAATCCCCAAACTATTATGTCCTTCAATGTTTTCTAAAAATAGGCAGCCAGTTAGAGCTGTGATTGATGTTTTCCCGAGGTAAAAAGAGCAGTGTATCCTAGCAGATATTAGAAAATCCACACAGGGTCTCAACCTCCAGACACAAATCTGTAGAAAATCAGGCTTCATTGATTCCCCTGCTCACAGAACTGTTTTGGAACTGTGATATACATTCATGTTTCTAAAGTATATACAACCTTACAGTATGCATTCAACTCTCTTATTAGCAAGCTACCTTAATGTAACAATAATGACTTTCTCATCTGATTGTTATCATTTGCAAAAAGATATTTGCATATATGAGCACAAATATATACAAGGTCCTCTTCTGTTTTGTTAAACACACTGTCAGTATCTCTCACTACCTTCATGTGAGCAGAACTTATCCTCATATAATCTCTTTGATGAAAGATAAATACAAAACCACATGCCAAATATTTTGAGTTCTCAGCGTTAACCTGGATCTATGTTGACAAGCCTTTCCCAGGGATAGTAACATCAGTTAAATATTTTCATTCCAATTTCTTGAGAGGTCGGAAAAATCAACAAAAGAATAGCGTGAGACCTATTGCCAGAAATAATATTACGATTTTGAACATCAAGCCATCTCACAACATCTTGCAAGTAATGAAATGTTTTAAAACCTTTTTTTTTAATTTGGTTTGTTTGTGTTGTGTTGTGTTCTGTTTTAAATGTGCCTGATTTTTCCTGCTGAGTAAGACCACAGCAGTGGAACCGGGGCCAGTGAGGCAGGGAGTTGGAACAGAAACTCCCCTCCGAGAGGAGATTCAGAAGAGTCTTCATATGCACAAGGGATGTTTTAGGTTCTTTTGGTGACTAGATAGGTTTGGTTAGGGATGAAACTTCCTACTGGGACAGTTAATCAAGTACAGTCCTTTAAGCCACACTAACACCAGCAGAGGTAATAAGACCGTGGACAAATCCAGGTGGTTTTGCCCTTTCCATTTGGGCTGTAATAGAGCAAGGAGAGCTCCCTGGAGCCAGTCTGCTGGCAGGGCAAAGGGGCGCTTTCCACTCTGTGTCCCGAGTTAGGCATTGATGAACCCACAAGTCTCAATCCAACAGCCCTTCTGGGGTTTCCATGTAAGCCCTGCCTGCTCAAAGAGCAGCACACTGTCCTTAAGGGGCTGCACAAAAAAAGTGTTCAAAGAAATCCTGTTGTTGTTTTTGTAATGATTCTTTCACAGAAGTGGCAGGATGCAGGAGCAGGGGCGGGGAGGGAGGTGTGGATGGCCAACATGGCTCCCCTGTGCTGAGCAGTAATGAGATCTCCAGAGCACCTGCAGAAAAGAAGGAATAAGCTTCATCCTGCCTTCCCCAGTCTCTTCCCCCTTCGGCCTCCTCCAGCTGCTCACAGACACCCCGGGATGCTTCCAAAGCGCAGGAGGAGTCAGGGGAGTTAAAGAAATTGGGAGGACAACACAGTTTGCCCTAGGACTTAAACTAGTGGGACCGGTGGAGACCATCCATGGAAGGCTCCATCCATATGTTGGGTTGTAAAGAGGAGTGAGTTTCAGTGAGAACATGAGCTTCAGACGCTATTAATGTGCATGATTTTTGATCTTTCAGCTGTACTTCTATGTCAAAACAGTGCTGGCTCTGGGGTGCATGTGCATTTAGCTGACTGAAATGCATAAAGGTCACATGGGAACATGCAGAACTGTAAAACAGGGCACTTACGGACCAGTCCCCTGGCTAACCACATCAGCACCCATGCAAAACCAGCCAGAGGAGAGTCACAACAGCCTTGCAGCATTTTTGGACCTCTGCACAAGAAATACATAAGATGAATTTTCCCTACCCGTGGGAGAAAACTAATCCCTCTGAAGTCCTGGAAAAAGACCTTTTCTGTTGTCTGCAAGATATTTCCAGTGTTTTCTGAGGCTTGGATATGCTACAATTGTAAACAATGTCGTATCTGTGATGTTAATGAAATAAAATTATAAACTCATACAAAGGTATGAAAGACCAAACCAAATTAGTCCAATTAACAAGGTGATATCGAACATATTAACCTTCTGGACTAGCAATTCCTAAACATTATCTAATAATCTATTAAGCTAACAGCCCAAACAACAGTATGTACCAAAGCAAATTTAACACAGACTTTCTGCCAACTAGAGGACTTGGCTAAACTAATACATCTGTAGCTGAGACTAATTTTTGAATTACAGCTTCAATACTCTTATGGCAGCCTGCCTAGACTGTTGTGGTTAGACAATAGCAATTCTTCCGTTTTCTTCTAGTATTTTTACTCATTTGCAACACAGTTTGTGAAGAATACAACTTAAATGCCAGCCCAGCATCCTACCTCATAATTAGCACTCAAACCTTTAAGCTCATAATTAATTAGACTGATGTATTCTTTCCCCAACCATATATGTGACCTCCTCAAGACAGTCAGATGCATACAGCTAGATGCTTATTTCTAAACAGTATGTTCAGCAATGATTCTAAAAAAGCTCTAAAAGACATTTAAAAAGCAAACAGAAAAATATTTTATTAGGCATTTGAATATCTGCTTCCCAGTTCTTGCCAGATTGCATGTCTCAGTAAGATTGACTTGCTATTCAGTTAAGATATGGGTAGCTTTCTGGTAATAATAAACTAATGGACTAATAAACTACTCTTACCTGCTGGCAGTGACTCTATTCCTAGTATTGCTGGGTTCTTCCAGCTTGTTAATGTCTTATCAGAAGAAACGCAGGCCTCACTGCATGGTTTTTGAGGAGAAGATAGCATTACCAAAGGAGAGAGAAAATACCAGCTTTGAATCTTTCGGAGGTTCAGGTGTCTCCCTTCCCACACTCCTTCAACAAGTCAATGCAGGGCACCTCTTTCAGCATAATTAAAAAGAAGTGGGGAAAAAAAGAGGAATATAAGTGGCTAGAGAAGGCTGATCTAAATAGGATGAAATATAATGAGTTCCTCTAAGCTTATATTAGGGGTGTATTACAGATGAAGAAAACCTTCCTATTAGCCTTCATTGATGCTGTCAGTCGGTAAGTACTGATTACTGATTAAGTAATTCACGAAAAATTCTATTTTGGCAAGCTAGAATACTGTCTGAATGGAAAATTAATAAAACCAAACGGGTCATGAAAAATCAGACAACTTGTTCTGTGAGCTCTGCAAACAAAGTTCAGCCAACTTGGAGACAGTCTAAGAACTTCTCATTCTATTTGAGAACTTCTATGCACATCAAATCTCATTAAAAACTACATAAGTGCCTTTCAGAAGTGCAAAACTGACAAAAATGGAACAGAACCAATCTATGTTTCAGATATTTCCTATTTGCTCCCATAGACAAAAGCTTTCAAAGATTAACTTTCTGGCCCCTCAGGTTGAAGAGAACGATAGCTTCTTACTATAAAACCATCAAGTTCTCTTTATCTTCCACTCATCCCACTGGATACTATACTGACTCTAAACATTTTAAAAAATATTTTTTCTCCAGAAAGATCTGGTGGCTAAACTGAACTCAGTGCTTCCAACCATGTCTACTGCCATAACAGCCTGGTACAGACACCATGATTATAGATGTAAAAATTGCCAAAGGTGAGCAGCATAGTCCCTCTCCTTCTGTGCGGCTTCCATGGTTGAGTTTAGTGTATCTTTTTCCTCATCTCTGAACTCACTTTAACAGATCCCTGTCCCTAGCCGCTTATTCCCAACCCCATACGACACAGTTCACTGTTCCCTCAGCTGGGCTGTTAAAAACTGTTTTCGAACAGTTAGAACAGTCCCCTCTTTTTTTTTTTCCTGTGGGTTATTTCTACGCTGAATCAGTTCAGTTAATTGCGGCACAAGGGCAGGGAAAAGCAGCCAAGGATGTGAATATCCAAAGCTACTTCATCATTCAGAAAAATGTTCAAGGCCCCACACCTTAAGCAGGAGATCACTCTGGAGATGATGGTTGCATCAGAAGTGAGAGGCTCTGGAGGAGTCTTGCTATCAGCAGTAGAGAGAGAAAGAAGGGAACAGCTTTTAAGGTGGGACTTGAGATTTTTGTGACATGATGTGATTGCCTAACACAGCTCCCCTGACCCAACATGGGCCCCTGGAGTCCACACCTGATTTTTCAGAGGTTCTTACAGATTCGTCATTTTGATTTTTCACCTTTGGGCAGGAATCATCACAATGAGTTTTGTTTATCATTAGTGCATCTACAGGTGAACTGACCAGCCAGACTCCCTTTACTGTCAAAGGAGAGAAAGGTATTTATAGATTTGGATTCAGCTGATGTATTTTGAATGAAACATGTCTTGCAAATGACTATTTTTCTCCACTGACTATAAAGTTAATTAAGACAAGCAGCTCAAATCTAGACATCTGCACTGCAGACACCTAGATTTGGTCAGATGAATTTTGCCATGGGTTCTTATTCATACTTCTGCAAAATGGGGATAAAACATACCTAAAACAGGAGCGATCATTTTACCCTATCTCACAGAATCGCAGAATGGTTGAGGAAGGGACCTTCAGAGATCATCTAGTCCAACCGCCCACAGCGACAGCAATGCAGACTGATCACATACAGCACAAGGGATTATAAAACTGGGCATTTTAGGCCTGCTCCACAGTCACTTGATTCTTACAGAAAGCTACACAGATTTGTGGAAAGAGCAGAACCCAACTGTATTGCTGGGTTTTTAGGTTTTTTTTTTTTCCCTTGCACAGTCCAAAAATCCCTGCCATTAATTCCCTGTCACTGAATGTTCCATAATACAAATCTATGTGCCAAGAAGTTTATTATTTTGAATAAGAGTTGTATGGATTTCATATACATCGTACCACAGCTGTGACTGACAGCTTATCAGTATATCAGCTTCTGGCTTGGTTACACAAAAAAAGTGTTTGAATAACTTCAGCTGAAGTTAACAAATCACTCAGGTAAATGTATACTGCACATGCTCTACATGTTTTTTGTCTCGGATATCAACAACACACCTTAATTAAATAAACAGGCTGTATCTTTTGCTACATCACAGGAAAATAATATATACCTGCCTGGAAAAATATTTGATAAGAGCCACAAGACAGACTCTAGATCTGAAATCTTGTGCTTACCTAAGTTACAAGGAAAACACTAACTTTAAGGAAAGCCATATACAATGCATATGTGTTTCTATGGCTAAATAAATAGTACTTAGTTTGAGGACATTGTTTTCATTCACTACATTTTCTGGCTAGTCACAGCCAATAAGCACAACAGAAGAGGGGAGCAGGAGGCAAAGGGGGGGATAAATCACTCATTTGCACACCACTACAGACTCCAGAATGTATAAAAGAAGCCACTGCTATTTTGGAGATAGTGAAATAATTCAGACAGTTCATCCAGTTTCAACAACACTGTGATGAGACTGCTGATGTAAAGCCCCCCAGTTTTTCTCTTTCTTTATTAGAATTGTCACAGTCTCTGACCAATGTAACTAGTCACATCCTGCTTTCTAGACCAGCTCTCAAGTTTAAAGACATCTCAACCAGCCATTACATTGACAGACCATCATTTCATTAAGACAGTGGCCTTAAGTCCAGAGGCTTCGACTTTACCACAAAGACTTCAACAGATGCCAAAGTTTGCTAAAAACCACAGCATCCTCTTCACAGGAGGAAAGCTGTAGGGCCTAGTGGGAATTACCATTGAACACCACTGACAATAAAACACTGACTACCATATGGACTTTTCGTCCTACCATCTACACATACCTCCCTAACTTTCTGACACTGCATGCGTTCCCCTGTGAGAGGCAAGACACATGAGTGCCAAGTAGCGGAAAATAAAAGCTGAGGCTGTCCCACACTCCCACAAAACCTTCCTCCCTCCCTCCCTCCATGGATGCTGCCAAATTTCACTCCAAGCCTTTCTCTGATTCACAGATGATTTAATCAGTTCTGAACAAATAGATCTGGTGATAGAATGAGGACAGGAAATGTGAGGCACTGTAAAAAGGCACTAGCCATACCCAGAAGCCCATCAAGGCTTCCAGGGCCTAGTACCTTCAATCAATACATGCCCAGGAGAAGACATGAACCAAGAACTGTGAATGCAACAGTTCTTCCTTCATCATAGTAAACAGGTGCCATTTGACCAAAGTAGCTGACATGAAGTGATAGGAGAAATCTTTCTTCTTCAAAGAAGTCTGACATTCAAAGTGTCCAGGTACATGCGTAACAGCGTGCTATTGACCACAGTCAACCCTTCTCCACTCCATTCCTACACAAGCTCAGAAGAAAAGAAAAAAAAAAAAAAAAAAAAAGATCTAGTGTAGCTTCATTTAACTGAAGCTAGATGTCCAGATTCAGACCAGGACATGGATGCGAAACCCTTTTAGTAGAAGCAGAATCTCCTACAGTCAGTGGATAGACAGCAAACATCCTTTCTCACCTTTCTGGATGTGCCTACAGCATTTGATACTGTCTCGGAAACTCAGCTTCTTTTCCTGAGAAAGAAGGCAAGGTAATGATCTGAAACAGTCTGAGCTCATTCTGGAGCAGTGCACTCAAAAAGTAATGAGAGAAAACTACAGCTTTATCACAGACTTTCACATGGCTTTTCTATAAGCAATCAGTAGATATATTGGTTGGAAAACCAGGACTTAAGTCCCTGCAATATATAAATGACACATAGCTTTACATAGGCTTCAGCAGATATCCCCAAGGTGGCCAATGCTTGGACGAGATGAGTTCATGAATGAAGAATGGCTCATGGAACCTGAATGCAAGCAAGGCAGATATGAGGCAGGTGAGCAGTGGAAAGCATCTGGAGAGTCTGCAGCCAGAGCTCAGTAGTTCTGGCTGAAGGTGCACACACAGAATTGGTCAAAGCAGACTTGCAGTTTGGAAAGTCTCTTGGATCACCTTGCTGAAATCAAGATCTCATATAGCATCATCTAACAGTCATTCCTGGCTGGCTAGGGAACATGTCCTTAGTAGATGATGATCTCGGTAAGTCATACCCTGATCATCCATCATCTGACTATAGCAAGCAGTACATGTTGGCAGGAAACTGCAGTTAGTATAAAATGCTGCAGTGTATCTTCTCAGAAACACAAGGCATGGCAGACTTTGCTACCACAACAATCCAGTCTGTTGTACACAGTTGTCCCCTCAGGGAGAACACAAAGTGAAAACATATCGCTGACATGACTCACTTCACTCAGCACATTGCTTGAGTGTGTAATGCAGTGCAGTGCAAAACCCCCACAAAAGTGGGATGGCACGTATGTATTTATGAACATCCACGCTCAGCTGAAGAACTTCGAGTGATGACAAATTGAAATGACTTTTGAAATTGATTCCAACTGTTAATTACGCTCACAGTTAAACTTTGCTCTTTGGAAAGATATTTATAACATGTATTTTAGTCATCTAATTAAAACGTGATTCAGAACATGTAAGCCTGGGAGCATAAGTTCCCTGCATATCCAAAGGGAGAGATACGGAGCACACACAGCTCAGAGCACCTAAATACATGCCTAGAATCAGACAGCATGAATATCTATCTTTACCTTCATTAGTTCAAGATAACCTAAAATCATGTTCCAGTTAGTTAAAGTTTGTCATCTTCATTTATTGGCTTTTGATATAGCAGAGAAACATTAAGGCAGAGTAAATCTGCTTGTGAGTGTAGTGAGAATCATAACACTGCAACATGCAATCAGCAACACAGCTGGAACTTCAACCCACACTTACATGCTTTGCTGGCTTGAGATAGACTTAAGTACCTACTTATACCCTGCTCAATGGGCCTGTAGAAACAGATTTCAGTTATTATAACAGCACTTTTGACTCTGACATTCGTCCATGTGAGGAATTCCAACCTCTTGTATTTCTTTACAATCTTGCTTATTTGCTGGAATATTTGGAAGCATCACAACCATCTTTCCTGTATCTCTGCCAACCTGTGTTCCAGAGCAAAGGATTCAAGGGGCTTCATTTGATTCTCTTTTCCCAGAGTTTCTCCATTATTTCTGATAACACATAGAGAAACAATCAGGAATGTTGGATAAAAAGCAAACAAAAACTCTATCCTTCATTTCCTGTCTGTTTTCACGTGGCAAAAGTTAAAGGCAGAAAAGATTTGCCTCATGTTCACTATCTACTAACTTCAGTAGCTACTCTTACAGTCATAAAACTTGAGCTGTATTCTTCTTTACAACTGTTTTCCAGCATATTCAATGCTGTGCAACTTTGGGGCAATTCTACAGGCTGCTGTCCAGACATGCAATGGATACCTTCCACCTCTGATACCAGCCCAACACTGGTCTATGCTGGTGTGGGCAGGCTGATGCTGCGATTCCCACGGTGCTGGCAATGGCTGTGTCCCCTTCTCACCCACCCTCATCATTCTCCTGCTTCATTCCCACCTGAGGCCTCAACAGAGAAGAACAATAGACTGGACAGAATGATCTTAGGAGCCAGAACAGACCTTCAAAGTCATCGAGGGTAGGCTACTTGGATCAACTCTGTATCAAGGACAATGTGATTGTTTCGCTTTCACATCTCTCTGACAAAATCAGGTTTGGCTTTCTGAACGATTAAGCATATGTTCTGGCTCTGCTTGCAGATGGCGTAAAGCACAACCACTACCTTTCATTGAGGATGTTTTGTTTTCGGAAAGATGTGAACTCTGCATCCTGGTTTTCAAAAACCTGGGTCATGGTGTTCTGCAATTGCCTGCAATCTCTTTTGCTCTGGTGAATATCGGGTCAGTAGTAAAATGCCAGAGTGGGATCAGTGCAACATGACCACTGCAGTGTTTACATTCACTGTATGGGCGGCTTTGGTCAATTCAGGAAATGGTTTTCTAACCCCTTCACGTACATTTTTCCTGCTGGAAATTCTGTGCAGGCTCTCATTTCCCTCACCTGAAGTTTCACTAATGAATCACACACAGGGATCTAATTTTCTTTATGCATCTTTTAAATAGCCCAGCCAAGAACCAGTTTCTGTTCAAAAGGTCTTGACAGGAAGAAGAGATAAAATCTAAGCCCCATAGAGAGGCATTTAGAAAACCATGCCATACTACGATGTCACCTTGCCTCTGTTCTTGAGGCTAAAGTTCAATGAACACATTCATAATGCACAGACGTGCTCACACAACAGTGTAAAAAGTGTAAAGTGTGTTAAATTATATGTACTCTCACTCGGCAAGTCCCTGTATTTAAACTCATTGCATGCATCTCCATAGGTTTGTAATGGTATTAGGAAAGTATCTTCCACAGTGGAGTCTCTAAAATCGTGGAGCAGACTAGCCACTACGGTCCCTATAAAGTGTCTATAGAATTATAAACATTCTGCCTTTAACGTATGCATCAACCTGGATTATGCCATTGGAGTCAGTTATCTTCCATTATAGGTAACTTTTTCAAAGGCTGTCAAGTGCCAAGTGCTAAATATAAAATGGTACAGACAGAGGCACAAGGTTAAAAAGAACTGAGTTTCTGTGGCATAGGCAGTTGCGGCCCATCAGCTGAATCACAATAATTGACCATGTGCGTGTTCTTAGCACGCCCCAATTGCAAAGTAAAATGTGTTAGCTTAAACCACCATGAAGGTGCCCGCACCCTCAAATAGTCAATAGGACATGATGTGGTTGTTACCAGTTACAGTCCTTACCACTTCTTAGGACAGGCTTAATCGTGACCTTGGTATAACTTGCAGGCTTCCGCTGTTACATGCCAGGCAATAAGGAGCCGGAACAGCAGTTCGTTATCATCAGATTAAGGTACAGAAAAGAGCAGGGATCAAAGAGCTCCTTCAATGCTGCTTCAAGTAATGATGCATAATACAAGTTCACCACTTCTGGCTAGTCGCAACTGTAAAATCTCACCATGCAATGAACTATGAGTCTTAGAAGCATGTGGTTCACCTCAGCTCTCAGCAGTTTCAGGAAGTTTTGAGGCTACCTGAAACAGAACACTGACATTTCAAAAGCTCCCAGAAAATATTTTTTTTAAAGAATTTTTGATTTCCTAGTGTTAAATTGTTTCATTTTGACTACAGAACTTATTTATCAAAGAGATACAGTATGATTTTACAGTTCAGTGATGCTGTTACTATTATATATCCTAGCATACTTTGATACAATCCAAAACAATGTTTATTTACTCATTTACTGAAGCATGGTATCTGACACTATTGAAACAAACTGCCTAATATCAATGAAACAAAGCAAAGTGGTGATTTTTTTCAACTTCATCAAAATATTTACCAAAATCAACAAAGTTTCTCTGAAAATTTTCATTAAAAAAGAAAAATCAAATACCGCTGCAGGGGAAATGTCTCTTTTCCTGCTCAAACACTGAACGTACGTACAGTATGTAGCAATAACACTTTTAGCATCTGCTAGCTATAAGCACATTTGTGATGATACTGGTCTTGTCCCTGTACAAATCCATGGTGCTGTACTCTTGCTGGTCTTGGCCTCAGTCCCTTCTCTTCACGTCTTAGTCTTTCCCACACTCTACTTCCTCAAAGTTGTCTTGAAAGCCAAGGGAGACTAAAACAAGAAAAATAAACTCCAATTACTCTTTGGGAAACATAGCTACTTTCTAAAAAGAGTCTCAAAATGTAAAGAAGGCTGAATAATCAGAATTTGATTTCTATTCAGAGGGCTGGCTATCTGCTGCAAGTGTTGAATATTCTGCTCCAAGTATCTCCATCACAGGGCATAGAAGCAACAGTAGAACTTAATGCACGTTTCTGAAATAACAGAAGTAAAGAGAAATCTCTTTTCCAATGATGATAAAACCATCAAACCACCACTGACAAAAGAGGCCATTTCAGTTGATGCATTAACACTTCTCTGTGTATGTGGACGTTGTTTAGTTTGACTTTAGCGAGGCTTTTGACATGGTTTCCTGAAGTATCCTCATAGCCAACTAGAGGAGAAATAGCGGAGATACAAACTGGAGAGGCAAAATACAAGATAGGTGAAAAGCTGGCTGGACCACTGGGTTCAAAAGACGGCGTTCAACAGTTAAAGTCTAGCTGGCAGCTGTTTATGAATGATGATACCCGGGCTGCTACTGTTTAACATCCTCATCAACAGCCTAGATGATGGGCTGGAGGGCACCCTTGGCAAGTTCACAGATGGAACCAATCCACTCAGCAGATTGAGGGAAACAATTACTCTTCTTGGTGTTTGTGAAGTCACTACATCCAGTTTTACATCCCCCAGTACAGAAGAGATCAAAAACCTGGACCAAGCTCAGCAGAGGGCCCTCAAGGTGGTCAGGAGCTGGAGCACCTGCCACGTGATGACAGGCAAAGGGAGCTGGGCTTGTCTAGCCTGCAGAAGAGCTGGCTTCAGGAGGGACCTGCCAGCAGCCCCCCGCTACCTTTGGGGGGATACAGAGAAGAGGAGGCCAGGGTCTTTTCAGGGGTGCACAGTGAAGGGACAAGAGGTGACAGATAAGTTTCAGCAAGGGAAATTCTGGCTAGACAGAAGGAAAACAATTTCACAGAGAAGACAGTTAAGCACTGGAACAGATTATCCAGAAAATCTGTGTGATTGCCATAGAGACACTCAAAACGTAACTAGACGAGGCTCTGAGCAACATGATCTAACTTTGCAGCTAGCCTGCTTCAAGCAAGGGCTAGGACCAAACGGCCTCCTGGGTCCCCTGCAATCTTAATTTTTCTCTGATTCTCTGACTCTCTTCATCTATACAATAAAACTAATTTCTGCTTCCTACGAAATGCTTTGCATGTATTTGTAAAGAAAGGAGAGTGAATGCCTTAAAACGTAACCTTTTAATTCATACAATCAAGTAAAATGAAACTACTTATGTTTTAATGTAGAAGTACTACATAAGCCTTTAATCACGCAAATGGCAACTGTTGCTTTCCTTCTGTACAGGTTCATAAGCTGCACTCATCAACATATATCTGAACAACTTGTAGTAGTGCTCTAAGCAACATGACTAACATCTGGCACACAGTTTGTTTCATGGTTTCTGGCATTCTCTTCTATCTGTTTAGATCTTGACTCCTTTGTTAGGGACATTCACATAAACAGGATGTTTCTCTTTCTGCCTGTACTGATACGATATTGATGTGAGTTCTCCTGCAATAGCCATTTTTAGTAAGGTAACATTAAAGACTGTGATTACCAGCAAACAAAACCAAACCTGCATTCAGAATGACAAAATAAAATGGAATCTTGTCCAGCTCCTGCTAGAAAAAACTGCTCTCTGTCTCCACTTTATCTGATAGCAGCAAATGTAATTTGCACAGCCATTCTTCAGGGACACACACAAAGGCTTCAGGCTCTGGAAAGACCTAACCTTTGTTTCTTTCAGGGTTGATTCTATCTCATTTTTATAAGGTCATAAATCAAGGCTAGAGAGAGAGAAAATATATTTGGGCTTTTGAATGCAAAATGAATAAGAAAAAAAGCTGTCATTTAAAGCAAATCTCCCCCCCCCTTTTTCTTCCCAAGTGCAAGCTCCCTGCTGTACAAATCAAAAGTGTGCATCGAGATGGTGCCTAAATCTTTTATGAAATGGGCACTTCACTTGCACTTCAATGGAGCTTGCTGTGCATAAAGATTTCTTTTAATGATAGAAGGAAATAATTCTGCAGTTAGGGCTGAGAGCTCCCTACTGCACCTGATATTTGGCCTGGATATAGGGCTGATGAACTATGGAAGTGAAAGAGAACTGTTTTTAGTGCCCTCCATGATATCTTCTCATAGAACACAAGACCTGAAGATGCCTATTGTCCTATAAGAGTAGACAACGTGTAGCTCTTGAGCTCCCTATGGCTCCCATACATAACCCATGCATAGTTCCTGTGCCTATGCTGTGTTGCATGACCTGCAATGTCACTCGTCCTGCAGCAGGGACATGGCAGCATGGTGATATTTAAGTAATCCAAATCTCAAGCTGTGGTGGGAAGTGAGCCAGCAAGGGTTGCCAAGGTCAACATCTCTGGGTTGCTCAGGGAGCCAGCTGCATGCCAGGACTCTCCCATAGGGAGTGAGCAGAGGAGCCCCAGGAAAGCCATGCCCATCCTCCATGGGTGAGCACCTCTTGGAGTTTCCCCTGCCCTCCAGTGTGCTCATCTCATGGCTCTGGGACATGTGGGGATTTTGATGGGTAGCTCATGGAGACGTGCCAGCTTGCCCAGCCATGGCAAAGTGAAGTCCCTGATGTCAGGCACACTCCTCGTACTCAGCCCTCACACTCCTCCCCACCCACTTGTCCCCTGCATGAGTGCCCCCCCACTAATCACAAGGTAGAGGATATACATGTGCTACCTTGTTTCCCCAAATCCTCCCTCTTGCACAATATCCTCTATGCTGTAGGAGGCATCTCCATGGTTCCCACCCATGTGCAGACATTTGAGGATTGAAAGAATTGCTTCATTCTTTCCTTAAGTTGTTGACATTCATACAGCCCCGGCAAGGCTCACTCAGATCAATGCAGCTCACGAGGGTGTGCGTGCACAAACATATTTAGCACCAGCCTTCAAAGCAAACCCCTCAAGCCCAAAAACAACAAAAAAGGAGTCTTCAAAGGAGACGTCTACCCCCTCAACAACATAACGTCCCATGCTCTCTCCAAACAATAGTAACAGAAAAATCTGCCCTAACAAGATTCAAGGAAGACATTGAAGTAAACTCAGCTGGATTCCCTAGGAAGTACAGCCTCCTCCACTGTGGAAGACAGAATTTTTTTCTAAATGGTGGATATGTTTAATAATACAAAAGCTGCAGCACCATCATCCAAATATTTGTTTTTATCTCTGTGCAGGCAAGTCAGGCGCTGTTCAGTCAGCTCTTGCTTTGCTATCTGCTTCCAGCATGGAATTCTTCCTTACATATTTTTGAGTTTTATAAATACCTGTGCTATCTCTATTGTATTATTTAGATATAAATTCCAATTTTAATGTCATGGGTAGAACTAGGAAAAGCCCTTATTTCCTTGTACTTTAACCCAGCATATTTTAGTGTCTCAGTTGTTGCTTTGTTTTCACCTGACATCAGATACGAGATATGAATTGCAATTAGAGTAATTTTTCATCATTGCTTCTTCAGACCTATGCCAGTAAGTTCATGGAAAGTGAGAAGGCAATATTGTTAGTGCCTTTTCTTTGCACTATGCCTTTACATTTCCAAAGTTCTATCTGCATGGCCAGATCTCCTTTGTGAGACAGAGTTGATGCAGACCCACAGCTTCTTTAGAAAAATAAAGATCGTGTATAGAAAACACCTCTTTAAGTTAGTCATGCTAAACTGCTTATTCTTTTGTGTATGCCGGTTTTCCCTTCCAGTTCCTTTTGTCTGAATCAGGACTTCTTGGATCAAATCCATTTTCTAAATACAAATTTAAGGAAAACCTGTGCAGCTATTTTTTTGGAGAGCTAGATGTAGAAGTTAAGATCAAAAATATTTGCAGCATCATGTTGCACCATTCTACATTTCTTTTTGTGCTGTCTTTGTACATTCTGCCTCCTATTTTATTTCAGCCACTCTCTGTATTCAGAAGCAATTGGTAAAATGTATCAGCACAGGGTGTTCTTGTGAAGACTTGCACTGAAATACACATCTAAGATCAAAGTTCACTCGTGCTTTCTAGGTGCTGCTGAATTGAAATATTTGTTTTGCTACAGATAATTTTATGAGGAGTCTGTAATGAGTAAAAAGTTGTTTTCGCTCTCTTTATCTGTCTATGCTAATTTCCATATCTACCAGATTAAGGGCTCACTACCTGGAATGTCCTTTCCTTTCATCTTGCTCACCTAATTTCAGCCAATCAGTGAAATGACTTTCTTTCTGTTCCAACTTTAAGGACAACGAAAAGGTATCTTTCAATCAACAGCGACTGGCAGATGCCCATTATCTAGTATTTTACTTTCCTTGAGTATAATTTATCAAGGCTGCATCAATCCCGTTCTCTTTGACATTAGAGCACTTGCGCTTATACAGTGGGCTTTTTATTTTTCCCAGAAATCACATTCCATTGTCTCTGCAATCATTTCTATTCTCATTTTCACATCATTACAGCTTTAGTAAGCAAAGTATTTAGAAAGTTCCTCCCAAAACCTTTACATTGAGTGCTTTCCAAAAATTAAATGCCAACAGAACAATTTCTCTCCCTTCCCATCACTAGAGGAATCTTAATTTGCAGGGTTGTTTTTCTTTTATCTTCTTGCCTCAAATCTGTATGTGGTAGTTAGACACCATACTGGTGTGGGCGGCAGAAGAATCCGGAGAGAATAAAGAAACACTGCATCGCTAGAATATGGGATAGTGCATTGCCCGTCTTAGTGGGGGCACACACAACAAGAAGCGATGGTGGGAAAGTGAAGTGAAAGAGGAAGCACAGAAATGGAAGAGAATTTTTACTATGTAGTTTGGACGAGGCCTTGTGAATACCTGCTGCTGTGGCAATCCTCCAAGGAACCGACTGCGTAATTTCACGTGGAAGAGAAACAAGGTAGAAGAGCCTATACTGACAGTAGATCATGCAAACCACAGTAAAAGGCTTACATATTCCAAATTATTATTTCATCTCATGCAGGGAACTGACTATTGCAGCCCTGGCTGGATGAGTTCAGCTAATGCCTAAAGAAACACCACACTGTTGATAGCATGCTTTGTAAATATATATTGTACAGGTGTACTGCTATATACACATGCACTGCCTATTCACAGTAAAAAAACATGGTGGGATTGCTTTAACAGACATACAGCACTCTCCTCAAGAACTGTCACCTTCCAACATGATGTGGAGGTTGCAAATAAATATCCCTTCTTACCTCAAGCATTTGACATACTGCCAGACTTGAGTCATTCATTATCGCCAGTGCTGATTTATTTCTAAAACAATTCTTCGAGAGCACATTGCCATCACACTGCCAAGTTTTACAGTTCATAGACTCTCAGAACCATCGGGGCTGGAAGAGGCCATAGGAGGCATCTGGACAACCTCCTGCCTAAAGTAGTGTCACCACTGAATTCAGACAAGGTGGCTGAAGGCTTTGCCCAGTCGGGTCTTGAAAACCTCCAAGGACAGACATTCAACAACTTCTCCGGGCAGCCTCTGCAGTTACAGCTGTTTTCAGTTTTCCTCTTAAAAAAAGAAAAATCCTCAAAAACACTTTTAGATTTTAGGCAACACAAAACTTTTTTTTTCCTGATTTACTGAAATGATTTCAATAGACCTGACAAGCGTCAACCAGTCAGGAGGAAATTCCAGCAGCAGTTATATAAATACCTGAAAATAAGCGTGTTTAGAGAGGGAATGCTGATGCTGAGCCATAGCTGTGTCACTACAGGTATTGCTAGACTTGGAAGAGACAGCACTATATTAATAACCCTCATCTGAATGACCCCAGGTCAGTTCTAGTTGGGTGTTATGTACATTTAAATATCTTCACATCAGAGAAAAGGGGAAAATAATTACATCTACACCTGTCACTTTCATTTTTTAAGCCAATTCATCCACTGTGGCTGTGACTAATCAAAATGCTACCTCCAAGAAACTTTGCACCAGAGATTTTTTTTATAGCAGGCAGAGCAATTCTTTCCTCCTGTTGTGAAGGAACAGGTCGTTCAAGACGGGAGCCTGTGCTGTGCTGAAGGCAGTTAAAATTACAGCCAGTTCCCAAATTAGATGTCACAAACCCAGCAGGGTCCTCTTCCCTCCACGGCTGCCCACGTTGTGGGAACTGTTCCACCAGTGTTACGCTCATTAGACAGCTCTTCTCCCACCTACTCAGGCCTGAGTAGGAAAGTCTTCCTTCTGGCCTCATGTTAGCCCTGCCCATGTGTTCCCTGTTCCCCAGAACTGGCTGATTTTAGTTTGAGAGTTTAGCCCTGGAGAGTGCTGGCAAAATCATGTGGTTAATTCTCATAGTAGTAAGGAATAAAATTGGTATCTGGCTTCTTTTGTATCTACAGGCCATGCACGCCGAGGGGAAACTCAGCCCTGTGCTGGGAAGCAGGTTTTGAACCATCAGCATGTGAGCACGGAGCTAATGGAATAGAAGCTCCACGTTCAGCAGATGGCAGGTGAGATCTCTGATGCACTCGCCCCGGCCTGCGAGAGGCAAGACTCATCCTTCGCTGGGCACAATCGGTGCTGGCACAGGCCTTGGCACCACAAAACCATCCCCTCTCCCCACTTCCAGGATTGCAGCAGGGCTCAAGTCACGCCTCCTAAGTATAATAGCCTTTTTCTGGGTAACAGGGACTTTTTGCCTCCTGGGGATACTTTGCAATACCAAAATTCTCAGTAGCACTAAACACCTCCAGGGAGCCCCGCCATGCAGGTTATTCCAGCTTTGGACTTGCATTACAGTCTCCTGAGTTACCATGCCGTACCTGCTCTAAGCAGTCACCTTGCTGGCAAGCATAGGTATAGATAAAGCCAGTCAGAGAAAGCAGAATTTGTGAAGGAGCTTTGCATGTCCCCCCAAGCATTTCACTAGAGTCACACAGCTTGATATGAGGACTGAGCTGGGTGCAAGTTCTGGTCTCCCATGCTCAACGACACAGATTTTTAGGTGCTGGAAGCCTTGCAAACTCTTCAAACCGGCCCCCTTTCTTTTTTTAACCAGCGGAGCTGCCTGAACGGCTGTCAGGCTGCAAGAAAGTCCCTCTCACTCCCCTATCCTTTTCAGCATGCTTGGAGAGCAGGAGGAGGTGTCAATCATGAGGCTACACATACTCGGGCTTCCTCTCCCAGCTCCCTCCTGAACCCCTGTAATGAAGCAATCAGAGAAGGACAGTTCAGCAATCAGCGCCTTTGTATGATCCCTCCTCTCCGAAAGCCAGCAGGAAACAAATCATTTGCTGGAACTTGCTACAAATACACAGCAGTCCCTGTAACTCTATGAGGGCACAGATAATATCCCTAAAAAAGGATGTAAATAGCGAAGACAAATCAAGGATTCTGCAGCTATCGAAGGAAGGTATTTTCTACAGCTGAGAAAATACCTCATTTTCCTGAGCGTTTCCCATGCAATTTTACCTTAATGCAAACTGTAAACATACAGTCTGGGACCTGAGAGATCACTAGAGGTTCTGTGAATTTTCAATATCATTAAACATAGGATTAAACAAAATTGGAAGCAAAATACAAACCTTCCGGTGTCCAGTGCGTATATTCTTACATGCAGGTTAGGTGGGAGGAGGGAGAGACAGACATGGTCAGGAGGAGGAGGTCAGGAGGCTGTATAACTTTCATCTCTTGGCATAATCTAAATAGAAAAGCTGGAATGAAAACTAAAATATCAAAACAGCAGCCTCAAAGCATTTTTGATAGCAATAAATTTAGCTTAAAGAATTCTCATGCTCCAAATATTTTTGTAGGTACTTTGCTGATGAATGAATACATTCTGGTACTTTTTTTAAATTCACCCACCATCTTTTAGTAGAGAAGAAGCCTCCAGAGATGCTGGATCAAACCCCAAAGAGGGCCCTGATCAGTCTTTAGGAACATCCATATCAGTTTTTTGTGATATCTGAATATGAACATTACCACTTCCTTTCTAGTTATTATAGGTACCTATTGGAGCTTGACACCTGCATATTCACATTTAAATTCCAGTTCAGTATGTTTAGAAATCTATGAGTTCAGTGCTCTATCCAAAGCACACTGCCTATTGCTGTACATTTCTGAAGCATGCATTCATTTCAAAAAAGTAATAAATGTATTTTTCTCCAACTTTTAACTGCTTCAATTCTACAATTTATGTCACCATTCTTCTAAAAAAGTGGATGAGATTGACAGCTCATTACTATTTTATCTTCTTTTTAGCAATGATAGCATGGGAATTCATCACCTTGAGAAGACGTAGGGATATTCCAGTTGCAGGAACTTTATTTTTAAGGTTATAATTTTGCTTTGAAGTGCCACGCCCTAAGACTTCAAAAAGAATTTTCCTCTGCAATAAGGAAAGGAGGGAGGAAGGACAGCTATAATGTTGCAGGTTATGGTAGCTGATCTTTCAGGATAAAAATACCTTGCAATCTGTACCTGAGTTAATCTTAGTATTTATTGAAACCAAACCCTGTACTCCTAAAGATTTAGTAACTGCAGCTTGCAAATGGCTGCTGAGTGTTAGATCACTGACCATACTACTTCATCGTACTTTTGTTGTCATTGTACCTTTTTGCACACTGTGTGTTACAGACCAGCCGATTGAGATACTATGAAAGGATTTGATCAGTCTTTCTGCTCCCTGGGCTCTCTGCTCTCATTCCCATTAGCTGCCTAATGCACAACCAGGACAAACTGAAATCAGTCTCCAATTAGCCAAGCTAATTAATTCCAGTAAAATAAAACCCAAACCTTTTCATTATTATAGGAAAAAAAAAAGAAGTAATTTTACTTTCCACTCCTAGTACCCCCAGTTAAAGCTAAGCTAATCTCTTGGTATTCAAATTGTCAACAGTGAACACACAGCAAGTGATAATCTGCCAACATCCACACACTCACAGAGGTTAACAGAACCACAGAAAGAGGGAAATCTATGGACATAAAACAGAGAACAACAAATATTCCAGTGGGACGCTCTCATTTATGCCTAAAGCACATGTGCATCTGTAGCTCACCTATTAGACGATTTATTCCAATTCCTTTGGATGCAAAAATCTGTCATTCTAATATTTCCAGCAAAACCAAGCCTTTACATTTTTTACTGCATCAAAGCAGATTTGAAGCACCTGAAAAGTGAATGCCATAAGCCTAGCTTTCATTCCTTAGCAGCCGATAAGAAAAAAGCACAGACCTGGATTCTTTGGGAATTTCATCATCCCAGAAATACATGTGTGATACAGACTGTGTTATATCAGCCCTTCCTTGCCCCATACGCGCCAAAATAAATCCCTCAACCAATAACAGATAGGTGCACGGACTCAAAATGAGTCCAAGACTTAGTCACACCGAAGACCGCTGCCCAGGTGAAGACCTTGGATTGTGCTTGGGTGAAACACCAGCACACGCAACGAAGGCTGGTTTGCACAGGGGAAGGAAACAAAGGTAGGCAGTGCCAAAAAATCTGCAAGGAGCCGTGGGGAAGCAGTATGGGAGTTACATTACACAGGTCTGAGTGAGCTGTTGCAGGGAGAAGGCTGTATTGGAAGGGTGGAAACTGGGGCAGACTGGGAGAACGAGCAGACCCAAGCAGGAAGGGGTGGACAGAAGATTGCCTGCTTGGCTGCAGATACAGATAAAGCCTCCAGAAACACAGGGAAAGGGAAGTTCCCAGAGCGCTCGAGCTCGCCCCTGACGGCTGCGTCCCCTTCGCGGGCTTGGCTGAGGCACGGTGAGGTCATTCCCCCCCACTTCCTTCTTCCTCTCAGCTTTTGTGAGGAAGCGACTTCTCTGGCTCCAAACCGGACAAGGGCAGGGCAGACGGTGTGCTTGTTTCCTTCCCCCAGGCGGGTCAGGTCTCCGTCACACAGTGCAAGACCAGGGCCATCCCTAGGGCTTCCCAAGGCCACCGGCAGAGGCGATGGGAGGACCCCACAGCTCCCGACTGCTGCATTTCTGCAAAGCGGCTTTACGTCACGTGCAGAGAGAGCGAGTCCGGTGGGGTGACTGTGGGGTCACGCGCTCTCCTTTGCTCTAGCTGCTTTTCCAGATCCCAGCAGTCTGTTGTCACGAAAAAACACAGGTAAAGCTATAGTCCAAAGATTTTTCATACAGGAGGTAGCTCACACACAGGCTGCCTGGCAGCACCAGCCAGCCTGACTGGTTGGGTGGCAAAAAGAAGATTTTTACACCAAAGCTGTGGCTCTAGAGCCTGTGCCCTACCACAGCACTGTGCAAGCATATGCCAACCTAGATAGCTGCAAGATGTGGAGGTTAATCCAGGAGAAATGGGTTGCCAACTGCAGACCAAACTATCCTCAGTCTGGCAAAATCTGTCATCGGTATTTAGCACAAACCCCGCATCATTTCGGCTGCCTTGGCTGGATCCACCCAGTGCAGCCCCACGCTCACCCTCACATACCGTGTTTCAGCATGCACGGACTAGGTTGCTTTCAGGGGAAACTAAACCAGATGCTGTGATCCAGGTGTGCACCAAATGTCCTTTGAGCCCTGCCAGAAATACAAAGGCCCAAATTAATGGTTGGGGGCATTTGTTCGAAGAACCAGACTAACCCTGTTTTGATGTAAAATCCCAAATTGCTTATAGAGGAGGCATAGGGGCCCCCTCACTGAAGTCTTTGATCCATGGATCCACTCCTGTCACGCTCCAGATTTGACACATGCTCAGAAAAGAAGGAAATGGGCAGAAGCTCCCTTTCCCCTCCCTGCCCTTGGGGTTATTGCCTTGGGAGCATAAAGGGGAGAGCTTGGCAATGGCATAGTTTAGAGGCAATAAGTAGGATACAGGAGAGCAGAAAATCCTGGCATATGTGGCTGTTAACTGGCCTTTAGTCTCTAAAAATTCAGTGTAAAGCAACCAAAAAGGAATAGGGATTTGGGAGAGAAAGTAGGAGCTGTTGCATCCTGTAAACACTGCTGCTAAGGCACTTAGGACAAACACTAAAACTGTCCAGTTAAAACCACAGCCACTCAAGCCAAAACAAGGCCTGGCAATACTTTGATTTACCTGAAAGCAGCCTGCTAGAGAATTCACGATATGAGAGGAAAGAGGGAATAAAGATAAATAATAATTAGCTAATATATAATCAGAGAATGTGATGTTTCTTGCATCTAGAAATGTATTTTTAATTGGTTCTCCCCAAACTTTAAAGTTTTTAAAGCTTTTAAAAAGCTTAGCAGCTCCATCTTTTCTAAACTATAAATCACCAGGTGTGTCGGTGGCATGGCAACCTCATAGACCAAACCTGTGTTGATAAATGAGCGGAATCCCTACCGATCCAACGCACGATTTAAGTCGTCTGGCGAAGAGCTCCAATCTGTCTTGTTCCCAAGTTATTTGAAGGAGATCGCTGATAACTGTAGCTATGGAGCACAGATAAAAATGTTACTCTGAGCGACCCATAAAAAAGGATGACTATCAGGTTGCCTTTCCTGTCGTATATGGTGTGTCTGATTATTGCCCAGCTAAACCTGTCATCCAGAGCAGGATGTGAACCAGTCCTCAAGGTCAGACGCGCTGGCAGGCAATCCACCGTAGGCTTGGGCCCATTTCCGCCATCAGACAGCTGTATCGTTCTCACCAGAGCCAACAATTGTTAAAACATCAGCAATCAGCAAGGTGATAATGTTTGCGCTGGAGGCCCCGTGGTGGACGGTTAGCCTAAAAGGGCTCCAGGCAGCCTTGGGTGATTAGTTTCGGTGTCAAGCCAGAGGCTGTAATGCAAGAAAGAACAAACCTTGCAGGCCTATACAGCACCCAGAAAGGACAAAAGATTCAGCCTGGAACAAAAGCTAGTCATATTTTATGCGGCTGAGCCACCACTGTAAAATGCCTAACATACTGCAGCAAATAGATCGAGTTTGAGACAGAAGACAAGACACCTTCTGATGGGACTGACAATTTCTTAGTTATTTCATTTTTCTTCCATTTCTGTGAGAATTCATGGAGTTTTAAATACCATTTAAATGCAAATTTCAAATACAAACTATGTTATGCCACTTAACACAATACAATGCAAAGCTGGTTCTCCAGCCTGTTGTTGCATAAAAACCCTATGGCACTGTATGGAAAAAAAAAATCAATAAAATGCTATTGCATGTGGTGCTTAAAACAAAAGGCAGTATCCCTCAGAGAGCAGTGTTTAGAGAATGACTTCTGTGAGCATGCTGGTAGTCAGAACTCATTAAATAAAAGTGCTATTGGATTAATTAGTTAATGGCTGGTAAGCCCTTTGAAGAAACAGGGTATTGAACATATCAATGACAGCTGTTATTTATTTTAAAGGTAGTGGGGCATATTCCGTATTTGACTGTGGTAATATAGTTCCATTTGGCTTCGACCATGAGATCTGAATAAAGAAAGGGTGTAAGATCAAGACAGAATTTGACCTTTAAAAATATGGCGTTTACCATCTACCCACTCCTCCTGACTTTACATCCTACTCCAAAGCAAATAAAACAAACTTTTTTTATACAAATGAGAGGTGTATTATATCCACAAAAAGCAGTTCTCCCTTGCCTACAATTTCCTCACAAGCTGTAAAACAATACGATATACTCAGAGAGGGGAGAAAGCTCAGGCAGCTCTGCAAAATATGAAACATGAGAATGGCAGAAGTGCTACAGAACAGAGATATGGACAACACAGGGGTTATTACACTACAAAAGAATCATAAACAGACTATGCTGGTCCCTAACAGTTCCTTACAAAAATCTGAGCTAGAGACATCTGTGCTGATGTCAAAATATAACAGAGATAAACACCCTAAAACGCAACCCATACAGTCTCATAAGTATACTTGAAAAAGATCGTGTTGAGGCAGGAAAATACGGACTAGAAAGCTGTCAATAGATATAAATCCTCCTAGAAAGATAACACTAGATACCACTTCTAGTCCTCTTTAGTATTTATATCCTCCTTTATGCTGGCCTTCACACATTTCTTAGACAAAAAAAATGATGGGTAAGCTATCCACCACACCATTACAGCAGCATGCTGAAATTCAGAAGCAGATAAGCCACTGCAGAGGCACTCATTCATTGACTGCGAGGCAAACGGGAGGGAAAACGCAGCTGGGGAAAGCCAGCTCCGCGTTGCAGGCCAGGTCTGCACCACCTCGTGCTGCCAGCACCACTCAGCCAGCTCCAGGCAAGGAGCCAGCATCCCCCAGCCCGGCTCAGCCCGCTACATCTCTCATGCAGGGGCAGCGGTGTGAGTGAGGGCCGGCGCTGGCTTTGATTTTGTCCTCCAGAGACGTGGCATGAGGATGGGGACAAATAAACTGCCAGCAAACATAGCAGCTCCACTAGTGGTCCTATATGCTATAGCGAGATGGCTGTGTAATTCATTTTAAGGAAGATACCTGCCAATCCATCCACATGACATGGTCACACTCCTGCAAGGCAAAATACACTTGCATGTGGAATCTGCCTGTTAAGAAAGAGTATTTCTCTTCAGACAAATGCATGGCATACATCTTTCTGTAAGTGAAATCAGTAGAGATTGCAGTTCTTCTGAGATGACAAATACGGTAGTTGCAGAAAATACCTTTATATACTGCAGGTTATGTCAACTGTTTACTGTTTTGTCTATATTTGCAAGGCAAGTGCATAAGTAAGGAAAATTTATTTAGGGTAGGCTGCAAATTTAAAATTCTATTCTTTAATAAACCCATAAAAGGACAACATTATACTGGAGGAAGAGGAACTTACTTCAAGATGAAACAAAATACTGATTCCAGAATAAAAGGCTGGCCCAGTATGCAGTTAAGTTTGAGAATCCCAGGATTAATAATCTTGAATGCTCTCTGTGCACACAAGTTGTTATATACACCTCTCTGTCCATCCAGCTGTGTAATCACTCTGCAAAACCTCAAAGAAAGCGAAATCAATTATATTATTTTTTGAACAAATGCAAAGAGTTAAATTAATCAGATAACTCAAAAAGTCCAAACTATGAAAAATAGATTTCATTACTGAACCAAAAGGTGACACCATTTGGGAAATTGGAAGCATGGATTATTACCCCAGGAGACTCAAAAAGTCTTTCTGTTACTATATTAACTCTCCACATCCATTATTCATCAAAGATCCCAAATTAGACAATTTTCTCACCTCGTACGAAAATTGTGGCAGTTTGCTGCACCAGGCAGGAGCCCTCCCGCTGAGGGGACAGCGTTGCTGGCAAAACGCAGGTTTGTGTTGGGGACAAGGGGCCACAGGGGCTGGGACGGCACCACCTGCCTGTCTCCACCTTTCTCGAACCAGAAGAGCTTTCCCAGGTCAGCAGGCTCTCTGGCACCAGCATAGTAGCCGTTTAGAGGAGCAGGGATGAGGTTTGGTCCAGTGCTATGTCTTGTCTCACAAGCAGAGGAGAGGCAGTGTGGAAGCAGACACATTCCCCTGGGGACGATGCTGCCCTCAGACCTACTGCCACCCCTGACGTGTCTCAGGATGCGCCTTTCGTCCTTCCCCTTGCACGTGCAGTATCTCAGGAGGACAACAAGGCTCAAGGGGATCATCTCTGTCACGACTGAGAAAGCTGTAACATTTCAGGCCCCAGTACTTGCCTACCATTATAAAAAGGAACCCTTACAGGATTTTATCCCAGGTTTCTTCATATTCTTGTACCGCCAAGATGTTCAGAGCACACTTAGAGAAAGAGAGGAGTGAGTAAAGGAAGAAGACAGATTAAGACTCCAAGGACAGTATATTGTTGAGTCAGATAAGGTGGCCTCCTGAAACCATGCTCCCTGCATGCTCCATCCTCTCTTCTCTGCCTCTGCCCACATCCCCATTGCCCTGGATACTGCTTGCCCCAGATCTTGGCTTGTGCCGGCATTCCCTGTGCCATTTCTGTCCCTGCAGCTATCTTTCTCTTACTCCCATGCAAAGGGCTCCTTATTTCCCCCCCTTCATTATCACTCTCTTTCTTCTTCTTTCTTTCTATCATCTTTAAAAAGGTGTCCAGGAAGGCTGGGAGGAAGGTAGGGGTGTGCATGTGTGTGTGCGCGTGTGCGTATCACCTGCTGTCTGAGAGGCTATACAGAGGTTAAGGGCACCTCTTTGGAAGTGTGCAAGGTCCCATGACCAAGGCAGGAAGCAGCAGCTGGGGACAAATGGGGGGACTGAAGCCCCAGGTGAATCTGCCCTGACATCCCAACAAATCCCATGTCATGCACTCTCAGTCAATAGTCTAACATCCTGCACTGTGCCAGCCTGGGAAATAAGCTCAATGGCAAACACATACGCTGGTCCATTTCTTTGCCCTTAATTTCAGAACCAGCATTTCTGAGATAATTTTAGTTTGCTTTACTGCTTGATCCCAAGAACAGAGGGAAATTCTGTTTTTTCTCTTAATGCTGTTATACAACATTGCTTTGGATTGCATACATACAGCCGGAGGGAAAACTAGTCTAGTCAAGTACTTCTTGGCAACCAGTTTTTAAACAGATGTTCAGTTGTCGTAAAATGCATTGTAGCAGTGGGCTGGGCCCTGGGACAATGAGCAGCCAAGGATGTAGTGACAATTGTACAGGATTAATTAAACTTCCTGAATGACCTCACTTAAAGGGCTCTGCAGAGACCAGATAAGAATCATGCAGCTTGGCCAAGAGCCTTAAAAGGGAAAGGAAAGGGAGGGAAAAGGACTTTCCGTAAATGTGTACTTCTTTCTCCGGTTTGGGTTTTGGAGCACCTGCAGGGCCTGGCAGAGACGGGGCATCGGGGCATCGCTGCCGCTCTCAATCAGCTTAAACAAAGAGAGCCAAATAGGTCAGATGTGCAAGCAGATGGACACAGGCAGCCTTGTGACCTTACAACAGCACACAGTGGAGCTGCCTCCCACTCCCCGCTTCCTAAGTGTTGATGCTTCTCTTGTACCTTATTGTGTTGCACTTGCATAGCACTTTCCACCCAGTTAAGGATCTCAAAACAGTGCACGGGGCCCAGAAGCACAAAGATGGGGGTGACTATGTCAACAAATAATGTAATTGTTTGGCTCACTCCCTCAATCCCCTGATCACCCACACAGCAAAAATGCATCAAAAACTTTCTCAGTCCAGCCAATAACGACACTACAGTCCACTCCTTACTGAACGTAAGGAAGAGGCCATTGCCACTTTGGCTTCTTCCACCTATATCAATCTTCCCCAGCTGGCTTTTCAACCTGAAAACACCCCACAGATGCCTACTTGCCGTGCCCTAGGACATACAACCCGTACAGCTTGGTGTCATGTTATAACATCCTGGCAGGCTGTGATCCAGCACTCAGGCACTCTGAACTGCAAAGGTACAACAAAATAACGACATCTTGGGTCACGAAGGATACACATACACTAGAAAACTAATGAAGGCCAGGACACCGGCTTGAGAACAGTCCACGCTGTTGAATTTCCAAGATGCTCCTTTGCCTGGTTGTGTGTCTCAGGCTCTCTTCAGGGGACACCATGAGCTTGTGACTACTCTTAACACAAAAACATGGTCAAGACTTCTTTGTTATGGAGAGAAAGAGTTCATTCATACTGACATGAGCCACGCTGCGCAACATAGGCTACAGGGTGCAACATGGTTATAGGTGTGTTGCTATACAGCCTCCTCTGCACACCTTTCCCATCAACATCTTGGCTACACGTATGCCTAGTGTCAAATGAAATCCTTAGGCTTTACTCAAACAGCACTGCCACTGACCTCAAAAGGGGTTTTGCCCAGAGAACCTATGGAAAAAAGAGTTCAGAAAATTACCCACAGAATGGAAAATATTCTCCCACACTGATTATATTTCTCAATGTAGGAAATACCTTTGGCTTTTCCTGCCCACAATCCTGAACAGGAAATCAGTGCATTGGGAGCATGATCAGAGGCATGTTAGAAAATTATCTTAATGTCTTAAGTATCATGCATGTATCTAGTATATTCATATGTTACTCTTACTATGTTATATACAATACAAAGGGTTGTGAAATACTGCTGGAGAAGGCAAAAAGACTAGAAGAGTTAAATGACTTGCTTAAAGTCACAGAGCAAGTCACTGATAAGAATTAAGAATAAAATCCACGTGAAATACCAAAACAGAGCAGAATCCAAAGTGATTGGCAAGATGCCTATCGATTTCAAAGAAACCACAGTTTAATCCCAGGAGTCTTGACTTCTAACCTGCTGTTCTTGTGGCACAGGGATTACTGACTGAGAAACTGCTCCATTTCAGGCTGATCGTCATGACAAAGCACTTAAAATGCATCTTGAAAAGTGACTTTGATAAGGACATTTTTAAATACAGTTTAACAAAATAGGTCTAGTACATATTAATATCATCAAAAAAGTGGTGCAAATATTTTCCCATATGTAGTCACCTTAGGCAAGCCAGGAACCAGGTCCCTGCTATCATTACCCAGTCCAAAAATCCAGAGAAATTATCACAGGCTTTAGCAAAATTCAGTGTTTCCCTCCCAAATAGGGTGTTGGTTCCATAAAGTTCAGAACAGCATGTTCAAATAGGATTAAACATTTTCATTTAATTTTTAGCATGGTTTTAATTACTGTATGCCTTGATCTTCTGTAGATTTTCTCTTTACAGCTAGACATTGCAAGAAGATAACTGAAGATAGTAAGAAAGGAAGAACCGTGGGTGCTAAAAGGCTCATTATGGGGCTTCTCTCAGTAAAATGAAGAAAATAGCCCAAAAAATTTTGCTATTTCAATGGCAAAAATCAAAGGAAGAGGAGAGCCATAGCTATTTGACAACACAGATCTTATATGAAGATAGTGTCTAGAACGGCTACCAAAACACCCAGACTCTGAGCACTTGTGAAGCACAGGCAAAATATGCCATCAGAAGCCCAAAGAACACAAAGACCAGCAGAAATCTCACTTTGTCCTTTTCTCAGCGCACACTCCTCTCCTGGCAACTCCAGATGTCTTTCAGTAAGCCAAAGAGTGGTGGAAATGCCTTCCACGGGAAGAAGTCAAACAAGCCAGTCTGCAATAGCTGCCTTGGCTGTTCTGGGGACACTAGCAGTGCTAGTTGTACTTCTTGGTTGGAACAGGAACATAAGATTGCTCCCAGGTCTATGCCGTCATCAGTGTCACATCATACAGTTGTCACATCAGTCATTGCAGCAGTGCTGCTTGGGCTGAAACCCTTCTGCAGCTGGGGCAAGTGCTATGCTGCTTTACCACCTGCGGTGCTCTTTCTTTGGAGAAAATGGCTTGGTTTTGCAACTACTCACAACACAGTGCCCAAGGGAAGGCTCAGCAGTGTGCTCAATACCCTGCAAACAGAGCCAGCATTGGTGTCGGTTAGGCGAAGCAGCTATTTAGCCTTGTTCTGGCGGTGCTTTGAGCCAGCTCTAGGTCCGAACAAGAATAAAGACAGTCCGCGCCTGAGAACACACAACCGAAGTTTAAAACATGAGACAATGGATGGTTGAGAGAGATGCCCGGGAATATTTGTAAACAATGAGACCATATTGGTCGGCCTGATGGGCAACAGTCATTGTTTTCTTGCACAGTGAGAAAATCTCAGTGTCACATCCGCTGTGTAGTCACAGAATAACTCCTATGCCCTTTGTTATTCAGTGTTGAAAAGATACCGTTGCTGGAAAAGAACACTGCAGAATACATGCGTGCAAACTTGCTTTCTACCTATGGGCTTAACTCAAACTTGACCTTTTAAAAGAACACACAAACACATACTGACTGTTCGGGTTCCCGCTGACTGATTTCTGCATAAAGGTTAGGCTTTCCCTCTAAGAATGTGGTTGGCTGGAAAATTAACAACGTCAAATAAAAGTTATTAATAATAAAACTATAAATCACTTGTTAAAATGAATACATTAATCTGCTTACAATGGAGGAATAGAGCACGCTTTCCCATACACAGAGCTCCTGAAGCTGAGTCCAGCTCCCAGCTGGACAGGTCTCTAGCAGTGCCAACAACAAGGTAAATAATCTCTTGTAAACTTGAGGCTGAAATGTTGATCTATGTCCTGTGGTACAATGATTATTCTCAATCTTCTCAATCTAGAGATTCAAGTGGAAACAGCTCCAGGGTTCAGAGATCGTTAATTCCAGCTCAGACCTGTG